>NC_138317.1:45225000-45547500 GCF_965601325.2 Salmo salar
AATCAGATTTCCACTGGTCTAATGTCCATTGCTCGTGTTTCTTGGCTCAAGCAAGTCTCTTCTTCCTATTGGTGTCCTTTAGTAGTGGTTCCTTTGCAGTAATTCAACCATGAAGGCCTGATTCACACAGTCTCCTCTGAACAGTTGATGTTGAGATGTGTCTGTTACTTGAACTCTGTGAAGCATTTATTTGGCCTGCAATCTGAGGCTGGTAACTCTAATGATCTCTGCAGCAGAGGTAACTCTGGGTCTTCCTTTCCTGTGGCGGTCCTCATGAGAGTCAGTTTCATCATAGCACTTGATGGTTTTTGCGACTGCGCTTGACAAAACCTCCAAAGTTCTTGACATTTTCTGGATTGACTGACCTTCATGTCTTAAAGTAATTATGGACTATCATTTCTCTTTGTTTATTTGAGCTGTTCCTGGTTCAGAGAGTCATCAAGGCAAAGGGTGGCAGCTTTGAAGAATCTAAAATATATTTTGATTTGTTTAACACTTTTTTGGTTACTACATGATTCCATATGTGTCATTGAATATTTTTTGACGTTGTCACTATTATTCTACAATGTAGAAAATAGTAAAAATAAAGAAAAACCCTTGAATGAGTAGGTGTGTCCAAACGTTTGGCTGGTACTGTATGTTCCCCCTCTTATTGGCCCTCGTCCAAAGCAGTGTTCCACTTGGGATGCATCCAGGCTGAGTGAGTAATTATTTGTTTAAAGCGTGACTCTCTGAAAGCGAGTGATTCATAACCGTGTGAATGTCAATTTTCATATTCAATGTGGATGGAGTGTGAGGCAGGAGTGGCAACTCACTCACTGTAAATAATCATTGTGGTTGAAAGCTGTTTTTTTTTCTCTAAACTGAATTGGTAATATTCAGGGTAAGGAAAGGGGGGAAACCTAGCCAGTTGTACAGGGAAAGGGGGGAAACTTAGCCAGTTGTACAGGGAAAGGGGGGAAACCTAGCCAGTTGTACAAGGAAAGGGGGGAAACCTAGCCAGTTGTACAGGGAAAGGGGGGAAACCTAGCCAGTTGTACAGGGAAAGGGGGGAAACCTAGCCAGTTGTACAGGGAAAGGGGGGAAACCTAGCCAGTTGTACAGGGAAAGGGGGGAAACCTAGCCAGTTGTACAGGGAAAGGGGGGAAACCTAGCCAGTTGTACAGGGAAAGGGGGGAAACCTAGATAGTTGTACAGGGAAAGGGGGGAAACCTAGATAGTTGTACAGGGAAAGGGGGGAAACCTAACCAGTTGTACAGGGAAAGGGGGGAAACCTAGCCAGTTGTACAGGGAAAGGGGGGGAAACCTAGCCAGTTGTACAGGGAAAGGGGGGAAACCTAGCCAGTTGTACAGGGAAAGGGGGGAAACCTAGCCAGTTGTACAGGGAAAGGGGGGAAACCTAGCCAGTTGTACAGGGAAAGGGGGGATACCTAGCCAGTTGTACAGGGAAAGGGGGGAAACCTAGCCAGTTGTACAGGGAAAGGGGGGAAACCTAGCCAGTTGTACAGGGAAAGGGGGGATACCTAGCCAGTTGTACAGGGAAAGGGGGGAAACCTAGCCAGTTGTACAGGGAAAGGGGGGAAACCTAGCCAGTTGTACAGGGAAAGGGGGGAAACCTAGCCAGTTGTACAGGGAAAGGGGGGAAACCTAGCCAGTTGTACAGGGAAAGGGGGGGAAACCTAGCCAGTTGTACAGGGAAAGGGGGGGAAACCTAGCCAGTTGTACAGGGAAAGGGGGGAAACCTAGCCAGTTGTACAGGGAAAGGGGGGCAACCTAGCCAGTTGTACAGGGAAAGGGGGGGAAACCTAGCCAGTTGTACAGGGAAAGGGGGGAAACCTAACCAGTTGTACAGGGAAAGGGGGGAAACCTAGACAGTTGTACAGGGAAAGGGGGGGAAACCTAGACAGTTGTACAGGGAAAGGGGGGAAACCTAGCCAGTTGTACAGGGAAAGGGGGGAAACCTAGCCAGTTGTACAGGGAAAGGGGGGAAACCTAGCCAGTTGTACAGGGAAAGGGGGGAAACCTAGCCAGTTGTACAGGGAAAGGGGGGGAAACCTAGTCAGTTGTACAGGGAAAGGGGGGGAAACCTAGCCAGTTGTACAGGGAAAGGGGGGAAACCTAACCAGTTGTACAGGGAAAGGGGGGAAACCTAGCCAGTTGTACAGGGAAAGGGGGGGAAACCTAGTCAGATGTACAACTGAATGCTTCTTCATTTAACCCATCTCTCTGAATCAGAGAGGTGCAGGGGGGCTGCCTTAATCGACATCCACGTCTTCTGCGCCCGGGGAGCAGTTGTCGTTGGGCGTTAAGTGCCTTGCTCAAGGGGAGAAGGGCAGATTTGTTTTCAGTGAGCTGCTATCTGTGTGACAGAGGTGGTTTGCTGAAGCACTCACATTCTAATTGTAACCTTGCCTGAGACCTGAGTATCTAGGCTTTAGCTCAGTAGACTAATACAGTTTTGTGGAGCTCAAGAGACCTGGGTTTGAACCCCCGTCGGTCACATATGTACAGTGAGTACATTAAAATGCAAATCAATTTATAACATTTTTGACATGCGTTTTTCTGGATTTTTTTGTTGTTATTCTGTCTCTCACTGTTCAAATAAACATACCATTAAAATTATAGACTGATCCTTTCTTTATCAGTGGGCAAACGTACAAAATCAGCAGGGGATCAAATACTTTTTTCCCCTCACTGTAGTGTCTGGGTGTAGACCAGCGGTTGCTGTAGCAGCTGTAGTCCCATGCTCCATGATACCGGTAGTTGTCAGACTGCACCCCTGAATAACATTTACCGTAATTTCCGGACTATTAAGCGCACCTGAATATAAGCCGCACCCACTGAATTAAAAAAAAAGTATTATTTTGAACATAAATAAGCCGCACATGTCTATAAGCCGCAGGTGCCTACCGGTACATTGAAACAAATTAACTTTACACAGGCTTTAACGAAACACGGCTTGTAACAAAAAATAAATAGGCTTTAACGAAACACGGCTTGTAACAATTAATTAGCAGTAAGCTTTAGTTGTCTTTTTGCACTGAGTCAATTCCTCACGCTGCTGTTTCCAACGTCTTATCATCGACTCATTAAGACCAAGCTCCCGTGCAGCAGCTCTATTTCCTTTACCAACAGCCAGATCAATCGCCTTCAACTTGAAAGCTGCATCATAGGCATTTCTCCGTGTCTTTGCCATGATGAGGGTGACAAAATGACTACCGTAATCAGAATGATGGGAAGTTTGAGCGTGCTCGATTTAATCTAAACAGTAAACAAAAAAGTTGTTTGACCTTAACCCGTTCGGCAATTTCATTGGTCTAATGAAAGCTTCATGCCGCCAAAAAACTGAGCACGTCACAGAATGTGTTTTTTTGGAGAGAAAAAAAATTGAAAGCGGGAAAAATCCATATATTAGCCGCGTCATTGTTTAAGGCGCGAGGTTCAAAGCCTGGGAAAAAAAGTTGCGGCTTATAGTCCGGAATTTACGGTACTCAAACATTACTCATAGTCTACTCTCTAATTGTCAAGTATGGATGCGTCCCAAAGGGCCCTGGTCAAAAGGTAGTGCACAACATAGGGAATAGGGAGCCATTTGGGATGCGAGATATATCCTCTATGGGACCGGCGGGACGAATTCGTCCCACCTACGTAACATCCACTGCCAGCCTGTGGCGCGATTTTCAAAATCTTCAAAATCCTATTACTTCAATTTCTCAAACATATGACTATTTTACAGCCATTTAAAGATAAGACTCTCGTTAATCTAACCACACTGTCCGATTTCAAAAAGGCTTTACAACGAAAGCAAAACATTAGATTATGTCAGCAGACTACCAAGCCAGAAATAATCAGACACCCATTTTTCAAGCCAGCATATAATGTCACCAAAACCCAGAAGACAGCTAAATGCAGCACTCACCTTTGATGATCTTCATCAGATGACAACCCTAGGACATTATGTTATACAATACATGCATGTTTTGTTCAATCAAGTTCATATTTATATCAAAAACCAGCTTTTTACATTAGCATGTGACGTTCAGAACTAGCATACCCCCCGCAAACTTACGGGGAATTCGCTAACATTTTACTAAATTACTCACGATAAACGTTCACAAAAAGCATAACAATTATTTTAAGAATTATAGATACAGACCTCCTCTATGCACTCGATATGTCCGATTTTAAAATAGCTTTTTGGTGAAAGCACATTTTGCAATATTCTAAGTATATAGCCCAGGCATCACGGGCTCGCTATTTAGACACCCGGCAAGTTTAGCACTCACCATAATCATATTTACTATTATAAAAATGTCATTACCTTTTGTTGTCTTCGTCAGAATGCACACCCAGGACGTCTACTTCAATAACAAATGTTGGTTTGGTCCAAAATAATCCATCGTTATATCCGAATAGCGGCGTTTTGTTCGTGCGTTCCAGACACTATCCGAAATAGTAAAGAAGTGTCGCGCGCTTGGCGCAATTCCTGACAATAAAATTCAAAGTATTCAATTGCCGTACGTCGAAGCATGTCAACCGCTGTTTAAAATCAATTTTTACGTCATTTTTCTCGTAGAAAAGCGGTAAAATTCCGACAGGGAATCTCCTTTTCGGCAAACAGAGGAAAAAATCCCAAAGGCGGGGGCGGTCGGGGTCACGCGCATAAGCTAGTGTCTCTTGATCGGCCACTTGAGAAAGGCGATAATGTGTTTCAGCCTGGGGCTGGAATGACGACATTCTCTTTTTTCCCGGGCTCTGAGAGCCTATGGACGACGTGGGAAGTGTCACGTTAGAGCAGAGATCCTTAGTAAATGATAGAGATGGCAAAGAAGTTCCAGAAATGGTCAGACAGGCCACTTCCTGTAAAGGAATCTCTCAGGTTTTGACCTGCCATTTGAGTTCTGTTATACTCACAGACACCATTCAAACAGTTTTAGAAAATGTAGGGTGTTTTCTATCCATATGTAATAAGTATATGCATATTCTAGTTACTGAGTAGGAGTGGTAACCAGATTAAATCGGGTATGTTTTTTATCCAGCCGTGTCAATGCTGCCCCCTAGCCCTAACAGGATATCTCATTACTCTGGCTAAGGGGAGCTGGTTAGATATACAGTAGCCTATAAGCCTTTCTCATTACAGTAGCCTATAAGCCTTTCTCATTACAGTAGCCTATACGTTTTTATCTCATTACTCTGGCTAAGGAGAGCTTGTTAGACATACAGTAGCCTGGCCTGCATTTATAATATCTCTGACGTTCATTGTCTAAATGTTAGTCTGGCCTACAGACAGTCTTCTTCATTTGACCTGAACAGACACGTGGAAGGAAATAGCCTGTAATGCTGTATATTTGGCAGAACTCTTCATAGTGTGAGCAATGTGAGCATATTGGTCATGTAATTTTGATGTGGTGGAAGCATCTAACTAACCTGACTAGCAGTAGGCAGACAGCCCACCCAGCTCCCTG
The DNA here is from genome assembly GCF_965601325.2 of Salmo salar. Taxonomy (NCBI): domain Eukaryota; kingdom Metazoa; phylum Chordata; class Actinopteri; order Salmoniformes; family Salmonidae; genus Salmo; species Salmo salar. The sequence goes on from NC_138317.1 coordinate 45,230,466, forward strand.
CTCTCTCTCTCTCTCTCTGCGTGCGTGAATGTAGACTCTGACGGCCTCTTGCCATCTGTTCAGAGAACAAGGGACCAGGATGAGAGATACTATGTGGCATCTTCATTTCCAGAGTTATTGAAGAAGCTCTAGATCTCTGCTGGGCTGAGTCTGTGGGAGGTTAGTTAGAGGCTGGGCTGAGTCTGTGGGAGTATAGTTAGAGGATGGGCTGAGTCTGTGGGAGGTTAGAGGCTGGGCAGAGTCTGTGGGAGGTTAGTTAGAGGCTGGGCTGAGTCTATGGGAGGTTAGTTAGAGGTGGGCTGAGTCTATGGGAGGTTAGAGGCTGGGCTGAGTCTATGGGAGGTTAGTTAGAGGCTGGGCTGAGTCTGTGGGAGGATAGATAGAGGCCGGTGCTGAGTCTGTGGGAGGATAGTTAGAAGCTGGGCTGAGTCTGTGGGAGGATAGTTAGAGGCTGGGCTGAGTCTGTGGGAGGTTAGTTAGAGGCTGGGCTGAGTCTATGGGAGGTTAGAGGCTGGGCTGAGTCTGTGGGAGTTTAGTTAGAGGCTGGGCTGAGTCTATGGGAGGTTAGTTAGAGGCTGGGCTGAGTCTATGGGAGGTTAGTTAGAGGCTTTAGATCTCTGCTGGGCTGAGTCTGTGGGAGGTTAGTTAGAGGCTGGGCTGAGTCTGTGGGAGGTTAGTTTGAGTCTGTAGACCTCAGTGTATATTCTGGGAGGTTAATTCCCAGTATCTGGTGTACATTCTGGGAGGTTAATTCCCAGTATCATGTCTATATTCTCTGAGGTTAGTTCCCAGCAGGATAATGGCTGCATTTGTGTGTAGTCTATTTTCTACTAGGACACTTGACCAACATATAAACAAGCCCAGCATCATCTGATTTACATCTGATTTACGTCTCCAACTATTTGCTATCGGTTGTCATTTTTGCCTTGTACATTTTAGAGGGAGTCCATAGTAATGATTTTCTACTGAACCATGTGTTTTAGACTCTCTGCACGTTTTAAAGCACTTTCCCCAACACCTTTTCCCGTTTCATTCATTATATAGTCATCTTCTAATCTTTACCCAATTTCTCCCGAGGAAAGGTGTAGTAGTCCCCTTGTTTTGTTGTCTTTAGAATTTATACACCCTAGATGTCAGGTGGTTTTTGGAATCGACATCTTTTATGAAACTTTCCAATTGGTTCAAATCGTGTTTTAAATGTAATAGTTCTATCTGCTGACATGACGGCCTGTACAATCTGAAATACTACGAAAGGGTCGGTCTTGTCCTTTAGTTCATTCAGTTCCATCCTTTTACCATCTTTATACAAAGCAGACACGGTCCAAACTTCCATCTGTAGACAATCTCTCCAATACCGGTCTGTGATAGATTAATGATGCTCCAGATGTGTGCTTGAAAAGAGGTACAGAACAGTGGTGTAAAGTACTTAAGTAAAAATACTTTAAAGTACTATTTAAGTAGGTTTTTTTTGGTGGTATCTGTACTTTACTTTACTATTTATATTTTTGACTACTTTTTACTTCATTACATTGCTAAAGAAAATAATGTACTTTCCACTTCATACATTTTCACTGACAACAACCAAAATACTCGTTACATTTCGAATGCTTAGCAGGACAGGAAAATGGTCCAATTCCCCAACTTATCAAGAGAACGTCCCTGGTCATCCCTACTGCCTCTGATCTGGTGGACTCACTAAACAGAGAACATCCCTGGTCGTCCCTACTGCCTCTGATCTGGAGGACTCACTAAACAGAGAACATCCCTGGTCGTCCCTACTGCCTCTGATCTGGAGGACTCACTAACCAGAGAACATCCCTGGTCATCCCTACTTCCTCTGATCTGGAGGACTCACTAAACAGAGAACATACCTGGTCATCCCTACTGCCTCTGATCTGGAGGACTCACTAACCAGAGAACATCCCTGGTCATCCCTACTTCCTCTGATCTGGAGGACTCACTAAACAGAGAACATCCCTGGTCATCCCTACTGCCTCTGATCTGGAGGACTCACTAAACAGAGAACATCCCTAGTCGACCCTACTGCCTCTGATCTGGAGGACTCACTAAACAGAGAACATCCCTAGTCGACCCTACTGCCTCTGATCTGGAGGACTCACTAAACAGAGAACATCCCTGGTCATCCCTACTGCCCCTGATCTGGAGGACTCACTAAACAGAGAACATCCCTGGTCGTCCCTACGGCCTCTGATCTGGAGGACTCACTAAACAGAGAACATCCCTGGTCATCCCTACTGCCTCTGATCTGGCGGATTCACTAAACAGAGAACATCCCTGGTCATCCCTACTGCCTCTGATCTGGCGGACTCACTAAACAGAGAACATCCCTGGTCATCCCTACTGCCTCTGATCTGGCGGATTCACTAAACAGAGAACATCCCTGGTCATCCCTACTGCCTCTGATCTGGCGGACTCACTAAACAGAGAACATCCCTGGTCGTCCCTACTGCCTCTGATCTGGAGGACTCACTAAACAGAGAACATCCCTGGTCATCCCTACATCATTTGTAAATGATGTCTGAGTGTTGGAGCTTGCCCCTGGCTATCCATAATATAAGGATAGCCAGGGTGGTTTGCTTACTATAAGGATTGTAAAATTATTTATACTTTTACTTTTGATACGTACTTATATTTGAGCAATTACATGTACTTTTGATACTTAATTATATTTTAAACCAAATACTTTTAGACTTTTACTAAAGTAGTATTTTACTGGGTGGCTTTCGCTTTTACTTGAGTAATTTTCTATTAAGTTATCTTTACTTAAGTGTGATAATTAGGTACTTTACCACCACTGGTAGATGAGGAGACTCCACATGTACTTCCAACAATTTTAAGAATATTCCAAAAAGCAGATTTTTGTTGGATGGTCTTTCAGATATTTAGTTAGTATTTCATATTATATCAATCTAAGCGGCATGGGGTGGGACATGTCTTCTTCAATTGCTAGCCAAGATGGGGGTTTGTTTTGGTGGGTAGAGCCAGTATATAGTCCGTCCTGTTACACATGACATGTAACGTTTTAATAATATCCGGAAGTGACATGCTTCCTTTATATTTTGGCATCATTAGTTTCTCTAAGGCAATGTGAGGTTGTTTTGCATTCCATATAAATGTAGTGATCGTTTCATTGATCTTAACGTCGGATTGCGGTACATTGAGGTGACGTGATTACTTTAATTGTTGGAGCTACTGGCATTTCTATTGTTTCAATTCTTTTTTCCGAACGTTAAAAAGAGGGAGGACCGTCTCACAAAGTCTGATTTCAAGGAATTCACTATAGCTTCCAAGTTCTCTTCAACCATGAAATTAATATCTGACGATAGGAAAATACCAAGATATTTCAGACCTTCTGGGGCCCAAACAAAATTGAAATCAGAAATGTGTTCTTCACTACATAGATCATTTATCGGAGTAACCTCTTGACTTTTTCCCAGTTTATTCTGAAGCCATCAATCTCTGTATATTCATTAACCAATTTAAGTAGCCCTGTAATTGACGTTTTAGGATTCCTAACAAACAACAACATGTCATCTGTGCACATTGTCAGTTTATGCTAATGCTTTCCCACCACAATACCTTCAATATCACTTTGTTGTCTTATGGTTCTAATGGTTCTAATGGTTCTAATGGTTCTAATGATTCTATTGGTTCTAATGGTCCTAATGCTACTGATGGTTCTAATGGTACTAATGGTTCTAATGGTACTAATGGTAGTGATGGTTCTAATGGTTCTAATGGTACTAATGGTAGTGATGGTTCTAATGGTTCTAATGGTTCTAATGATTCTATTGGTTCTAATGGTACTAATGGTAGTGATGGTTCTAATGGTTCTAATGATTCTATTGGTTCTAATGGTAGTGATGGTTCTAATGGTTCTAATGATTCTATTGGTTCTAATGGTAGTGATGATTCTAATGGTTCTAATGGTAGTGATGGTTCTAATGGTTCTAATGGTACGAATGGTTCTAATGGTTCTAATGGTACGAATGGTTCTAATGATTCTAATGGTACTGCTGGTTCTAATGATTCTAATGGTTCTAATGATTCTAATGATTCTAATGGTTCTAATGGTTCTAATGGTTCTAATGCTAAAACATCCCTGCCTTGTGCCCCTCTCCAAAGTAAAGAAAGAAAACCATTTGTTAGAACTACTGCTCTAGGGCTATGTACAGTTGATGTCAGAAGTTTACATACACCTCAGCCAAATACATTTAAACTTAGTTTTTCACAATTCCTGACATCATCCTAGTAAAAATTCCCCGTCTTAGGTCAGTTAGGATCACCACTTTATTTTAAGAATGTGAAATGTCAGAATAATAGTAGAGAGAATGATTTATTTACCCTAACCTTAACCCTTACCCTAACCTTAACCCTTATCCTAACCCTAACCCTTATTCTAACCCTAACCCTTACCCTAATTCTAACCCTTACCCTAACCTTAACCCTTATCCTAACCCTAACCCTTATTCTAACCCTAATTCTAACCCTAATTCTAACCTTAACCCTAATTCTAACCTTAACCCTAATTCTAACCTTAACCCTTATTCTAACCTTAACCCTTACCCTAATTCTAACCTTAACCCTAATTCTAACCTTAACCCTTATTCTAACCTTAACCCTTATTCTAACCTTAACCCTTATTCTAACCTTAACCCTAATTCTAACCTTAACCCTTACCCTAGCACTAAACCTAACCCATATCCTAATCCTAACCCTTACCCTAACCTTAACCCTTACCCTAACCTTAACCCTTACCCTAACCTTAACCCTTATTCTAACCTTAACCCTTATTCTAACCTTAATCCTCACCCTAGCACTAAACCTAACCCATATCCTAATCCTAACCCTTACCCTAACCTTAACCCTTACCCTAACCTTAACCCTTACCCTAACCTTAACCCTTACCCTAACCCTTACCCTAACCTTAACCCTTACCCTAACCCTTACCCTAACCTTAACCCTTACCCTAACCTTAACCCTTACCCTAACCTTAACCCTTATCCTAACCTTAACCCTTATTCTAACCGTCTAACATTAGCAAGCAGTTGCTTATCGACAGATAGTTTGTTGATAGTATTGAAATCTGAACTGTCCAATTAAAGTGTGACCGATTTGGTTTATTTCAAAAAAGGCAACATTATATGGTGTTAATAGCAGCAAAGGCTCTATTATTTGATACAATTTACAATTTCCTTTGATATTTTGAGTACAAATTGAATTTTAAAAGCCTGTTACATTAATTACATTTAGCAGACACTCTTTTGCAGTTCATCTTAAGATAGTTATGTGGATAACCACTTATCACAGGCATAGTAAGTAGGGTTTCAGCGTAGCCTGAAGGTAGGGAGGGGCAGTTCCTCTTGCTGCTCCCTAGGTAAAAACCAGTATCTTATAGTGGATGAGAACTTCAACTGGAAGCCAGTGGAGTGTGAGGAGGAGCAGGGTGACATGGGAGATCTTGGGAAGGTTGAAAACCAGGCGAGGCTGTGGCGTTCTGGATAAGTTGCAGGAGTTTAATGGCACAAGAGGGGAGTCCAGCCAACAGAGAGTTTCAGTAGTCCAGATGGGAGAGGACAAGAGGGGAGTCCAGCCAACAGAGAGTTGCAGTAGTCCAGATGGGAGAGGACAAGAGGGGAGCCCAGCCAACAGAGAGTTGCAGTAGTCCAGATGGGAGAGGACAAGAGGGGAGTCCAGCCAACAGGGAGTTTCAGTAGTCCAGATGGGAGAGGACAAGAGGGGAGTCCAGCCAACAGGGAGTTTCAGTAGTCCAGATGGGAGAGGACAAGAGGGGAGTCCAGCCAACAGAGAGTTGCAGTAGTCCAGATGGGAGAGGACAAGAGGGGAGTCCAGCCAACAGAGAGTTGCAGTAGTCCAGATGGGAGAGGACAAGAGGGGAGTCCAGCCAACAGGGAGTTTCAGTAGTCCAGATGGGAGAGGACAAGAGGGGAGTCCAGCCAACAGGGAGTTTCAGTAGTCCAGATGGGAGAGGACAAGAGGGGAGTCCAGCCAACAGAGAGTTGCAGTAGTCCAGATGGGAGAGGACAAGAGGGGAGCCCAGCCAACAGAGAGTTGCAGTAGTCCAGATGGGAGAGGACAAGAGGGGAGTCCAGCCAACAGAGAGTTTCAGTAGTCCAGATGGGAGAGGACAAGAGGGGAGTCCAGCCAACAGGGAGTTGCAGTAGACCAGATGGGAGAGGACAAGAGGGGAGTCCAGCCAACAGAGAGTTTCAGTAGTCCAGATGGGAGAGGACAAGAGGGGAGTCCAGCCAACAGGGAGTTGCAGTAGACCAGATGGGAGAGGACAAGAGGGGAGTCCAGCCAACAGAGAGTTTCAGTAGTCCAGATGGGAGAGGACAAGAGGGGAGTCCAGCCAACAGAGAGTTTCAGTAGTCCAGATGGGAGAGGACAAGAGGGGAGTCCAGCCAACAGAGAGTTGCAGTAGTCCAGATGGGAGAGGACAAGAGGGGAGTCCAGCCAACAGAGAGTTTCAGTAGTCCAGATGGGAGAGGACAAGAGGGGAGTCCAGCCAACAGAGAGTTTCAGTAGTCCAGATGGGAGAGGACAAGAGGGGAGTCCAGCCAACAGGGAGTTTCAGTAGTCCAGATGGGAGAGGACAAGAGGGGAGTCCAGCCAACAGAGAGTTTCAGTAGTCCAGATGGGAGAGGACAAGAGGGGAGTCCAGCCAACAGGGAGTTTCAGTAGTCCAGATGGGAGAGGACAAGAGGGGAGTCCAGCCAACAGAGAGTTGCAGTAGTCCAGATGGGAGAGGACAAGAGGGGAGTCCAGCCAACAGAGAGTTGCAGTAGTCCAGATGGGAGAGGACAAGAGGGGAGCCCAGCCAACAGAGAGTTGCTATTTTCTAGCTCTGAGTCTATACTTTTATCCAATGGAAAAAACAAAATGTTAAATGTTTCTACATCAGACCGAATATAGCCGGTCGGTCACATTTTGGTTTTGATAAATGTTTATGATATAACCACACCTCACATCAAGGTCACATGTCCCTGACTGTTTGCTGTTTGTCAACAAGGTCACATGACAATCCAACAGGTGGCAGGTGTGTTCCTGTTCAATACACTTCCTCATAGAAAACATGTTTAATTTCCACTTCCTCATAGAAAACATATTTGTATAATTTTCACTTCCTCATAGAGACAGTGGCATTAAGAGATGGCAGAGCTAAATGTTCATAGCTAAATGTTCAGTTGCAATGTTCATATCTAAATGTTTAGAGCTAAATGAGACCAACCACTCATACAGAAAATAAATCACATGAACCATAATAACAATAAAGAATGGAAAAATCCTGTCGACCCAGCATGCTGTGTGTGTCTGCACCTGTGTGTGTGTGTGTGTGTGTGTGTGTGTGTGTGTGTGTGTGTGTGTGTGTGTGTGTGTGTGTGTGTGTGTGTGTGTGTGTGTGTGTGTGTGTAGCAGCAACAACCCCCTGTCCCCCCTCTCTGCCTGGTGGTGGAAAATGTAAAACTGTGGAGCTCGTCCTGTGAATGTCACACACACAGACACACACACACACAGACACACACACACAGACACACACACACAGACACACACACAGTAGAGAGGGAGGAGGAGGAGGAGGGAAGAAGAGCAGGAAGAGAAGGTGCAATAAGCACTAGAACGCCTCCCTCTAGTGGCCACTGGGTAGTATGACTGGAGAGCAATAAGCACTAGAACGCTGCCCTCTAGTGGCCACTGGGTAGTATGACTGGAGAGCAATAAGCACTAGAACGCTGCCCTCTAGTGGCCACTGGGTAGTATGACTGGAGAGCAATAAGCACTAGAACGCCTGCCCTCTAGTGGCCACTGGGTAGTATGACTGGAGAGCAATAAGCACTAGAACGCCTCCCTCTAGTGGCCACTGGGTAGTATGACTGGAGAGCAATAAGCACTAGAACGCCTCCCTCTAGTGGCCACTGGGTAGTATGACTGGAGAGCAATAAGCACTAGAACGCTGCCCTCTAGTGGCCACTGGGTAGTATGACTGGAGAGCAATAAGCACTAGAACGCCTCCCTCTAGTGGCCACTGGGTAGTATGACTGGAGAGCAATAAGCACTAGAACGCCTCCCTCTAGTGGCCACTGGGTAGTATGACTGGAGAGCAATAAGCACTAGAACGCCGCCCTCTAGTGGCCACTGGGTAGTATGACTGGAGAGCAATAAGCACTAGAACGCCTCCCTCTAGTGGCCACTGGGTAGTATGACTGGAGAGAAATAAGCACTAGAACGCCTCCCTCTAGTGGCCACTGGGTAGTATGACTGGAGAGCAATAAGCACTAGAACGCCTCCCTCTAGTGGCCACTGGGTAGTATGACTGGAGAGCAATAAGCACTAGAACGCCTCCCTCTAGTGGCCACTGGGTAGTATGACTGGAGAGCAATAAGCACTAGAACGCCTCCCTCTAGTGGCCACTGGGTAGTATGACTGGAGAGCAATAAGCACTAGAACGCCTCCCTCTAGTGGCCACTGGGTAGTATGACTGGAGAGCAATAAGCACTAGAACGCCTCCCTCTAGTGGCCACTGGGTAGTATGACTGGAGAGCAATAAGCACTAGAACGCCTCCCTCTAGTGGCCACTGGGTAGTATGACTGGAGAACAATAAGCACTAGAACGCCTCCCTCTAGTGGCCACTGGGTAGTATGACTGGAGAGCAATAAGCACTAGAACGCCGCCCTCTAGTGGCCACTGGGTAGTATGACTGGAGAGCAATAAGCACTAGAACGCCTCCCTCTAGTGGCCACTGGGTAGTATGACAGGAGAGCAATAAGCACTAGAACGCCTCCCTCTAGTGGCCACTGGGTAGTATGACTGGAGAGCAATAAGCACTAGAACGCCTCCCTCTAGTGGCCACTGGGTAGTATGACTGGAGAGCAATAAGCACTAGAACGCCGCCCTCTAGTGGCCACTGGGTAGTATGACTGGAGAGCAATAAGCACTAGAATGCCTCCCTCTAGTGGCCACTGGGTAGTATGACTGGAGAGCAATAAGCACTAGAACGCCTCCCTCTAGTGGCCACTGGGTAGTATGACTGGAGAGCAATAAGCACTAGAACGCCTCCCTCTAGTGGCCACTGGGTAGTATGACTGGAGAGCAATAAGCACTAGAACGCCTCCCTCTAGTGGCCACTGGGTAGTATGACTGGAGAGCAATAAGCACTAGAATGCTGCCCTCTAGTGGCCACTGGGTAGTATGACTGGAGAACAATAAGCACCAGAATGCTGCCCTCTAGTGGCCACTGGGTAGTATGACTGGAGAGCAATAAGCACTAGAACGCCTCCCTCTAGTGGCCACTGGGTAGTATGACTGGAGAGCAATAAGCACTAGAACGCCTCCCTCTAGTGGCCACTGGGTAGTATGACTGGAGAGCAATAAGCACTAGAACGCCTCCCTCTAGTGGCCACTGGGTAGTATGACTGGAGAGCAATGAGGCCCATATTTGAACAAACATTTAGAAGAGAATTCCACTATCCATATAAACTGCCATCAAGGCAAAGAGTGGCTACTTTGAAGAATCTGAAATATAAAATATATTTAGATTTGTTTAAAACTTTTTGGGTTATTTCATGATTCCATATGTGTTATTTCATAGTCATGTCTTCACTATTATTCTACAATGTAGAAAATAGTAAAAATAAAGAAAAAACCTGGAATGAGTAGGTGTGTCCAAACTATGACTGGTACTGTGTATATATATATATATATATATATATATATACACTACCGTTCAATAGTTTGGGGTCACTTAGAAATGTCCTTGTTTTTTAAAGAAAAGCAACATTTTTGGTCCATTAAAATAACATCAAATTGATCAGAAATACGGTGTAGACATTGATAATGTTATAAATGACTATTGTAGCTGGAAACGGCTGATTTTTAATGGAATATCTACATAGGCGTACAGAGGCCCGTTATCAGCAACCATCACTCCTGTGTTCCAATGGCACGATGTGTTAGCAAATCCAAGTTTATCATTTTAAAAGGCTAATTGATCATTAGAAAACCCTTTTGGAATTATGTTAGCACAGCTGAAAACTGTTGTTCTGCTTAAAGAAGCAATAAAACTGGCCTTCTTTAGACTAGTTGAGTATCTGGAGCATCAGCATTTGTCAGTTCGATTACAGCCTCAAAATGGCCAGAAACAAAAACTTTCTTCTGAAACTTGTCAGTCTATTCTTGTTCTGAGAAATGAAGGCTATTCCATGCGAGAAATTGCCAAGAAACTGAAGATCTCGTACAACGCTGTGTACTACTCCCTTCACAGAACAGCGCAAACTGGCCCTAACCAGAATAGAAAGAGTGGGAGGCCCCGGTGCACAACTGAGCAAGAGGACAAGTACATTAGAGTGTCTAGTTTGAGAAACAGACGCCTCACAAGTCCTCAACTGGCAGCTTCATTAAATAGTACCCGCAAAACACCAGTCTCAACATGAACAGGTAGCGGCAGGTAGCCTAGTGGTTAGAGCGAAAGGTTGCAAGATTTAATAACCCGAGCTGACAAGATAGAAATCTGTCCTTCTGCCCCTGAACAAGGCAGTTAACCCACTGTTCCTAGGCCGTCATTGTAAATAAAAATGTGTTCTTAACTGACTTGCCTAGTTAAATAAACGTTTAAAAAAAAAAACAGTGAGAGGTGACTCCGGGATGCTGGCCTTCTAGGCAGAGTTGCAAAGAAAAATCCATATCTCAGACTAGCCAAGAAAAATAAAAGATTAAGATGGGCAAAAGAACACAGACACTGGACAGAGGAACTCTGCCTAGAAGGCCAGCATCCCGGAGTTGCCTCTTCACTGTTGATGTTGAGAATGGTGTTTTGCGGGTACTATTTAAACAGGTTGCTAGGTGTAGACCAGACCATAAGCAAATAGGTAAACTGGGATATGACTAAAAAGTTAAACAGGGTAAACTGGGATATGATTAAAGAGTTAAAACCTCTTGGGGCTATGTGGGACGCTAGCGTGCCACCCGTGGTGCACCCTATCAACAGCAGGTGCATTTCAAGAGCGGCAAATTTGAAACCAAATAAATGTCAAAATTTGAATTTTTCAAACATACAACTATCTTACACCCTTTGAAAGATAAACATCTCCTTAATCTAACCACGTTTTACAATTTCAAAAAGGTTTTACGGCGAAAGCATAAAGTTAGATTATGTTAGGAGAGTACATTGACAATAGCTGTGTGTAATGTTTTGTCAATTCAAAGACAGGCGTCACCAAAACCATAAAACCAGCTAAAATGATGCACTAACCTTTTACAATCTCCATCAGATGACACTCCTAGGACATTATGTTAGACAATGCATGCATTTTTAGTTCTATCAAGTTCATATTTATATCCAAAAACAGCATTTTACTATGGCGTTGATGTTCAGGAAATCGTTTCCCTTCAATAACCGGCAGTCAAGTCAGCACCACAAATTAAATAATTAAAATTAGAAAACATTGGTAAAATAATATATTGTCATTTAAAGAATTATAGATTTACATCTCTTGAACGCAATCGACTTGCCAGATTTAAAAATAACCTTACTGGGAAATCACACAATAATAATCTGCAATAATCTGAGCACTGCGCCCAGAAAAATACGCTTTGCGATACAGACAAACGGCCATGTTGGAGAGATCTAAAATCGAAAATACTATGTAAATAATCCATTACCTTTGATGCTCTTCATCAGATGTCACTTCCAGGAATCCCACATCCATAACGAATGTAGTTTTGTTCAAAAAAGCTCATCATTTATGTCCAAAAAGCTCCGTGTTGTTAGCACATGATCTAAGCCCGCCGGACTTCACTTCATGAACGAGGGGAAAAAATATATTTACGTTCGTTCAAACATGTCAAACGTTGTATAGCATAAATCATTAGTGCCTTTTTTAACCAGAACATGAATAATATTCAAGGTGGACGAATGCATTCTCTTTTAAAACGTTTTGGAACGAGGGTACCCAACATGACCTCGCGCACCAGAGTCTAATCGGCCATCACCGTTCCAAGGCTCTTGTTCGGTCAGATCTCATAGTAGAAGATTCAAAACACTTTGTAAAGGCTGGTGACATCTAGTGGAAGCAATAGGAAGTGCCAAAACATTAATCAGCCCCTGTGTGTTTCAATGGCATTGGCTTAAAGGTAATTCAACACATCAGGTATCCACTTCCTGTCAGAAAATGTCTCAGGGTTTTGCCTGCCAAATGAGTTCTGTTATACTCACAGACACCATTCAAACAGTTTTAGAAACTTTAGGGTGTTTTCTATCCATATATAATAAGTATATGCATATTCTAGTTACTGGGTAGGATTAGTAACCAGATTAGTAACCCCCTAGCCCCAAAAGGTTAAACAGGGTAAACTGGGATATGACTAAAGAGTTAAACAGGGTGATTTTTCCACAAATAGGAAGGAATGACACCTTTGTTTTTAAGCTCTGGATTTGTAACCCGTTAATATTATGGGACTGATTTTAATAGCCAACACTTCGATGGCCATAATAAATAGATATGCCGATAGTAGACAACCTTGTTTCACTCCTCTTGACAGTTTAAAACTCATCAATCAACACACAATACTCCGTAATGACAAAGCAAAAACATATTTTTTTTTGGGGGGGTGGGGGGGGGTAAATGTATTAAAAATAAAAAAACTGAAATAAGTATTCAGACCCTTTACTCAGTACTTTGTTGAAGCACATTTGGCAGCGATTACGGCACAGAGTCTTCTTGGGTATGATGCCACAAGCTTGGCACACCTGTATTTGGAGAGTTTCTCCCATTCTTCTCTGCAGATCCTCTCAAGCACTGTCAAATAAAATAAAATAAAATTGTATTAGTCACATGTGCCAAATACAACAGGTGTTACAGTGAAATGCTTACTTATGAACCCCTAACCAACAATGCAGTTAAAAAAAAGAAAGAATAAGAACTAAAAGAAAAAGTAATTAAAGAGCAGCAGTAAAATAACAACAGATTAAATATAGGGGGTACCGGTACAGAGTCAATGTGGAGGTTATATACAGGGGGGTACATGTACAGAGTCAATGTGGAGGATATATACAGGGGGTACCGGTACAGAGTCAATGTGGAGGTTATAAACAGGGGGTACATGTACAGAGTCAATGTGGAGGCTATATACAGGGGGTACCGGTACAGAGTCAATGTGGAGGTTATATACAGGGGGGTACCGGTACAGAGTCAATGTGGAGGATATATACAGGGGGTACCGGTACAGAGTCAATGTGGAGGTTATATACAGGGGGGTACCGGTACAGAGTCAATGTGGAGGTTATATACAGGGGGTACATGTACAGAGTCAATGTGGAGGTTATATACAGGGGGTACCGGTACAGAGTCAATGTGGAGGCTATATACAGGGGGGTACATGTACAGAGTCAATGTGGAGGCTATATACAGGGGGTACATGTACAGAGTCAATGTGGAGGCTATATACAGGGGGTACCGGTACAGAGTCAATGTGGAGGCTATATACAGGGGGTACATGTACAGAGTCAATGTGGAGGCTATATACAGGGGGTACCGGTACAGAGTCAATGTGGAGGCTATATACAGGGGGTACCGGTACAGAGTCAATGTGGAGGCTATATACAGGGGGGTACATGTACAGAGTCAATGTGGAGGCTATATACAGGGGGGTACATGTACAGAGTCAATGTGGAGGCTATATACAGGGGGTACCGGTACAGAGTCAATGTGGAGGTTATATACAGGGGGGTACCGGTACAGAGTCAATGTGGAGGCTATATACAGGGGGTACATGTACAGAGTCAATGTGGAGGCTATATACAGGGGGTACCGGTACAGAGTCAATGTGGAGGTTATATACAGGGGGGTACCGGTACAGAGTCAATGTGGAGGATATATACAGGGGGGTACATGTACAGAGTCAATGTGGAGGCTATATACAGGGGGGTACATGTACAGAGTCAATGTGGAGGCTATATACAGGGGGGTACATGTACAGAGTCAATGTGGAGGCTATATACAGGGGGTACATGTACAGAGTCAATGTGGAGGCTATATACAGGGGGTACCGGTACAGAGTCAATGTGGAGGCTATATACAGGGGGTACCGGTACAGAGTCAATGTGGAGGCTATATACAGGGGGTACCGGTACAGAGTCAATGTGGAGGCTATATACAGGGGGTACCGGTACAGAGTCAATGTGGAGGCTATATACAGGGGGTACATGTACAGAGTCAATGTGGAGGCTATATACAGGGGGTACCGGTACAGAGTCAATGTGGAGGCTATATACAGGGGGTACCGGTACAGAGTCAATGTGGAGGCTATATACAGGGGGTACCGGTACAGAGTCAATGTGGAGGCTATATACAGGGGGTACCGGTACAGAGTCAATGTGGAGGCTATATACAGGGGGTACCGGTACAGAGTCAATGTGGAGGCTATATACAGGGGGTACCGGTACAGAGTCAATGTGGAGGCTATATACAGGGGGTACCGGTACAGAGTCAATGTGGAGGCTATATACAGGGGGTACCGGTACAGAGTCAATGTGGAGGTTATATACAGGGGGTACATGTACAGAGTCAATGTGGAGGCTATATACAGGGGGTACCGGTACAGAGTCAATGTGGAGGTTATATACAGGGGGGTACCGGTACAGAGTCAATGTGGAGGATATATACAGGGGGTACCGGTACAGAGTCAATGTGGAGGTTATATACAGGGGGGTACCGGTACAGAGTCAATGTGGAGGTTATATACAGGGGGTACATGTACAGAGTCAATGTGGAGGTTATATACAGGGGGTACCGGTACAGAGTCAATGTGGAGGCTATATACAGGGGGGTACATGTACAGAGTCAATGTGGAGGCTATATACAGGGGGTACATGTACAGAGTCAATGTGGAGGCTATATACAGGGGGTACCGGTACAGAGTCAATGTGGAGGCTATATACAGGGGGTACATGTACAGAGTCAATGTGGAGGCTATATACAGGGGGTACCGGTACAGAGTCAATGTGGAGGCTATATACAGGGGTACCGGTACAGAGTCAATGTGGAGGCTATATACAGGGGGGTACATGTACAGAGTCAATGTGGAGGCTATATACAGGGGGGTACATGTACAGAGTCAATGTGGAGGCTATATACAGGGGGTACCGGTACAGAGTCAATGTGGAGGTTATATACAGGGGGTACCGGTACAGAGTCAATGTGGAGGCTATATACAGGGGGTACATGTACAGAGTCAATGTGGAGGCTATATACAGGGGGTACCGGTACAGAGTCAATGTGGAGGTTATATACAGGGGGGTACCGGTACAGAGTCAATGTGGAGGATATATACAGGGGGGTACATGTACAGAGTCAATGTGGAGGCTATATACAGGGGGGTACATGTACAGAGTCAATGTGGAGGCTATATACAGGGGGGTACATGTACAGAGTCAATGTGGAGGCTATATACAGGGGGTACATGTACAGAGTCAATGTGGAGGTTATATACAGGGGGTACATGTACAGAGTCAATGTGGAGGCTATATACAGGGGGTACCGGTACAGAGTCAATGTGGAGGCTATATACAGGGGGTACCGGTACAGAGTCAATGTGGAGGCTATATACAGGGGGTACCGGTACAGAGTCAATGTGGAGGTTATATACAGGGGGTACCGGTACAGAGTCAATGTGGAGGCTATATACAGGGGGTACATGTACAGAGTCAATGTGGAGGTTATATACAGGGGGTACCGGTACAGAGTCAATGTGGAGGCTATATACAGGAGGTACCGGTACAGAGTCAATGTGGAGGCTCTATACAGGTGGTACCGGTACAGAGTCAATGTGGAGGCTATATACAGGGGGTACCGGTACCGAGTCAATGTGGAGGCTCTATACAGGTGGTACCGGTACAGAGTCAATGTGGAGGCTATATACAGGGGGTACCGGTACAGAGTCAATGTGGAGGCTATATACAGGGGGTACCGGTACAGAGTCAATGTGGAGGCTATATACAGGGGGTACCGGTACAGAGTCAATGTGGAGGCTATATACAGGTGGTACAGGTACAGAGTCAATGTGGAGGCTATATACAGGGGGTACCGGTACAGAGTCAATGTGGAGGCTCTATACAGGTGGTACCGGTACCGAGTCAATGTGGAGGCTATATACAGGGGGTACCGGTACAGAGTCAATGTGGAGGCTATATACAGGTGGTACAGGTACAGAGTCAATGTGGAGGCTCTATACAGGTGGTACCGGTACCGAGTCAATGTGGAGGCTATATACAGGGGGTACCGGTACAGAGTCAATGTGGAGGCTATATACAGGTGGTACAGGTACAGAGTCAATGTGGAGGCTCTATACAGGTGGTACCGGTACAGAGTCAATGTGGAGGCTATATACAGGTTGTACCGGTACAGAGTCAATGTGTGGGGGCACTGGTTAGTTGAGGTAATATGTACCTGTAGGTAGAGTTATTAAAGTGACTATGCATAGATGATAACAACAGAGAGTAGCAGTTGTGTTAAAGGGGGAGGGGGGCAATGCAAATATTTTGATAATCTGTCTAGCCCTGCGGCCTTGTGAATGTTGACCTGTTTAAAGATCTTACTCACATCGGCTGCGGAGAGCGTGATCACACAGTCTTCTGGAACAGCTGGTGCTTTCATGCATGTTTCAGTGTTATTTGCCTCGAAGCAAGCATAGAAGTAGTTTTGCTCGTCTGGTAGGCTCGTGTCACTGGGCAGCTCTCGGCTGTGCTTCCCTTTGTAGTCTGTAATGGTTTGCAAGCCCTGCCACATCCGATGAGCATCAGAGCCGGTGTAGTAGGATTTGATCTTAGTCCTGTATTGACGCTTTGCCTGTTTGATGGTTCGTCGGAGGGTATAGCGGGATTTCTTATAAGCTTCCGGGTTAGAGTCCCGCACCTTGAAAGCAGCAGCTCCAGCCTTTAGCTCAGTGCGGATGTTGCCTGTAATCCATGGCTTCTGGTTGGGGTATGTACGTACGGTCACTGCGGGGATGACATCATTGATGCACTTATTAATGAAGCCACTGAATGATGTGGTGTACTCCTCAATGCTATCGGATGAATCCCGGAACCTATTCCAGTCTGTGCTAGCAAAACAGTCCTGTAGTTTAGTATCTGCTTCATCTGATCACTTTTTGATTGATCGAGTCACTGGTGCTTCCTGCTTTAATTTTTGCTTGTAAACAGGAATCGGGAGGATAGAATTATGGTCAGATTTACCAAATGGAGGGCGAGGGAGAGCTTTGTATATGTCTGTGTGTTTGGAGTAAAGGTGGTCCAGAGTTTTTTCCCTCTGGTTGCACATTTATCATGCTGATAGAAATTTGGTAAGACAGATTTAAGTTTCCCTGCATTAAAGTCCCCAGATACTAGGAGCACTGCCTCTGGGTGAGCGTTTTCCTGTTTTCTTATGGCGGAATACAGCTCTTTCAGTGCAATCTTTGGTGGTATGTAGACAGCTACGAAAAATACAGATGAAAACTGTCTAGGTAGATAGTGTGGTCTACAGCTTACCATGAGATACTCTACCTCAGGCGAGCAAAACCTTGAGACTTCCTTAGATATTGTGGACCAGCTGTTATTTAGGTTGGATGGTCAGGTTGGATGGGGAGCTGCACAGCTATTTTCATGTATCTCCAGAGATGATTGATCGGGGTCAAGTCCGGGCTCTGGCTGGGCCACTCATTCGGAGATTTGTTCCAAAGCCACTCCTGCGTTGTCTTGGCTGTGTGCTTAGGGTCGTTGTCCTGTTGGAAGGTGAACCTTCGCCCCAGTCTGAGGTCCTGGGAGCTCTGGAGCAGGTTTTCATCAAGGATCTCACTATACTTTGCTCCGTTCATCTTTCTCTCAATCCTGACTAGTCTCCCAGTCCCTGCCGCTGGAAAAACATCCCCACAGCATGATGCTGCCACCACCATGCTTTACCGTAGGGATGGTGCCAGGTTTCCTCCAGATGTGGCGCTTGGCATTCAGGCCAAAGAGTTCAATCTTGGTTTCATCAAACCAGAGAATCTTGTTTCTCATGGTCTGAGAGTCCTTTAGGTGCCTTTTGGCAAACTCAAAGTGGGCTGTAATGTGCATTTTACTGAGGAGTGGCCACTCTACCATAAAGACCTGATTGTTGGAGTGGTGCAGAGATGGTTGTCCTTCTGGAAGGTTCTTCCATCTCCACAGAGGTACTCTGGAGCTCTGTAAGCGTGACAATTGGGTTCTTGTTCACCTCCCTGACTAAGGTCCTTCTCACCCGATTCCTAATTTTGGCCAGTTGTCCAGCTCCGAAGGCCCTGTACTGCTCAATAGGTCCAGCTCCGAAGGCCCTGTACTGCTCACTAGGTCCAGCTCCGAAGGCCCTGTACTGCTCACTAGGTCCAGCTCCGAAGGCCCTGTACTGCTCACTAGGTCCAGCTCCGAAGGCCCTGTACTGCTCACTAGGTCCAGCTCCGAAGGCCCTGTACTGCTCACTAGGTCCAGCTCCGAAGGCCCTGTACTGCTCACTAGCTCAGGATGTCAATATATCTTTGTTGTAAATGTTTTAGGACCAAACCGGTGGCAGTTGTGGGAAAAAAAGTCAATAGTTGGAGGAGTTGCAGAGTTCATCCGAACGGATCCCACAGACGTTATTTACACGTTCGTTCAACGTCATTCAGCCAGTGTGTGGCATCTGGGATGCCATTGTTGATTAGATGTTTCTCTAATTCATTACGCTATTTTCCCTTGAACCATATGGTCTAATAGCAGAAAGTCATGAACAATAGGGACATAGATATTTTTTGGTTGTTGTTTGTTATTCAAATATAAATTACCAAAGTTACTATAGATTGCCATAGATTATCTGTTAATTATCAAAATTACAGAAGATTCCGGTAACTTTGGTAAATTACCAGTAGCTTCACAACCCTGACATGTGGATGATTTGTGGTTGCTGCCAGCGCAGCACATTGGGGATTTGTGAAACTTACTCCTCAGCCTGAAGTGTCCCCAACTTCCACCAGTGAATAGCTAGCTTTACACGTGGCGCCAACTGGTAACATGCTTCAGGAAGGCGGTTACGTGTGCTAGCAAGGCAGAGGTCCCTAGTTTGCGCCAGGAATGGGCCGAATCAGGAGGAAGTGGTACTCACTAAGCAAGCAGCGTGACGTCCTTTACACCAGTGATTCGTGATTGTCTGTGTGTGTGGAAATACCTTCCTTCCATCCTCCACAAAGCCTGGAATATTAATGCGATATTGAACCCAGTTCAATGCAATACCTCAGATTCCTCTGGGGCTTGGTATAAATCAGGCCGTAGTGATATTTAAATACTACCCAGTTTCCATTACATCAATGGAGCACCTGGCTGAGCCAAACAATCTCAGACCCCAGGAGCACTAGCTACAGAGATGCTGAATGCATCCCAAATGGAACCCATTTCCCTATTTAGTGCACTACTTTAGACCAGGGACCCTGGTTAGTGCACTAATTTAGACCAGGGACCCTGGTAGTGCACTACTTTAGACCATGGACCCTGGTTAGTACACTACTTTAGACCAGGGACCCTGGTAGTGCACTACTTTAGACCAGGGACCCTGGTTAGTGCACTACTTTAGACCATGGACCCTGAGAAAGCAGGGGTTTAGAGCAGGTACTGTGATCCTCTGCAGGCCCAGCTGGTATACTGTACTGTGATAATACACTTCCAGACTACTGTAATACAGTGCAGAACCAGCTGCCTTGATGTCCCAGGAGACAGACACACTGACCCACAGACACACTCCCTTACCCTCAACACACAGACACACTCCCTAACCCTCAACACACAGACACACAGACACACTCCCTTACCCTCAACACACTGACACACACACAGACACACAGACGCACTCCCTTACCCTCAACACACAGACACACTCCCTAACCCTCAACACACAGACACACAGACACACTCCCTTACCCTCAACACACTGACACACACACACACACAGACACAAAGACACACAGACACACAGACACACTCCCTAACCCTCAACACACAGACACACTCCCTGACCCTCAACACACAGATACACAGACACACTCCCTGACCCTCAACACACAGATACACTCCCTAACCCTCAACACAGATACACTCCCTAACCCTCAACACACAGATACACTCCCTAACCCTCAACACACAGATACACTCCCTAACCCTCAACACACAGATACACTCCCTAACCCTCAACACACAGACACACTCCCTAACCCTCAACACACAGATACACTCCCTTACCCTCAACACACAGACACACTCCCTGACCCTCAACACACAGATACACTCCCTGACCCTCAACACACAGATACACTCCCTTACCCTCAACACACAGATACACTCCCTAACCCTCAACACACAGATACACTCCCTAACCCTCAACACACAGATACACTCCATAACCTTCAACACACAGACACACTCCCTTACCCTCAACACACAGACACACTCCCTGGCCCTCAACACACAGATACACTCCCTGACTCTCAACACACAGATATACTGTACCATACTATACACACCCTCAAAATCATGTACCATACTGTAAACACACCCTCTATATCATGCACCATACTGTAAACACACCCTCTATATCATGCACCATACTATACACACACCCTCTATATCATGTACCACACTATACACACCCTCTATATCATGCACCATACTATACACACCCTCTATATCATGCACCATACTATACACACCCTCTATATCACACTTCATACTATACACACCCTCTATATCATGCACCATACTATACACACCCTCTATATCACGCATCATACTATACACACCCTCTATATCACGCACCATACTATACACACCCTTTATATCACCCACCATACTATACACACACCCTCTATATCATGTACCACACTATACACACCCTCTATATCATGCACCATACTATACACACCCTCTATATCATGTACCATACTATACACACCCTCTATATCACGTACCATACTATAGACACACCCTCTATATCATGTACCATACTACACACACCCTCTATATCATGTACTATCCACACCCTCTATATCATGTACCATACTATATACACACCCTCTATATCATGCACCCACCATACTATACACACCCTCTATATCATGCACCATACTATACACACACCCTCTATATCATGTACCATACTATACACACCCTCTATATCATGCACCATACTATACACACACCCTCTACATCATGTACCATACTATACACACCCTCTATATCATGCACCATACTATACACACACCCTCTATATCATGTACCATACTATACACACCCTCTATATAATGCACCATACTATACACACCCTCTATATCATGTACCATACTATACACACCCTCTATATCATGCACCATACTAGACACACCCTTTATATCATGCACCATACTATACACACCCTCTATATCATGCACCATACTATACACACCCTCTATATCATGTACCATACTATAAACAACCTCTATATCATGCACCATACTATACACACCCTTTATATCAGCCACCATACTATACACACACCCTCTATATAATTTACCATACTATACACACCCTCTATATCATGCACCATACTATACACACCCTCTGTATCATGTACCATACTGTCAACACACCCTCTATATCACGCATCATACTATACACACCCTCTATATCATGCACCATACTATACACCTCTCTATATCATGCACCATACTATACACACCCTCTATATCATGCACCATACTATACACACCCTCTATATCACGCATCATACTATACACACCCTCTATATCATGGACCATACTATACACACCCTCTATATCATGCACCATACTATACATACATCCTCTATATCATGTACCGTACTATACACACCCTCTATATCATGGACCATACTATACACACCCTCTATATCATGTACCATACTCTACACACCCTCTATATCATGCACCATACTATACACACCCTCTATATCATGTACCATACTGTCAACACACCCTCTATATCACGCATCATACTATACACACCCTCTATATCACGCACCATACTATACACACCCTTTATATCACCCACCATACTATACACACACCCTCTATATTATGCACCATACTATACACACCCTCTATATCATGCACCATACTATACACACATCCTCTATATCATGTACCATACTATACACACCCTCTATATCATGTACCATACTATACACACCCTCTATATCATGTACCATACTATACACACCCTCTATATCATGTACCATACTATACACACACCATCTATATCATGTACAAAACTATACACACCCTCTATATCATGTACCATACTATACACACCCTCTATATCATGCACCATACTATACACACCCTCTATATCATGTACCATACTATACACACCCTCTATATCATGTACCATACTATACACACCCTCTATATCATGTACCATACTATACACACCCTCTATATCATGTACCATACTATACACACCCACTATATCATGCACCATACTATACACACCCTCTATATCATGTACCATACTATACACACCCTCTATATCACGCACCATACTATACACACCCTCTATATCACGCACCATACTATACACACCCTCTATATCATGTACCATACTATACAAACCCTCTATATCACGTACCATACTATACAAACCCTCTATATCACGTACCATACTATACACACACTTTATATCACCCACCATACTATACACACCCTCTATATCATGCACCATACTATACACACCCTCTGTATCATGTACCATACTGTCAACACACCCTCTATATCACGCATCATACTATACACACCCTCTATATCACGCACCATACTATACACACACTTTATATCACCCACCATACTATACACACACCCTCTATATCATGCACCATACTATACACACACCCTCTATATCATATACCATAATATACACACTCTCTGTATCATATACCATACTGTAAACACACCCTCTATATCATGCATCATACTATACACACCCTCTATATCACGCACCATACTATACACACCCTTTATATCACCCACCATACTATACACACACCCTCTATATCATGTACCGACCTATACACACCCTCTATATCATGCACCATACTACACACACACCCTCTATATCATGCACCATACTATACACACCCTCTATATCATGCACCATACTACACACACACCCTCTATATCATGCACCATACTATACACATCCTCTATATCACACTTCATACTATACACACCCTCTATATCACCCACCATACTATACACACACCCTCTATATCATGTACCGACCTATACACACCCTCTATATCATGCACCATACTATACACACCCTCTATATAATTTACCATACTATACACACCCTCTATATCACGTACCATACTATAGACACACCCTCTATATCATGTACCATACTACACACACCCTCTATATCATGTACTATCCACACCCTCTATATCATGTACCATACTATATACACACCCTCTATATCATGCACCCACCATACTATACACACCCTCTATATCATGTACCATACTATACACACCCTCTATATCATGCACCATACTATACACACACCCTCTATATCATGTACCATACTATACACACACCCTCTACATCATGTACCATACTATACACACACCCTCTGTATCATGTACCATACTATACACACCCTCTATATCATGCACCATACTATACACACCCTCTATATCATGCACCATACTATACACACACCCTCTACATCATGTACCATACTATACACACCCTCTATATCATGCACCATACTATACACACACCCTCTATATCATGTACCATACTATACACACCCTCTATATAATGCACCATACTATACACACCCTCTATATCATGTACCATACTATACACACCCTCTATATCATGCACCATACTATACACACCCTCTATATCATGCACCATACTATACACACCCTCTATATCATGCACCATACTATACACACCCTCTATATCATGTACCATACTATACACACATCCTCTATATCATGTACCATACTATAAACAACCTCTATATCATGCACCATACTATACACACCCTTTATATCAGCCACCATACTATACACACACCCTCTATATAATTTACCATACTATACACACCCTCTATATCATGCACCATACTATACACACCCTCTGTATCATGTACCATACTGTCAACACACCCTCTATATCACGCATCATACTATACACACCATCTATATCACGCACCATACTATACACACCCTTTATATCACCCACCATACTATACACACACCCTCTATATCATGCACCATACTATACACACCCTCTATATCATGCACCATACTATACACCTCTCTATATCATGTACCATACTATACATACATCCTCTATATCATGTACCATACTATACACACCCTCTATATCATGGACCATACTATACACACCCTCTATATCATGTACCATACTCTACACACCCTCTATATCATGCACCATACTATACACACCCTCTATATCATGTACCATACTGTCAACACACCCTCTATATCACGCACCATACTATACACACCCTCTATATCACGCACCATACTATACACACCCTTTATATCACCCACCATACTATACACACACCCTCTATATCATGCACCATACTATACACACCCTCTATATCATGCACCATACTATACACACCCTCTATATCATGTACCATACTATACACACCCTCTATATCATGCACCATACTATACACACCCTCTATATCACGCACCATACTATACACACCCTTTATATCAGCCACCATACTATACACACACCCTCTGTATCATGTACCATACTGTAAACACACCCTCTATATCACGCATCATACTATACACACCCTCTATATCACGCACCATACTATACACACCCTCTATATCATGTACCATACTATACACACCCTCTATATCATGTACCATACTATACACACATCCTCTATATCATGTACCATACTATACACACCCTCTATATCATGTACCATACTATACACAACCTCTATATCATGTACCATACTATACACACACCCTCTATATCATGCACCATACTATACACACCCTCTATATCACACTTCATACTATACACACCCTCTATATCACCCACCATACTATACACACACCCTCTATATCATGTACCGACCTATACACACCCTCTATATCATGCACCATACTATACACACCCTCTATATCATGTACCATACTATACACACCCTCTATATCACGTACCATACTATAGACACACCCTCTATATCATGTACCATACTACACACACCCTCTATATCATGTACTATCCACACCCTCTATATCATGTACCATACTATATACACACCCTCTATATCATGCACCCACCATACTATACACACCCTCTATATCATGTACCATACTATACACACCCTCTATATCATGCACCATACTATACACACACCCTCTATATCATGTACCATACTATACACACACCCTCTACATCATGTACCATACTATACACACACCCTCTGTATCATGTACCATACTATACACACCCTCTATATCATGCACCATACTATACACACCCTCTATATCATGCACCATACTATAC
Organism: Salmo salar; assembly: GCF_965601325.2. Taxonomy (NCBI): domain Eukaryota; kingdom Metazoa; phylum Chordata; class Actinopteri; order Salmoniformes; family Salmonidae; genus Salmo; species Salmo salar. Next base: position 45,256,114 of record NC_138317.1, read on the forward strand.
ACACACCCGCTACATCATGTACCATACTATACACACCCTCTATATCATGCACCATACTATACACACACCCTCTATATCATGTACCATACTATACACACCCTCTATATAATGCACCATACTATACACACCCTCTATATCATGTACCATACTATACACACCCTCTATATCATGCACCATACTAGACACACCCTTTATATCATGCACCATACTATACACACCCTCTATATCATGCACCATACTATACACACCCTCTATATCATGTACCATACTATACACACATCCTCTATATCATGTACCATACTATAAACAACCTCTATATCATGCACCATACTATACACACCCTTTATATCAGCCACCATACTATACACACACCCTCTATATAATTTACCATACTATACACACCCTCTATATCATGCACCATACTATACACACCCTCTGTATCATGTACCATACTGTCAACACACCCTCTATATCACGCATCATACTATACACACCATCTATATCACGCACCATACTATACACACCCTTTATATCACCCACCATACTATACACACACCCTCTATATCATGCACCATACTATACACACCCTCTATATCATGCACCATACTATACACCTCTCTATATCATGTACCATACTATACATACATCCTCTATATCATGTACCATACTATACACACCCTCTATATCATGGACCATACTATACACACCCTCTATATCATGTACCATACTCTACACACCCTCTATATCATGCACCATACTATACACACCCTCTATATCATGTACCATACTGTCAACACACCCTCTATATCACGCACCATACTATACACACCCTCTATATCACGCACCATACTATACACACCCTTTATATCACCCACCATACTATACACACACCCTCTATATCATGCACCATACTATACACACCCTCTATATCATGCACCATACTATACACACCCTCTATATCATGTACCATACTATACACACCCTCTATATCATGCACCATACTATACACACCCTCTATATCACGCACCATACTATACACACCCTTTATATCAGGCACCATACTATACACACACCCTCTGTATCATGTACCATACTGTAAACACACCCTCTATATCACGCATCATACTATACACACCCTCTATATCACGCACCATACTATACACACCCTCTATATCATGTACCATACTATACACACCCTCTATATCATGTACCATACTATACACACATCCTCTATATCATGTACCATACTATACACACCCTCTATATCATGTACCATACTATACACAACCTCTATATCATGTACCATACTATACACACACCCTCTATATCATGTACCATACTACACACACCCTCTATATAATTTACCATACTATACACACCCTCTATATCCTGTACCATGCTATACACACCCTCTATATCATGTACAAAACTATACACACCCTCTATATCAATTGACCATACTATACACACCCTCTATATCATGTACCATACTCTACACACCCCCTCTACATCATGTACCATACTATACACACACCCTCTATATCATGTACCGACCTATACACACCCTCTATATCATGCACCATACTATACACACCCTCTATATCATGCACCATACTATACAAACCCTCTATATCATGCACCATACTATACACACCCTCTATATCACGTACCATACTATACACACCCTCTATATCATGCACCATACTATACAAACCCTCTATATCTTGTACCATACTATACACACCCTTTATATCAGCCACCATACTATACACACACCCTCTATATCATTTACCATACTATACACACCCTCTATATCATGCACCATACTATACACACACTCTGTATCATGTACCATACTGTCAACACACCCTCTATATCACGCATCATACTATACACACCCTCTATATCACGCACCATACTATACACACACTTTATATCACCCACCATACTATACACACACCCTCTATATAATGCACCATACTATACACACCCTCTATATCATGCACCATACTATAAACACCCTCTATATCATGCACCATACTATACACAACCTCTATATCATGTACCATACTATACGCACACCCTCTATATCATGTACCATACTACACACACCCTCTATATCATTTACCATACTATACACACCCTCTATATCATGTACCATGCTATACACACCCTCTATATCATGTACAATACTATACACACCCTCTATATCATGTACCATACTATACACACCCTCTATATCATGCACCATACTATACACACGCTCTATATCATGTACCATACTATACACACCCTCTATATCATGTACCATACTATACACACCCTCTATATCATGTACCATACTACACACACCCTCTATATCATTTACCATACTATACACACCCTCTATATCATGTACCATGCTATACACACCCTCTATATCATGTACAATACTATACACACCCTCTATATCATGTACCATACTATACACACCCTCTATATCATGCACCATACTATACACACGCTCTATATCATGTACCATACTATACACACCCTCTATATCATGTACCATACTATACACACCCTCTATATCATGTACCATACTATACACACCCTCTATATCATGTACCATACTATACACACATCCTCTATATCATGTACCATACTATACACACCCTCTATATCATGTACCATACTATACACAACCTCTATATCATGTACCATACTATACACACACCCTCTATATCATGCACCATACTATACACACCCTCTATATCACACTTCATACTATACACACCCTCTATATCACCCACCATACTATACACACACCCTCTATATCATGTACCGACCTATACACACCCTCTATATCATGCACCATACTATACACACCCTCTATATCATGTACCATACTATACACACCCTCTATATCACGTACCATACTATAGACACACCCTCTATATCATGTACCATACTATACACACCCTCTATATCATGCACCATACTATACACACCCTCTATATCATGCACCATACTATACACACACCCTCTATATCATGCACCATACTATACACACCCTCTATATCATGCACCATACTATACACACCCTCTATATCATGTACCATACTATACACACCCTCTATATCATGCACCATACTATACACACCCTCTATATCATGTACCATACTATACACACCCTCTATATCATGCACCATACTATACACACACCCTCTATATCATGTACCATACTAACACACCCTCTATATCACGCACATACTATACACACCCTCTATATCACGCACCATACTATACACACCCTCTATATCATGTACCATACTATACACACCCTCTATATCATGTACCATACTATACACACACCTCTATATCATGTACCATACTATACACACCCTCTATATCATGTACCATACTATACACACACCTCTATATCATGTACCATACTATACACACACCCTCTATATCATGTACCATACTATACACACCCTCTATATCACACCATACTATACACACCCTCTATATCACCACCATACTATACACACACCCTCTATATCATGTACCATACTATACACACCCTCTATATCATGCACCATACTATACACACCCTCTATATCATGTACCATACTATACACACCCTCTATATCATGCACCATACTATACACACACCCTCTATATCATGTACCATACTATACACACCCTCTATATCATGCACCATACTATACACACCCTCTATATCATGTACCATACTATACACACCCTCTATATCATGCACCATACTATACACACCCTCTATATCATGTACCATACTATACACACCCTCTATATCATGCACCATACTATACACACACCCTCTATATCATGTACCATACTATACACACCCTCTATATCATGTACCATACTATACACACACCTCTATATCATGTACCATACTATACACACCCTCTATATCATGTACCATACTATACACACCCTCTATATCATGCACCATACTATACACACCCTCTATATCATGTACCATACTATACACACCCTCTATATCATGCACCATACTATCACACACCCTCTATATCATGTACCATACTATACACACCCTCTATATCATGCACCATACTATACACACCCTCTATATCATGTACCATACTATACACACCCTCTATATCATGCACCATACTATACACACCCTCTATATCATGCACCATACTATACACACCCTCTATATCATGCACCATACTATACACACCCTCTATATCATGTACCATACTATACACACACCTCTATATCATGTACCATACTATACACAACCTCTATATCATGTACCATACTATACACACCCTCTATATCATGCACCATACTATACACACACCCTCTATATCATGTACCATACTATACACACCCTCTATATCATGCACCATACTATACACACCCTCTATATCATGTACCATACTATACACACCCTCTATATCACGCACCATACTATACACACCTCTATATCAGACCATACTATACACACCCTCTATATCAGCACCATACTATCACACACCCTCTATATCATGTACCATACTATACACACCCTCTATATCATGTACCATACTATACACACCCTCTATATCATGTACCATACTATACACACCCTCTATATCATGTACCATACTCTACACACCCTCTATATCATGCACCATACTATACACACCCTCTATATCATGTACCATACTGTCAACACACCCTCTATATCACGCACCATACTATACACACCCTCTATATCACGCACCATACTATACACACCCTTTATATCACCCACCATACTATACACACACCCTCTATATCATGCACCATACTATACACACCCTCTATATCATGCACCATACTATACACACCCTCTATATCATGTACCATACTATACACACCCTCTATATCATGCACCATACTATACACACCCTCTATATCACGCACCATACTATACACACCCTTTATATCAGGCACCATACTATACACACACCCTCTGTATCATGTACCATACTGTAAACACACCCTCTATATCACGCATCATACTATACACACCCTCTATATCACGCACCATACTATACACACCCTCTATATCATGTACCATACTATACACACCCTCTATATCATGTACCATACTATACACACATCCTCTATATCATGTACCATACTATACACACCCTCTATATCATGTACCATACTATACACAACCTCTATATCATGTACCATACTATACACACACCCTCTATATCATGTACCATACTACACACACCCTCTATATCATTTACCATACTATACACACCCTCTATATCCTGTACCATGCTATACACACCCTCTATATCATGTACCATACTATACACACCCTCTATATCATGTGACCATACTATACACACCCTCTATATCATGTACCATACTCTACACACCCCTCTACATCATGTACCATACTATACACACACCCTCTATATCATGTACCATACCTATACACACCCTCTATATCATGCACCATACTATACACACCCTCTATATCATGCACCATACTATACACACCCTCTATATCATGCACCATACTATACACACCCTCTATATCATGTACCATACTATACACACCCTCTATATCATGCACCATACTATACAAACCCTCTATATCATGTACCATACTATACACACCCTTTATATCAGCCACCATACTATACACACACCCTCTATATCATTTACCATACTATACACACCCTCTATATCATGCACCATACTATACACACACTCTGTATCATGTACCATACTGTACACACCCTCTATATCACGCACCATACTATACACACCCTCTATATCATGCACCATACTATACACACACCTCTATATCATGCACCATACTATACACACACCCTCTATATCATGCACCATACTATACACACCCTCTATATCATGCACCATACTATAAACACCCTCTATATCATGCACCATACTATACACACCCTCTATATCATGTACCATACTATACGCACACCCTCTATATCATGTACCATACTACACACACCCTCTATATCATTTACCATACTATACACACCCTCTATATCATGTACCATGCTATACACACCCTCTATATCATGTACCATACTATACACACCCTCTATATCATGTACCATACTATACACACCCTCTATATCATGCACCATACTATACACACCCTCTATATCATGTACCATACTATACACACCCTCTATATCATGTACCATACTATACCACACCCTCTATATCATGTACCATACTACACACACCCTCTATATCATTTACCATACTATACACACCCTCTATATCATGTACCATGCTATACACACCCTCTATATCATGTACCATACTATACACACCCTCTATATCATGTACCATACTATACACACCCTCTATATCATGCACCATACTATACACACCCTCTATATCATGTACCATACTATACACACCCTCTATATCATGTACCATACTATACACACCCTCTATATCATGTACCATACTATACACACCCTCTATATCATGTACCATACTATACACACATCCTCTATATCATGTACCATACTATACACACCCTCTATATCATGTACCATACTATACACAACCTCTATATCATGTACCATACTATACACACACCCTCTATATCATGTACCATACTATACACACCCTCTATATCACACTTCATACTATACACACCCTCTATATCACCCACCATACTATACACACACCCTCTATATCATGTACCTACTATACACACCCTCTATATCATGCACCATACTATACACACCCTCTATATCATGTACCATACTATACACACCCTCTATATCATGTACCATACTATAGACACACCCTCTATATCATGTACCATACTATACACACCCTCTATATCATGTACTATCCACACCCTCTATATCATGTACCATACTATACACACCCTCTATATCATGCACCCACCATACTATACACACCCTCTATATCATGTACCATACTATACACACCCTCTATATCATGCACCATACTATACACACCCTCTATATCATGTACCATACTATACACACCCTCTATATCATGTACCATACTATACACACCCTCTATATCATGCACCATACTATACACACCCTCTATATCATGCACCATACTATACACACACCCTCTATATCATGTACCATACTATACACACCCTCTATATCATGCACCATACTATACACACCCTCTATATCATGTACCATACTATACACACCCTCTACATCATGTACCATACTATACACACCCTCTATATCATGTACCACCTATACACACCCTCTATATCATGCACCATACTATACACACCCTCTATATCATGCACCATACTATACACACCCTCTATATCATGTACCATACTATACACACCCTCTATATCACGTACCATACTATACACACCCTCTATATCATGCACCATACTATACACACCCTCTATATCATGTACCATACTATACACACATCCTCTATATCATGTACCATACTATAAACAACCTCTATATCATGCACCATACTATACACACCCTTTATATCAGCCACCATACTATACACACACCCTCTGTATCATGTACCATACTATACACACCCTCTATATCATGCACCATACTATACACACCCTCTATATCATGTACCACACTATACACACCCTCTATATCATGCACCATACTATACACACCCTCTATATCATGTACCATACTATACACACCCTCTATATCATGTACCATACTATACACACATCCTCTATATCATGTACCATACTCTACACACCCTCTATATCATGCACCATACTATACACACCCTCTATATCATGTACCATACTATACACAACCTCTATATCATGCACCATACTATACACACACCCTCTATATCATGTACCATACTATACACACCCTCTATATCATGCACCATACTATACACACCCTCTATATCATGTACCATACTATACACACCCTCTATATCATGTACCATACTATACACACCCTCTATATCATGTACCTACTATACACACCCTCTATATCATGCACCATACTATACACACCCTCTATATCATGCACCATACTATACACACCCTCTATATCATGTACCATACTATACACACCCTCTATATCATGTACCATACTATACACACCCTCTATATCATGCACCATACTATACACACCCTTTATATCAGCACCATACTATACACACCCTCTATATCATGTACCATACTATACATATATCCTCTATATCATGTACCATACTATACACACCCTCTATATCATGGACCATACTATACACACCCTCTATATCATGTACCATACTCTACACACCCTCTATATCATGCACCATACTATACACACCCTCTATATCATGCACCATACTATACACAACCTCTATATAATGCACCATACTATACACACACCCTCTGTATCATGTACCATACTATACACACCCTCTATATCATGCACCATACTATACACACACCCTCTATATCATGTACCACACTATACACACCCTCTATATCATGCACCATACTATACACACCCTCTATATCATGTACCATACTATACACACCCTCTATATCACGCACCATACTATACACACACCCTCTATATCATGTACCATACTACACACACCCTCTATATCATGTACTATCCACACCCTCTATATCATGTACCATACTATACACACCCTCTATATCATGTACCATACTATACACAACCTCTATATCATGTACCATACTATACACACCCTCTATATCATGTACCATACTATACACACACCCTCTATATCATGTACCATACTACACACACCCTCTATATCATTTACCATACTATACACACCCTCTATATCATGTACCATACTATACACACCCTCTATATCATGCAGCCACCATACTATACACACCCTCTATATCATGTACCATACTATACACACCCTCTATATCATGCACCATACTATACACACACCCTCTATATCATGCACCATACTATACACACACCCTCTATATCATGTACCATACTATACACACCCTCTACATCATGTACCATACTATACACACCCTCTATATCATGTACCATACTATACACACCCTCTATATCATGTACCATACTATACACACACCCTCTATATCATGTACCATACTACACACACCCTCTATATCATTTACCATACTATACACACACTCTATATCATGTACCATGCTATACACACCCTCTATATCATGTACCATACTATACACACCCTCTATATCATGTACCATACTATACACACCCTCTATATCATGCACCATACTATACACACCCTCTATATCATGTACCATACTATACACACCCTCTATATCACGCACCATACTATACACACACTCTATATCATGTACCATAGTATACACACCCTCTATATCATGCACCATACTATACACACCCTCTATATCATGTACCATACTATACACACCCTCTATATCATGTACCATACTATACACACACCCTCTATATCATGTACCATACTACACACACCCTCTATATCATTTACCATACTATACACACCCTCTATATCATGTACCATGCTATACACACCCTCTATATCATGTACCATGCTATACACACCCTCTATATCATGTACAATACTATACACACCCTCTATATCATGCACCATACTATACACACCCTCTATATCATGCACCATACTATACACACCCTCTATATCATGTACCATACTATACACACCCTCTATATCATGTACCATACTATACACACCCTCTATATCATGCACCATACTATACACACCCTCTATATCATGTACCATACTATACACACCCTCTATATCATGTACCATACTATACACACACTCTATATCATGTACCATACTATACATACATCCTCTATATCATGTACCATACTATACACACCCTCTATATCATGGACCATACTATACACACCCTCTATATCATGTACCATACTATACACACCCTCTATATCATGCACCATACTATACACACCCTCTATATCATGTACCATACTCTACACACCCTCTATATCATGCACCATACTATACACACCCTCTATATCATGCCCCATACTATACACAACCTCAATATCATGCACCATACTATACACACACCCTCTGTATAATGTACCATACTATACACACCCTCTATATCATGCACCATACTATACACACCCTCTATATCATGTACCATACTATACACACACCCTCTACATCATGTACCATACTATACACACCTCTCTATATCATGTACCGACCTATACACACCCTCTATATCATGCACCATACTATACACACCCTCTATATCATGCACCATACTATACACACCCTCTATATCATGTACCATACTATACACACCCTCTATATCACGTACCATACTATACACACCCTCTATATCATGCACCATACTATACACACCCTTTATATCAGCCACCATACTATACACACACCCTCTATATCATGTACCATACTATACACACCCTCTATATCATGCACCATACTATACACACCCTCTGTATCATGTACCATACTGTCAACACACCCTCTATATCACGCATCATACTATACACACCCTCTATATCACGCACCATACTATACACACCCTTTATATCACCCACCATACTAAACACACACCCTCTATATCATGCACCATACTATACACACCCTCTATATCATGCACCATACTATACACACCCTCTATATCATGTACCATACTATACACACCCTCTATATCACGTACCATACTATACACACCCTCTATATCATGCACCATACTATACACACCCTTTATATCAGCCACCATACTATACACACACCCTCTGTATCATGTACCATACTGTAAACACACCCTCTATATCACGCATCATACTATACACACCCTCTATATCACGCACCATACTATACACACCCTCTATATCATGTACCATACTATACACACCCTCTATATCATGTACCATACTATACACACATCCTCTATATCATGTACCATACTATACACACCCTCTATATCATGTACCATACTATACACAACCTCTATATCATGTACCATACTATACACACACCCTCTATATCATGTACCATACTACACACACCCTCTATATCATTTACCATACTATACACACCCTCTATATCATGTACCATGCTATACACACCCTCTATATCATGTACCATGCTATACAGACCCTCTATATCATGTACAATACTATACACACCCTCTATATCATGTACCATACTATACACACCCTCTATATCATGCACCATACTATACACACCCTCTATATCATGTACCATACTATACACACCCTCTATATCATGTACCATACTATACACACCCTCTATATCATGCACCATACTATACACACCCTCTATATCATGTACCATACTATACACACCCTCTATATCATGTACCATACTATACACACCCTCTATATCATGTACCATACTATACATACATCCTCTATATCATGTACCATACTATACACACCCTCTATATCATGGACCATACTATACACACCCTCTATATCATGTACCATACTCTACACACCCTCTATATCATGCACCATACTATACACACCCTCTATATCATGCACCATACTATACACAACCTCTATATCATGCACCATACTATACACACACCCTCTGTATCATGTACCATACTATACACACCCTCTATATCATGTACCATACTATACACACCCTCTATATCATGTACCATACTATACACACCCTCTATATCACGTACCATACTATACACACACCCTCTATATCATGTACCATACTACACACACCCTCTATATCATGTACTATCCACACCCTCTATATCATGTACCATACTATACACACCCTCTATATCATGTACCATACTATACACACACCCTCTATATCATGTACCATACTATACACACCCTCTATATCATGTACCATACTATACACACCCTCTATATCATGCATCCACCATACTATACACACCCTCTATATCATGTACCATACTATACACACCCTCTATATCATGTACCATACTATACACACACCCTCTATATCATGTACCATACTACACACACCCTCTATATCATGTACCATACTATACACACCCTCTATATCATGTACCATACTATACACACCCTCTATATCATGTACCATACTATACACACCCTCTATATCATGTACCATACTATACAAACCCTCTATATCATGTACCATACTATACACACCCTCTATATCATGTACCATACTATACACACATCCTCTATATCATGTACCATGCTATACACACCCTCTATATCATGTACCATACTATACACACCCTCTATATCATGTACCATACTATACACACCCTCTATATCATGCACCATACTATACACACCCTCTATATCATGTACCATACTATACACACCCTCTATATCACGTACCATACTATACACACCCTCTATATCATGCACCATACTATACACACCCTCTATATCATGTACCATACTATACACACCCTCTATATCATGTACCATACTATACACACCCTCTATATCATGTACCATACTATACATACATCCTCTATATCATGTACCATACTATACACACCCTCTATATCATGGACCATACTCTACACACCCTCTATATCATGCACCATACTATACACACCCTCTATATCATGCACCATACTATACACACAGCCTCTATATCATGTACCATACTATACACACCCTCTATATCATGCACCATACTGTACACACACCCTCTACATCATGTACCATACTATACACACCCTCTATATCATGTACCATACTATACACACACCCTCTATATCATGTACCATACTATACACACCCTCTATATCATGCACCATACTATACACACCCTCTATATCATGTACCATACTATACACACCCCTCTATATCATGTACCATGCTATACACACCCTCTATATCATGTACCATACTATACACACCCTCTATATCATGTACCATACTATACACACCCTCTATATCATGTACCATACTACACACACCCTCTATATCATGTACCATACTATACACACCCTCTATATCATGTACCATACTATACACACCCTCTATATCATGTACCATACTATACACACCCTCTATATCATGTACCATACTATACACACCCTCTATATCATGTACCATACTATACACACCCTCTATATCATGCACCATACTATACACACCCCCTCTATATCATGTACCATACTATATACACACCCTCTATATCATGTACCATACTATACACACCCCCTCTACATCATGTACCATACTATACACACCCTCTATATCATGCACCATACTATACACACCCTCTATATCATGCACCATACTATACACACCCTCTATATCATGTACCATACTATACACACCCCCTCTATATCATGTACCATACTATACACACCCTCTATATAATGTACCATACTATACACACCCTCTATATCATGTACCATACTATACACACCCTCTATATCATGTACCATACTATACACACCCTCTATATCATGTACCATACTATACACACCCCCTCTACATCATGTACCATACTATACACACCCTCTACATCATGTACCATACTATACACACCCCCTCTATATCATGCACCATACTATACACACCCTCTATATCATGTACCATACTATACACACCCTCTATATCATGTACCATACTATACACCCCCTCTATATCATGTACCATACTATACACACCCTCTATATCATGCACCATACTATACACACCCTCTATATCATGTACCATACTATACACACCCTCTATATCATGCACCATACTATATACACACCCTCTATATCATGTACCATACTATACACACACCCTCTATATCATGCACCATACTATACACACCCTCTATATCATGTACCATACTATACACACCCTCTATATCATGTACCATACTATACACCCCCTCTATATCATGTACCATACTATACACACCCACTATATCATGCACCATACTATACACACCCTCTATATCATGTACCATACTATACACACCCTCTTTATCATGTACCATACTATATACACACCCTCTATATCATGTACCATACTATACACACCCTCTATATCATGTACCATACTATACACACCCTCTATATCATGTACCATACTATACACCCCCTCTATATCATGTACCATACTATACACACCCACTATATCATGCACCATACTATACACACCCTCTATATCATGTACCATACTATACACACCCTCTATATCATGTACCATACTATATACACACCCTCTATATCATGTACCATACTATACACACCCTCTATATCATGTACCATACTATACACACCCTCTATATCATGTACCATACTATACACACCCTCTATATCATGCACCATACTATACACACCCTCTATATCACGCATCATACTATACACACCCTCTATATCATGTACCATACTACACACCCCCTCTATATCATGCACCATACTATACACACCCACTATATCATGCACCATACTACACACACCCACTATATCATGTACCATACTATACACCCCCTCTATATCATGTGTAGTGTAAACTGTTTTGTTTTGTTTTGTGTAAAGATCGCGGGTCTCCCTGAACTCGGACACATTTTTTTTCTCTCGCTATTTTCACTTCTTTAGTTGAAGTTTACCAAAGTACCCGTCTCTCTGGCTGGCCTGGGTTCTATCCTCAGCTTTCCCTCTGCGGAGCGTCTCGTCCTAGCTGCTCCTCTTCCCTCTCCGCCTGGCTGTCAGCGGCAGCTCAACAATGCCCAAGCCGTTGTCTCAATCGACCCCCACACCCGATGTACTCACATACAGACTCATACATACACGCTGTCCCTCTCTCCCATTACCTTTCCTTGGCCTCTATTTCTTACATCTCTCAGAGAAAATGACACTTTTCGTGGTATTGCTTTGTGCACTGAACTTTACTGAACTCTGGAGAAAACTATCATTGTCGCTGGGTGAGTACATCTGACAATGTGCTCTCCCGTCCGTTAGACATTTTGTCTGCGGGAACTCGCTCTTTTTCACTCCGTCCACTCGTCCAAGTGCCAACACATTTGTGGCATGATGTGAACAGTACAAATTTGTGTCACTACCAAAGTGTAATGGTTTTAAAATGACTGTTTTGTATTGTCTGGAAACTCACTTGTAGAATTTTCTTGCAGTAGGTCTCTTAAAAAAGAGAAGTGGTGGAAGGTTATTAAACAGAGGTGCCTGGTTATTCTTCTATTGTTAATGTCAGGTAACCTGCAACCCTAAACCTGGCCCTGATATGTCTCCAAACCCTCTCGGATTTTAAATCTACATCCGGTTTTGGCTATTTTTCATTTAAATGTTGTGTAAAATGGATGGGGGTTAGGATTTGGGCTAAATCAACTGATGCTGATGTAATGGTGTTTTCTGAATCCTGGCTCAGCAAGTCTGTTCTTGATAAGGATATTTGTATAAATGGATACGATGTTTATCGCGCTGATCAAGTTAAAAAAGGTGGGGGTGTGGCTATATATGTAAAGACTAAATTCCTTGTAAGCGTGGCAAAGTCTGAAACTATTTGGAAACTATTTATTGCTTTGAATCTTGAGATTTCAAAGGGTTTCTCTATAACTGTGATTGGCTGTTATAGACCCCCCTCTGCTCTCTGTATCTGTGATTGGCTGTTATAGACCCCCCTCTGCTCTCTGCATCTGTGATTGGCTGTTATAGACCCCCCTCTGCTCTCTGTATCTGTGATTGGCTGTTATAGACCCCCCTCTGCTCTCTGCATCTGTGATTGGCTGTTATAGACCCCCCTCTGCTCCCTGTATCTGTGATTGGCTGTTATAGACACCCCTCTGCTCTCTGTATCTGTGATTGGCTGTTATAGACCCCCCTCTGCTCTCTGTATCTGTGATTGGCTGTTATAGACCCCCCTCTGCTCTCTGTATCTGTGATTGGCTGTTATAGACCCCCCTCTGCTCTCTGCATCTGTGATTGGCTGTTATAGACCCCCCTCTGCTCCCTGTATCTGTGATTGGCTGTTATAGACCCCCCTCTGCTCTCTGTATCTGTGATTGGCTGTTATAGACCCCCGTCTGCTCTCTGTATCTGTGATTGGCTGTTCTAGACCCCCCTCTGCTCTCTGTATCTGTGATTGGCTGTTATAGACCCCCCTCTGCTCTCTGTATCTGTGATTGGCTGTTATAGACCCCCCTCTGCATCTGTGATTGGCTGTTATAGACCCCCCTCTGCTCTCTGTATCTGTGATTGGCTGTTATAGACCCCTCTCTGCTCTCTGTATCTGTGATTGGCTGTTATAGACCCCCCCACTGCTCACTATACCTGTGATTGGCTGTTATAGACCCCCCT
This sequence comes from Salmo salar, assembly GCF_965601325.2. Classification (NCBI taxonomy): domain Eukaryota; kingdom Metazoa; phylum Chordata; class Actinopteri; order Salmoniformes; family Salmonidae; genus Salmo; species Salmo salar. The sequence goes on from NC_138317.1 coordinate 45,272,453, forward strand.
CTGCTCTCTGTATCTGTGATTGGCTGTTATAGAGCCCCCTCTGCTCTCTGTATCTGTGATTGGCTGTTATAGACCCCCCCTCTGCTCGCTATAATTGTGATTGGCTGTTATAGACCCCCCTCTGCATCTGTGATTGGCTGTTATAGACCCCCCTCTGCTCTCTGTATCTGCGATTGGCTGTTATAGACCCCCCCTCTGCTCTCTGTATCTGTGATTGGCTGTTCTAGACCCCCCTCTGCTCTCGGTGATGCATTTTCTTCTCTGATGAACCTGATGTCTAAACTTCTTTACTGTGAAATGATCTTGATTGGTCAACATCTCAACTGGTGTTGGTTAAAGTCGCTGTCTGATGATTTTAAAATGTTTTGTAATTCTGTGAATCTTACCCAGTTGATTAACTTGCCCAAAGCTCAAATGTCCAGATAAATCTACCCTGATTGATTTGATATTGACAAATGTTCCACATAAATATTCTGCGGTTGGTGTTTTCTGTAATGATTTAAGTGACCATTGTGCTGTTGTTGCTGTTAGAAATACTAAGGTTCCTAAGACAAACCCACGCTTTATTCGTAAGAGAAATTTGAAGTGTTTTAATAAGCAGGTTTTCCTTCATGATTTGTTTTATTTTGACTGGAGCAAGATTGAGCTTTTTCCTGATGTGGAAACTGCCTTGAAATTCTGTTTTTTTTCTAAATAGTAAACAAACATGCCCAATTCTGCAGGTTCAGAGTTAAAGGGAGGGATGCCCCATTCCACAGGTTCAGGGTTAAAGGGAGGGATGCCCCATTCCACAGGTTCAGGGTTAAAGGGAGGGATGCCCCATTCCGCAGGTTCAGGGTTAAAGGGAGGGATGCCCCATTCCACAGGTTCAGGGTTAAAGGGAGGGATGCCCCATTCCACAGGTTCAGAGTTAAAGGGAGGGATGCCCCATTCCACAGGTTCAGGGTTAAAGGGAGGGATGCCCCCATTCCACAGGTTCAGAGTTAAAGGGAGGGATGCCCCCATTCCACAGGTTCAGAGTTAAAGGGAGGGATAATCCATTGTTTTCTTCTGAGCGGTCTCGTATTATTCACGACCGTAATCTAGCCTGGGCTAAAGCAAGGAAATCATGTTCTGATGCTGATTGGCTTGTTTTTAGGCAGCCAAGAAACAGCAGGTCTTCTCTTCTCAGGAAGGCCAAGTCTGAATATTTTATGTCTGTTACCACTGATAACCTGAATGACCCTAGAAAGTTTTGGAAGGCTATTAAGTCTATGTCTGGAAAGAGTAATGTAAATGAATTACCGTCATGTGTATTGAAGGACTCTGTTGCTGCATTTGACAAAACTGAAATGCTGAATTGTTTCAATGAGTACTTTGTATCATCTGGTAGGCTGTTTGATTCAGTGTCCTCTGTCTCTGTACAACCCTGTGTGGATGAACTAGCGAGAGCTGGTCAAACTTTTAACATTCTCAGTACAGGAGGTACATAAAGCCCTGAAATCCTTAGGTCAGAGAAAGCCTGCAGGTCCTGATCTTCTTAAATCCGGCAGCTGTCGAGTGTAGGTCTTTCAGAGCATGCAGTTGCATGGTTTACTAACTATCTGTCTGATAGAACTCAGTGCACTCAATTTGATGGGCTCATATCTGTTTAATTGTCTGTCTGTAATGGTGTGCCCCAGGGTTCTGCACTTGGTCCCCTCTTATTCACTATTTATATAATAATATAATATAAAAATGTGCAAAATGCTCAACTTCGCTTTTATGCTGTTATTTATTGTTGTGCCTCGTCTCTCACAAAATCTTTCCAGAACTTGCAAACTACTTTTTATACTGTTCAACATACCTTGTGTCAATTGAAGCTTATACTCAATACTGACTAAACTAAACTAATGGTGTTTTCTAAAGCAAGAAATAGATCTCTGAACCTTTCACCTATTACTACCTGTCAGGGCAAGGAGATTGAGACTGTAACCTCATATAAATATCTTGGAATTTTAATTGATGACGGCCTCTCTTTTAAATTGCATATTCAACAACTTCAAAAAACTTTAAGCTGAAGTTGGGATTTTATTTTAGGAAAAAGGCCTGTTTTTCTTTTGAAGCCAGAAGAAGACTAGTATCAGCTACATTTATGCCTTTACTAGACTATGGGGATATTTTATATATGAATGCTTCTGCTCAGTGTTTGAGATCAATTGACACCCTTTACCATGGCGCTTTGAGATTTATTTTAAACTGCAAAACCCTTACGCACCACTGCACTTTGTATACCAGGGTTGGCTGGCCTTCTCTAGTCACTCGTAGGCTCAGTCACTGGTATACTTTTATTTGCAAAGCCATTTTGGGTTTACTACCATTTTATTTGGTTAATTTTATTGTTCTGAAATGTGGTGGGTACTCTCTTCGTTCGCTGGACTTTATCCTGCTAACTGTTCCAAATGTCCGAACTGAATTTGGTAAAAGGGCTTTTATGTACTCTGCGCCATCCTCTTGGAACAACAAAATACTTTTAAACTAGAAGAACTTGTCCCGATTGGTGTTTTTAAATCACTGATTGTCACGTCCTGACCAGTAAAGGGGTCATTTGTTATTGTAGTTTGGTCAGGACGTGGCAGGGGTGTTTGTTTTATGTGTTTCGGGGGTTTGTGGTTTATGTTCTATGTTAGTATATTTCTATGTTCGTTCTAGTCTTTCTATTTCTATGTGTAGTTTATTGGGCTGACCTTCAATTGGAGGCAGCTGTTCCTCGTTGCCTCTAATTGAAGGTCCTTTTAATAGGGGTGTTTTGTCTGTGGGATATGTGGGTAGTTGTTTCCTGTTTAGTGTTTGTTGCACCTGACAGGACTGTTTCTCGTCAATGTTTGTTGTTTTGTTAACCTCTATGGGCTAGGTGGGACGCTGGCGTCCCACCTACATAACAGCCACTTGCAGCCTGTGGCGCGATTTTCAAAATCTTAAAAATCCTATTACTTCAATTTCTCAAACATATGACTATTTTACAGCTATTTAAAGACAAGACTCTCGTTAATCTAACCACACTGTCCGATTTCAAAAAGGCTTTACAACGAAAGCAAAACATTAGATTATGTCAGCAGAGTACCAAGCCAGAAATAATCAGACACCCATTTTTCAAGCCAGCATATAATGTCACCAAAACCCAGAAGACAGCTAAATGCAGCACTCACCTTTGATGATCTTCATCAGATGACAACCCTAGGACATTATGTTATACAATACATGCATGTTTTGTTCAATCAAGTTCATATTTATATCAAAAACCAGCTTTTTACATTAGCATGTGACCTTCAGAACTAGCATACTTCCGGGGAATTCGCTAACATTTTACTAAATTACTCACGATAAACGTTCACAAAAAGCATAACAATTATTTTAAGAATTATAGATACATTACTCCTCTATGCACTCGATATGTCCGATTTTAAAATAGCTTTTTGGTGAAAGCACATTTTGCAATATTCTAAGTACATAGCCCAGGCATCACGGGCTCGCTATTTAGACACCCGGCAAGTTTAGCACTCACCATAATCATATTTACTATTATAAAAGTTTGATTACCTTTTGTTGTCTTCGTCAGAATGCACTCCCAGGACGTCTACTTCAATAACAAATGTTGGTTTGGTCCAAAATAATCCATCGTTATATCCGAATAGCGGCGTTTTGTTCGTGCGTTCCAGACACTATCCGAAATGGTAAAGAAGTGTCGCGCGCATGGCGCAATTCGTGACAATAAAATTCTAAATATTCCATTACCGTACTTCGAAGCATGTCAACCGCTGTTTAAAATCAATTTTTACGCCATTTTTCTCGTAGAAAAGCGATAATATTCCGACAGGGAATCTCCTTTTCGGCAAACAGAGGAAAAAATCACAAAGGTGGGGGCGGTCGGGTCACGCGCATAAGCCCAGAGTTCCTTGATCGGCCACTTGAGAAAGGCGATAATGTGTTTCAGCCTGGGGCTGGAATGACGACATTCTGTTTTTTCCCGGGCTCTGAGCGCCTATGGACGACGTGGGAAGTGTCACGTTAGAGCAGAGATCCTTAGTAAAAGATAGAGATGGAAAAGAAGTTCAAGAAATGGTCAGACAGGCCACTTCCTGTAAAGGAATCTCACAGGTTTTGACCTACCATTTGAGTTCTGTTATACTCACAGACACCATTCAAACAGTTTTAGAAACTTTAGGGTGTTTTCTATCCATATGTAATAAGTATATGCATATTCTAGTTACTGGGTAGGAGTGGTAACCAGATTAAATCGGGTATGTTTTTTATCCAGCCGTGTCAATACTGCCCCCTAGCCCTAACAGGTTTTAAGTGTTTACGTTTTCCTTCATTAAAAAAAGAGTATTCACATTCCCGCTGCACCTTGGTCCCATCTTTACGACATTGCTGACACTGATGAAGGATTTTGAGACTGATTCCCTGACCTGTCAATGTTTTTAATTTGCTGTTGAATGATTTTGTTATACTCTTGTGAATTCTATGGTTTTTACTAGATTACTTGTAGTTCTTCATGTTGTCTGTCTGTAATTTTTGTAATGACTTGGTGCTGCCTACCTTGGCCAGGACGCTCTTGAAAAAGAGATTTCAAATCTTAATGAGCCCTTCCTGGTTAAATAAAGGTTAAATATATAAAATAAAAAATAAAGTCCACCTGTGTGCAATCTAAGTGTCACATGATCTGTCACATGATCTCAGTATATATACACCTGTTCTGAAAGGCCCCAGAGTCTGCAACACCACTAAGCAAGGGGCACCACCAAGGAAGCAGCACTATGAAGACCAAGGAGGTCTCCAAACAGGTCAGGGACAAAGTTGTGAAGAAGAACAGATCAGGGTTGGGTTATAAAAAATATCTGAAACTTTGAACATCCCACGGAGCACCATTAAATCCATTATTAAAAAATGGAAAGAATATGGCACCACAGCAAACCTGTCAAGAGAGGGCCGCCCACCAAAACTCACGGACCAGGCAAGGAGGACATTAATCAGAGAGGCAGCAAAGAGACCAAAGATAACCCTGAAGGAGCTGCAAAGCTCCACAGCAGAGATTGGAGTATCTGTCCATAGGACCACTTTAAGCAGTACACTCCACAGAGCTACAGTGGGGGGGAAAAAGTATTTGATCCCCTGCTGATTTTGTACGTTTGCCCACTGACAAAGAAAGGATCAGTCTATAATTTTAATGGTAGATTTATTTGAACAGTGAGAGACAGAATAACAACAAAAATATCCAGAAAAACGCATGTCAAAAATGTTATAAATTGATTTGCATTTTAATGAGGGAAATAAGTATTTGACCCCCTCTCAATCAGAAAGATTTCTGGCTCCCAGGTGTCTTTTATACAGGTAACGAGCTGAGATTAGGAGCACACTCTTAAAGGGAGTGCTCCTAACCGCAGCTTGTTACCTGTAAAAGACACCTGTCCATAGAAGCAATCAATCAATCAGATTCCAAACTCTCCACCATGGCCAAGACCAGAGCTCTCCAAGGATGTCAGGGACAAGATTGTAGACCTACACAAGGCTGGAATGGGCTACAAGACCATTGCCAAGCAGCTTGGTGAGAAGGTGACAACGTTTGGTGCGATTATTCGCAAATGGAAGAAACACAAAAGAACTGTCAATCTCCCTCGGCCTGGGGCTCCATGCAAGATCTCACCTCGTGGAGTTGCAATGATCATGAGAATGGTGAGGAATCAGCCCAGAACTACACGGGAGGATCGTGTCAATGATCTCAAGGCAGCTGGGACCATAGTCATGAAGAAAACAATTGGTAACACACTACGTCGTGAAGGACTGAAATCCTGCAGCGCCCGCAAGGTCCCCCTGCTCAAGAATACATATACAGGCCCGTCTGAAGTTTGCCAATGAACATCTGAATGACACAGAAGACAACTGGTGAAAGTGTTGTGGTCAGATGAGACCAAAATGGAGCTCTTTGACATCAACTCAACTCGCCGTGTTTGGAGGAGGAGGAATGCTGCCTATGACCCCAAGAACACCATCTCCACCGTCAAACATGGAGGTGGAAACATTATGCTTTGGGGGTGTTTTTCTGCTAAGGGGACAGGACAACTTCACCGCATCAAAGGGACGATGGACGGGGCCATGTACCGTCAAATCTTGGGTGAGAACCTCCTTCCCTCAGCCAGGGCATTGAAAATGGGTCGTGGATGGGTATTCCAGCATGACAATGACCCAAAACACATGGCCAAGGCAACAAAGGAGTGGCTCAAGAAGAAGCACATTAAGGTCCTGGAGTGGCCTAGCCAGTCTCCAGACCTTAATCCCATAGAAAATCTGTGGAGGGAGCTGAAGGTAGAAGTTGCCAAACATCAGCCTCGAAACCTTAATGACTTGGAGAAGATCTGCAAAGAGGAGTGGGACAAAATCCCTCCTGAGATGTGCGCAAACCTGGTGGCCAACTACAAGAAACGTCTGACCTCTGATTGCCAACAAGGGTTTTGCCATCAAGTACTAAGTCATGTTTTGCAGAGGGGTCAAAAACTTATTTCCCTCATTAAAATGCAAATCATTTTATAACATTTTTGACATGCGTTTTTCTGGATTTGTTTGTTGTTATTCTGTCTCTCACTGTTCAAATAAACCTACTATTAAAATTATAGACTGATAATTTCTTTGTAAGTGGGCAAACGTACAAAATCAGCAGGGGATCAAATACTTTTTTCCCCCACTGTATGTTTATTTTCCCTTTTGTACTTTAACAAGTTTTTGCTTTGCTTTTTTTGCTCCAGAGCCTTTCCCTTCACCTTCACACTCCTGGGCCAGACTACACTCAATCATAGGACCTACTGAAGAGATGAGTCTTCAATAAAGACTTAAAGGTTGAGACCGAGTCTGCGTCTCTCACATGGATAGGCAGACCATTTTATTAGTAAAGATGTAGTCAATACATGTTGATGATTTCATTCCTGTGCTGTTTGTAACTACCCTCGTAGGTTGACTGATAACCTGAACCAGGTTGCAGGCACTAGGTACAGTTTGAAGCTTTTTCTTGAGTGGGCAGCTTGATGAAAGCCAGTCAATATTTAAATCACCGAGAAGATATACCTCTCTGTTGATATCACAAACATTATCAAGCATTTCACACATTATCCAGATACTGACTGTTAGCACTTGGTGGTCTATAGCAGCTTCCCACCAGAATGGGCTTTAGGTGAGGCATATGAACCTGTAGCCATATTAACTTCAACAGTATTTAACATGAGATCCTCTCTAATCTTTACAGGAATGTGGTTCTGAATATAAAACAGCAGCACACCACCATTGGCATTTCTATATTTTCTGTAAATGTTATAACCTTGCATTACTACCATTGTATCATCAAAGGTATTATCTAAGTGAGGTTCAGAGATAGTCAGAATATGAATGTCATCTGTTACTAGAAAATTATTGATTTCATGAACCTTGTTTCTCTTCAGCGTCTCATCCCGTCAGCGGGATCAAAATCCAGCGAAAAATCATATCGCCAATTAGCATAAAAAAAATTAATATATATTTTTTTATTTTAATTAATAATTTTTTTGTTTGTTTTATAGATACACCTCTCCTGAATCGACCCACGTCGTCCGATTTCAAAAAGGTTTTACAGGAAAAGCAAATCATTAGATTATGTTAGATGAGTCCATCGTAAAAAGCAGCAACATAGCCATTTTCCGACCAACCACTTGCATCACAAATAACCAAAAAACAGCTAAATGCAGCACTAACCTTTTACAAACTTCATCAGATGACACACCTAGGACATCATGTTACACAATGCATGCATTCTTTTGTTCAATAAAGGTCATATTTATATATAAAAACAGCATTTTACATCGGCGTCTGACGTTGACTAACTATTTTCCCCTCAAATGCGTCCCGGGAAACAGTGCATACTTCCTTTTATTACTATTCGAAAACGATTTTTTATTTATTTATATTGTCAATCTAACATTTATAGATGAATATCTCTTGAGAACACCTGTCATACCAGATTTTAAATTAACTTTACTGGGTAATCACACTTTGCGATAAAAGGAGATGCGATACTCAGAAAATGAGCTAATATACCGAGCTCGGCGCCATCTTGGAACAATCGCATGTCACATCTCATCTTGTATAATATTGTCAATAATCGCCTACCTTTAGTTGTCTTCATCAGAAAGCACTTCCAGGAATCCCAGGTCCACAACAGATGTATTTTCGGTCGAAAAAGTCCATCCTTCATTTCCATTAGCCTGCTGTTGGTAGCGCGTCCTAGGGCTGTCTCCAAATTCTCCGACGTGCGCAGGGCTGCAGTTTCGGATAAAATGAGATTTTCCCGCCTTTAGGTTCGTTCAAACATGTCAAACGTTGTAAAACATTAATCTTCAGGGCCTGTAACACCAAGAGAGCCAATAAGATTCGACGGGGACGGTTGTAGAGTGTTTTAAAACGTTTCCAAAGGTGGGGGTAGACAGGGCCGCCGGCCTCATAATGGTGATGGCCCATCCCCTGTGACCAATTTCCAATGCGTCTCATTCACTGAGTTTCGACTGTATAAGGCTCAAACCACTGTGAAAAGACTGGCGACATCTAGTGGTAGCAATAGGAAGTGCTCACTGAACCATTGTTAACGGTGTGATTAATAGGGAAAGATGAGAAGTCGAGTCCACAATTCAGAACTCCACTTCCTGTTTCAATCGGTCTCGGGGTTTTGACTGCCATATGAGTTCTGTTATACTCATAGACACCATTCAAACAGTTTTAGAAACTTTAGAGTGTTTTCTATCCATATATAATAAGTATATGCATGTCCTAGCTTCTGAGTTTGATTAGTAGGCCGTTGAAAATGGGAACTAATTATTTTCAAAATGCGCTGTGGCGCCCCCTATCCTAGGGTATCCTCAAAGCTACATATGTTAACGTGGGCTATTTTGAGCACTTTTCTTCTGTGATTCTTACATGATTTTATTGCTTTACTGAGAAGCTTAGCAGCAGTAGATGTGCTCATGTTCTTTATGTTAGTGCAGGGTGAGCTGCACACAGTGGACTTCCTGTTAGGGCACACCGCCTCAATGCTAACTGTATAAATCTGGTTCATAGGCTCATGATTACTTCATGCAATAGCTGTAGGGTCAGCAGAGGCCTTCAGAGCAGTAAGAGGGACATGAATTAGGTTATTTACATTGTGTCTACCAATGCCCCTGGGATAATGTACATTTGCTGCAGCATTATGATGACTCAGCGACACAATGGTAGGGATGAACTGAGCTGTGCTTGGGTCATTGATAAGTCATTGTCTCAACGCATCCTTATAGTGCTGTGAAAGGATCCAGGAACCTAAATGATTTGGGTGGATCCCATCCTCCTTATAAAACCTGTTTTGTTTCCAGAAGGTATCAAAATTGTCAATAAAGTTACACCCACTGAGCTGCAATAATCACGTAGCCAGTTGTGAAGAGAGAGAATCCTGCTGAAGCGTTCAATGCCTCGATTCAGAGAAGGGCACAGGGCCAGATGTGATGGGTCTTTTATTAGTGTCTAGCAGAGAGTCAATCAGCTCTTTGAAATACAGTTTCAACTGTTCAGAGCTGCCCTTCATAATGTAATTAAAACCCACATGGACTAGGATAGAATCGATTTCCATGTCCTGGTGTCATACATTCGGGAGCTGCTTGTAATGTCATTTACTCGAGATCCGGGATAAGACAAGGCACCAGGAACGGTCACATTTCTTACCATGGAGCCGCCCAAAATCACAGCTGGAGAGAAGGACGAGGAAATCCTCCCACGATTCACAGGATTCAGAGAACACTTTATGGACGGACGAGAGGCAGGATAACTTGAGCCTGTTGCTCCCAGCGCCTGGTGCAGGCCTCAGACAGATGGAGAAGCCCCGCTCGATCCAGAGCAGGGACGGAATGTTGCCGACGTCGACTTCGAAATCATAGGAGTAAGCACTGTGGCCGCAGACACAGGTAACCCCATCGCTGAAGGTGCAGGAAGATCAGGCTCCGGACACAGGTAACCCCATCGCTGAAGATGCAGGATGATCAGGCTCCAGACACAGGTAACCCCATCAGGCTCCAGACACAGGTAACCCCACCGCTGAAGGTGCAGGAAGATCAGGCTCCAGACACAGGTAACCCCATCAGGCTCCAGACACAGGTAACCCCATCAGGCTCCAGACACAGGTAACCCCATCGCTGAAGGTGCAGGAAGATCAGGCTCCGGACACAGGTAACCCCATCGCTGAAGGTGCAGGATGATCAGGCTCCAGACACAGGTAACCCCATCAGGCTCCAGACACAGGTAACCCCATCGCTGAAGGTGCAGGATGATCAGGCTCCAGACACAGGTAACCCCATCGCTGAAGGTGCAGGAAGATCAGGCTCCAGACACAGGTAACCCCATCAGGCTCCAGACACAGGTAACCCCACCGCTGAAGGTGCAGGAAGATCAGGCTCCAGACACAGGTAACCTCATCGCTGAAGGTGCAGGAAGATCAGGCTCCAGACACAGGTAACCCCATCAGGCTCCAGACACAGGTAACCCCATCGCTGAAGGTGCAGGATGATCAGGCTCCGGACACAGGTAACCCCATCAGGCTCCAGACACAGGTAACCCCATCAGGCTCCAGACACAGGTAACCCCACCGCTGAAGGTGCAGGATGATCAGGCTCCAGACACAGGTAACCCCATCGCTGAAGGTGCAGGATGATCAGGCTCCAGACACAGGTAACCCCATCGCTGAAGGTGCAGGATGATCAGGCTCCAGACACAGGTAACCCCATCGCTGAAGGTGCAGGATGATCAGGCTCCAGACACAGGTAACCCCATCGCTGAAGGTGCAGGATGATCAGGCTCCAGACACAGGTAACCCCATCGCTGAAGGTGCAAGAAGATCAGGATGGTGAAACTATTAGTTGTTTGTATCCCCTCTGGGCCTCTCGTTGGGAGTGTAGACTGCTTTATGGGAGGCCGCTGTCTTCGGCTTCCACGGCTCGTGACACGCGACCGTCGTTGATTGTCATTTGCTGTGCTCCGTCGACTCCGCTATCAGATGGGGAAGGAGATGGCTCCGTGGAGAACGAACTCTAGGCATCCAACAAGTGTGTGAGCGTTAGTGTGTGTGTGTGTGTGTGTGTGTGTGTGTGTGTGTGTGTGTGTGTGTGTGTGTGTGTGTGTGTGTGTGTGTGTGTGTGTGTGTGTGTGTGAGCGGTAGTGTGTGTGTGTGTGTGTGTGTGTCTGTGTGTGTGTGAGCGGTAGTGTGTGTGTGTGTGTGTGAGTGGACAAATAATCAATAAACAACAGAATCTGAATTATAAAATATATATTTTATAACATTTCTCCACAAACATATTTACATGTTTTTACAATTAATCATATTTTCTCTTTAACCTATGTGGTCAAGCCTTGAGAATGTGTCACAAATACTTCATTCACAGTGCACTATAAACGTCACAGTGCACTATAAACGTAAACAGTGCACTATAAACGTAAACAGTGCACTATAAACGTAAACAGTGCACTATAAACGTAAACAGTGCACTATAAACGTAAACAGTGCACTATAAACATAAACAGTGCACTATAAACGTAAACAGTGCACTATAAACGTAAACAGTGCACTATAAACGTAAACAGTGCACTATAAACGTAAACAGTGCACTATAAACGTAAACAGTGCACGCGAGTCAGTTAAAGTCTAGATTGAATGTATACGTGGTTCACCCTACGTCAAACAGCTTTTCAGAAGATCAAATAAAACAACAGATAATGGAAAAGTCTTGTCTAATAATACCAATAGTTGATTGTAGATTCATTTGGCCAAACGTCATTGAGGAAACACTACCTGGGCCACAATAGACGAGAAGAGAATGACTGCTAGACTGAACATTAAAGAGAGGGAACATCACTGTCATGGGAGAATGACTGCCAGACTGAACATTAAAGAGAGGGAACATCACAGTCATGGGAGAATGACTGCCAGACTGAACATTAAAGAGAGGGAACATCACAGTCATGGGAGAATGACTGCCAGACTGAACATTAAAGAGAGGGAACATCACAGTCATGGGAGAATGACTGCCAGACTGAACATTAAAGAGAGGGAACATCACTGTCATGGGAGAATGACTGCCAGACTGAACATTAAAGAGAGGGAACATCACAGTCATGGGAGAATGACTGCCAGACTGAACATTAAAGAGAGGGAACATCACTGTCATGGGAGAATGACTGCTAGACTGAACATTAAAGAGAGGGAACATCACAGTCATGGGAGAATGACTGCTAGACTGAACATTAAAGAGAGGGAACATCACAGTCATGGGAGAATGACTGCCAGACTGAACATTAAAGAGAGGGAACATCACAGTCATGGGAGAATGACTGCCAGACTGAACATTAAAGAGAGGGAACATCACAGTCATGGGAGAATGACTGCCAGACTGAACATTAAAGAGAGGGAACATCACAGTCATGGGAGAATGACTGCCAGACTGAACATTAAAGAGAGGGAACATCACAGTCATGGGAGAATGACTGCCAGACTGAACATTAAAGAGAGGGAACATCACAGTCATGGGAGAATGACTGCCAGACTGAACATTAAAGAGAGGGAACATCACAGTCATGGGAGAATGACTGCCAGACTGAACATTAAAGAGAGGGAACATCACAGTCATGGGAGAATGACTGCCAGACTGAACATTAAAGAGAGGGAACATCACAGTCATGGGAGAATGACTGCCAGACTGAACATTAAAGAGAGGGAACATCACAGTCATGGGAGAATGACTGCCAGACTGAACATTAAAGAGAGGGAACATCACAGTCATGGGAGAATGACTGCCAGACTGAACATTAAAGAGAGGGAACATCACTGTCATGGGAGAATGACTGCCAGACTGAACATTAAAGAGAGGGAACATCACAGTCATGGGAGAATGACTGCCAGACTGAACATTAAAGAGAGGGAACATCACTGTCTCAGTCTGCATCACAAATGGAACCCTACTCCCTAGGGGCCCATAGGTCTGTGGTGCCCTATAGAGGGAATAGGCTGCCAAATGGACAGACTAACCATAGCGATGGAGCTATTGAACCTCAGCTTTGAATGGAAAAATAGCAGTAATCACAGTACAGTACAGTTCAGTACTCAGGGTAGATATAGTCAGATGTCGGTTCAGTACTCGGGGTAGAAATAGTCAGATGTCGGTTCAGTACTCAGGGTAGAAATAGTCCGATGTCGGTTCAGTACTCAGGGTAGAAATAGTCCGATGTCGGTTCAGTACTCAGGGTAGAAATAGTCAGATGTCGGTTCAGTACTCAGGGTAGAAATAGTCAGATGTCAGTTCAGTACTCAGGGTAGATATAGTCAGATGTCGGTTCAGTACTCAGGGTAGAAATAGTCCGATGTCGGTTCAGTACTCAGGGTAGAAATAGTCCGATGTCGGTTCAGTACTCGGGGTAGAAATAGTCCGATGTCGGTTCAGTACTCAGGGTAGAAATAGTCCGATGTCGGTTCAGTACTCAGGGTAGAAATAGTCCGATGTCGGTTCAGTACTCGGGGTAGATATAGTCAGATGTCGGTTCAGTACTCAGGGTAGAAATAGTCCGATGTCGGTTCAGTACTCAGGGTAGAAATAGTCCGATGTCGGTTCAGTACTCGGGGTAGAAATAGTCAGATGTCAGTTCAGTACTCAGGGTAGAAATAGTCAGATGTCAGTTCAGTACTCAGGGTAGAAATAGTCCGATGTCGGTTCAGTACTCAGGGTAGAAATAGTCGGATGTCGGTTCAGTACTCAGGGTAGAAATAGTCCGATGTCGGTTCAGTACTCGGGGTAGAAATAGTCAGATGTCAGTAGAAGGGTAGAAATATACACTTTCCCACACCTCTATTAGCCCCTGAGTTTCTACTCTGTTATTCCCTCAGCTATTTACCAAAACAGTGGTAGGGTGTCGGTTTGAACAGCAGATTGTATCTTTAATCTACTCTTAATAAAACAGCATCATGTGATGGTGAGCTGGTTTTTTAGCACCGAATTACTTCTTGTGAACACACACAACGCACAATGATGGTGGAGCACTTCACACAATTCCCTTAATCTAACACACATAGATGAAACACTACAGTACTTTGAGTTACAAACTTGTGTCTGAGGTACATACACAACAGTATAAGACCATTATCCAAAAACAAATCTAAATTAAAATGTAAACGCTCTTGAAGGTAAAATTTGAGCATGTTTTGGTCCGATTCCACTCACGGTGATGCATCCCATCGATCAACAGAACAGATCATTCTCCTCTTCCACATCACAGGAAGGCACTGTCTGTTCCACTGAGCCCACTTCCTGTTCACTGACCCTTGTTTCCTGTGCGTTGGCGGCAGTGGTGTGGAACCACGGATGGATAAGCACCTCGGCAGCAGTCAGTCTGTCCCATGGTTCTTTCCTCAGCAGGGATCGCAGCAGGCACTTTGCCCGGGGAGAGAGGCTCTCAGGTAGGCAGCAATGGCCCCGGCGGATCTTGGAGAAGAGGGTAGCTGGGTCTGGGTCGTGGAAAGGGTAGCGTCCCACCAGCATAGTGTAGAGCATCACCCCTAGGGACCAGACGTCCGCCTGCTTCCCGGAGTACGAGCTGGAGCCGTTCAGGATCTCCGGGCTGATGTAGGCTGGGCAGCCGTAGGTGTAGGACATAGAGTCATCATCTCCTTCGAGAACCCTGCAGTCCTCCAGGCCTTCCAGCTTCACATGGGTCCTACACGACAACAAAGAGCATGGGTTGGTTATTAACAGAGAGGGCGAAGCAAGAGGCTCCACTCACATCAAAAATCTGTCCACGCGAGAATACAGCGATAAGCAGACCAAGAGGGTATTTTTTTTTTTATGGAGGTCTATGAGAGAGAGCGTCCGATTTGGTCAACAAAAATTGTGATTGCTAATTTGCTAAGTGAGACTTATTTGATCGAATATAAATTCTGTAATGTTTAGGTTGTTACGAATGTACTGACGTACGGCATCTCGGCAACTTGGAGAAAATCTATTTTAATATTGGAGTCTGTTCACACGCGTATCTGCCCTCTCTCACTGGCTAGAATGTTCCCACCTGATCTCGCTTCCTCCCACCTGCCTTTCTGCCTTTGCGACAACGACTCACATTGTTAGAGACCATCTCGTCATTATATAACATATCTCTGTTATTAGAACGATCACCGGTCACACTTTATTTGGATAGTCCGGATTTTCCATCCGTAGATGCTCAACAGATGGTCATACTATCAACAAACTCTTATCCTAACCTTATCTATCGATAAGCAACTGATTGCTAATGTTAATGTTATGGTTAGAATAAGGGTTAGGTTTAGTGCTAGGGTAAGGGTTAAGGTTAGGATAAGGGTTAAGGTTAGGATAAGGGTTAGGTTTAGTGCTAGGGTAAGGGTTAAGGTTAGGATAAGGGTTAAGGTTAGAATAAGGGTTAGGTTTAGTGCTAGGGTAAGGGTTAAGGTTAGGATAAGGGTTAGGGTTAGGATAAGGGTTAGGTTTAGTGCTAGGGTAAGGGTTATGGTTAGAATAAGGGTTAGGTTTAGTGCTAGGGTAAGGGTTAAGGTTAGGATAAGGGTTAGGGTTAGGATAAGGTTTAGGTTTAGTGCTAGGGTAAGGGTTAAGGTTAGGATAAGGGTTAGGGTTAGGATAAGGGTTAGGTTTAGTGCTAGGGTAAGGGTTATGGTTAGAATAAGGGTTAGGTTTAGTGCTAGGGTAAGGGTTAAGGTTAGGATAAGGGTTAAGGGTTAGGATAAGGGTTAGGTTTAGTGCTAGGGTAAGGGTTAAGGTTAGAATAAGGGTTAGGGTAAGGGTTAGGATAAGGGTTAAGGTTAGGGTAAGGTGTTAAGGTTAGGTTTAGAGCTAGATACTATATATACAAAAGTATGTTGATACCCCTTCAAATTAGTGGACTTGACTATTTCAGTCCCACCCGTTGCTGACAGGTGTATAAAATCAAGCTCACAGCCATGCAATCTCCATAGTAAACATAGGCAGTAGAATGGCCTTACTGAAGAGCTCAGTGACTTTCAACGTGGCACCGTCATAGGATGCCACCTTTCTAACAAGTCAGTTTGTCAAATATCTTCCCTGCTAGAGCTGCCCCGGTCAACTGTAAGTGCTGTTATTGTAAAGTGGAAACATCTAGGAGCAACAACGGCTCAGCCGCTAAGTGGTAGGCTACAAAAGCTGTCCTTGGTTGCAATACTCACTACCGAGTTCCAAACTACCTCTGAAAACAACTGCAGCACAGGAACTGTTCGTCTGGAGCTTCATGAAATGGGTTTCTATGGCCGAGCAGACGCACACAAGCCTAAGATCTCCATGCACCATGCCAACTGTCGGTTGGAGTGGTGTAAAGCTCGCCGCCATTGGACTCTGGAGCAGTGGAAACGCTTTCTCTGGAGTGATAAATCACGCTTCACCATCTGGCAGTCCAACGGACAAATCTGGGTTTGGCGGATGCCAGAAGATCGCTACCTGCCCGAATTCATAGTGCCAACTGTAAAGTTTGGTGGAGGAGGAATAATGGTCTGGGGCTGTTTTTCATGGTTTGGGCCCCTTAGTTCCAGTGAAGGGAAATCTTAATGCTACAGCATACAATGACATTCTAGATGTTTCTGTGCTTCCAACTTTGTGGCAACAGTTTGGAGGAAGGCCCTTTCCTGTTTCCGCATGACAATGGCCCTCATGCACAAAGCGAGTTCCATACAGAAATGGTTTGTCAAGATCGGTGTGGAAGAACTTTATTAGGCCTGCGCAGAGCCCTCAACCCCATCGAACACCTTTGGGATGAATTGGAACGCCGACCGTGAGCCAGGACCTAATCGCCCCAACATCAATGCCCGACCTCACTAATGTTTTTTTTGTTTTAATGGAAGCAATGTTCCAACATCTAGTGGAAAGCCCTTCCCAAAAGAGTGGAGGCTATTATAGCAGCAAAGGGGGGGGGGGGGGGGGGGACCAACTCCATATTAAGGCCCATGATTTTGGAATGAGATATTCGACAAACAGGTGTCCACATACTTTTGGTCATGTAGTGTAGTTAGTTGGAATATTACTGATAGTCTGTAGAATATCTATAGATGGACTATCCAAATAAAGTGTTACCTGCTCCTTAATGAAGGGGGAGGACATCTTAGGCATAACACCAGAGACATTAAACACATAGGTTAAGGATTCTGCAATACAGTGCCCTGCAAAAGTATTCACCCCCCTTGGCGTTTTTCCAATGTTGTTGCATTACAACCTGTAATTAAAATTGATTTTTATTTGGATTTCATGTAATGGACATAGACAAAATAGTCCAAATTGGTGAAGTGAAATGAAAAAAATTACTTATGATTAAAAACGTAAAAGTGGTGCGTGCATATGTATTCATCCCCTTTCCTATGAAGCCCCTAAATAAGATCTGGTGCAACCAATTACCTTCAGAAGTCACATAATTAGTTAAATAAAGTCCACCTGTCTGCAATCTAAGTGTCACATGATCTGTCACATGATCTCAGTATATATACACCTGTTCTGAAAGGCCCCAGAGTCTGCAACACCACTAAGCAAGGGGCACCACCAAGCAAGCAGCACCATGAAGACCAAGGAGCTCTCCAAACAGGTCAGGGACAAAGTTGTGGAGAAGTACAGATCAGGGTTGGGTTATAAAAAATATAAAAAACTTTGAACATCCCACTGAGCAACATCCCACCGTTAAATCCATTATTAAAACATGGAAAGAATTTGGCACCACAACAAACCTGTCAAGAGAGGGCCGCCCTCCAAAACTCACGGACCAGGCAAGGAGGGCATTAATCAGAGAGGCAACAAAGAGACCAAAGATAACCCTGAAGGAGCTGCAAAAGTTCCACAGCGGAGATTGGAGTATCTGTCCATAGGACCACTTTAAGCCGTACACTCCACAGAGCTGGGCTTTACGGAAGAGTGGCCAGAAAAAAAGCCATTGCTTAAAGAAAAAAATAAGCAAACACGTTTGGTGTTCACCAAAAAGGCATGTGGGAAACTCCCCAAACATATGGAAGAAGGTACTCTGGTCAGATGAGACTAAAATTGAGCTTTTTGGCCATTAAGGAAAACTCTGTCTGGAGCAAACCCTGTGGTATGACTAAAGGTTCCTCTGTACACCAGCGGAACCCATCCATCTTGAGAGAGCTGGAGCAGTTTTGCCTTGAAAAATGGGCAACAATCCCAGTGGCTAGATGTGCCAAGCTTATAGAGACATACCCCAAGAGACTTGCAGCTGTAATTGCTGCAAAAAGGTGGCTCTACAAAGTATTGACTTTACAGGGGTTGAATAGTTATGCACGCTCAAGATTTCCGTTTTTTTTCTGTCTTATTTCTTGTTTGTTTCACAATATAAACTATTTTGCATCTTCATCTGCATGTTGTGTAAATCAAATGATACAAACCCCCCCCCACCCAAAAAAAAAATCCATTTTAATTCCAGGTTGTAAGGCAACAAAATAGGAAAAATGCCTAGGGGGGTGAATACTTTCGTAAGCCACTGTAAGTACATATTTCACGGTAAGGTCTATACTGGGGCAGAGAGCTGCAGTAAGGAAGGATCAAGTGAATAAAGCCCCCTTCGGTTATTTAATTAACATCAGTCTTTAGCTAAGCACTTTAGTACATCATAGACATCAAAAAGTTTAAATGAAAATAAAGTCTTGTGAGTCTGTTAACAGTGGTGGAAAAAGTACCCAATTATCATACTTAAAGATACCTAAATAGAAAATGACTAAAGTAAAAGTGAAAGTCACCCAGTAAAAAAAAAAAACTTTAGTAAAATTTGGTTTTAAATATATTTAAGTATCGAAAGTGAATGTAATTGCTAAAATAAACTAATAAAAGTATAAAAAGAAAAAGTAAAAATTATTTCAAATTCCTTATATTAAGCAACCAGCATGGTTTGGGTATTAGAGATAGGACAACACAGCATGGTTTGGGTATTAGAGATAGGACAACACAGCATGGTTTGGGTATTAGAGATAGGACAACACAGCATGGTTTGGGTATTAGAGATAGGACAACACAGCATGGTTTGGGTATTAGAGATAGGACAACACAGCATGGTTTGGGTATTAGAGATAGGACAACACAGCATGGTTTGGGTAATATAGATAGAACAACACAGCATGGTTTGGGTATTAGAGATAGAACAACACAGCATGGTTTGGGTATTAGAGATAGGACAACACAGCATGGTTTGGGTATTAGAGATAGGACAACACAGCATGGTTTGGTTAATAGATATAGGACAACACAGCATGGTTTGGGTATTAGCAGGTCTTATAATGCTCTTACATTGTTGACCTATGACAACGAGTACTTATTTCATTATGGATTAGAAGAAATCCCAGCCTCTGTGCAGGACAGAGAGCAACGGCATGGCATCATTTTATGCAATGCTCTGCCAGCAAGCATTAGTTATCAGGACTTACAACACCGTCTACTACAGCGATGATGATTCACTGGTGAAATTACCATGGTGCTCCTAACAGCCTCTTACTGGACACGTGCACCAAAGCAGTCTCCCAAATGGCACCCTATGTCCATAGAGCCCTGCTCTAAAGTAGTGCACTATATATAGGGAATAGGGTCCCATAGAGCCCTGCACTATATAGGGAATAGGGTCCCATAGAGCCCTGCACTATATAGGGAATAGGGTTCCATAGAGCCCTGCTCTAAAGTAGTGCACTATATATAGGGAATAGGGTCCCATAGAGCCCTGCACTATATAGGGAATAGGGTTCCATAGGGCCCTGCTCTAAAGTAGTGCACTATATAGGGAATAGGGTCCCATAGGGCTCTGGTCTAAAGTAGTGCACTATATAGGGAATAGGGTCCCATAGAACCCTGCACTATATAGGGAATAGGGTCCCATAGGGCTCTGGTCTAAAGTAGTGCACTATATAGGGAATAGGGTCCCATAGGGCTCTGGTCTAAAGTAGTGCACTATATAGGGAATAGGGTCCCATAGGGCTCTGGTCTAAAATAGTGCACTATATAGGGAATAGGGTCCCATAGGGCTCTGGTCTAAAGTAGTGCACTATATAGGGAATAGGGTTCTATAGGGTTCTGGTCTAAAGTAGTGCACTATATAGGGAATAGAGTGCCATGTGGGATTCAGCCTAGTTCATCCATATTCATTATCTATGTCTATGACCAATACAATCTG
Source organism: Salmo salar (assembly GCF_965601325.2). Taxonomy (NCBI): domain Eukaryota; kingdom Metazoa; phylum Chordata; class Actinopteri; order Salmoniformes; family Salmonidae; genus Salmo; species Salmo salar. The sequence continues at coordinate 45,292,679 of NC_138317.1, forward strand.
TTACTGGTCTGAGTTAGAGTGTCTATTCCTGACAGTGATTAGTGTAGTTAGCGACGTCACCTCAAACAGCTCACAGATCAGATCCTTCATATTACACTGACAGACTGAAGTCACAGCCTGTTGTATCATGAAAAACCCCTGTCTGCATCCCTCAGCGAGTTCAGGCCAGAGGCAGCAAGGCCCTCGCATCAGGCCAGAGGCAGCAAGGCCCTCGCATCAGGCCAGAGGCAGCAAGGCCCTCGCATCAGGCCAGAGGCAGCAAGGCCCTCGCATCAGGCCAGAGGCAGCAAGGCCCTCGCATCAGGCCAGAGGCAGCAAGGCCCTCGCATCAGGCCAGAGGCAGCAAGGCCCTCGCATCAGGCCAGAGGCAGCAAGGCCCTCGCATCAGGCCAGAGGCAGCAAGGCCCTCGCATCAGGCCAGAGGCAGCAAGGCCCTCGCATCAGGCCAGAGGCAGCAAGGCCCTCGCATCAGGCCAGAGGCAGCAAGGCCCTCACACACACGGACATGCGTGATCATACTGAACGATCAAATGAAGTATGGATGGATCACTATCTCGTAATGGCCTTCTTAAGAGAAAGGAAGTACCCAATTTTCCCCCAACCCACTTCCTTCTCTAGGCTCACACACATAGATGCACTTCAGTACACAGCAGCGGTGGAAAAAGTACTCCATTATTATACTTGAGTAAAAGTAAAGATACCTTAATAGAAAATGACTCAAGTTAAATTAAAAGTCCCCCAGTAAAATACTACTTGAGTAAAAGTCTAAAAGTATTTGGTTTTAAATATACTGAAGTATCAAATGTAAAAGTACGAACAATTTAAAATGTCTTATATTAAGAAAACCAGACGGATAACCAGGGGCACACTCCAACACTCAGACATAATTTACAAGCAAAGCATTTCTGTTTAGTGAGTCCTCCAGATCAGAGGCAGTAGGGATGACCAGGGATGTTCTCTGTTTAGTGAGTCCTCCAGATCAGAGGCAGTAGGGATGACCAGGGATGTTCTCTGTTTAGTGAGTCCTCCAGATCAGAGGCAGTAGGGACGACCAGGGATGTTCTCTGTTTAGTGAGTCCTCCAGATCAGAGACAGTAGGGATGACCAGGGATGTTCTCTGTTTAGTGAGTCCTCCAGATCAGAGGCAGTAGGGACGACCAGGGATGTTCTCTGTTTAGTGAGTCCTCCAGATCAGAGACAGTAGGGATGACCAGGGATGTTCTCTGTTTAGTGAGTCCTCCAGATCAGAGGCAGTAGGGACGACCAGGGATGTTCTCTGTTTAGTGAGTCCTCCAGATCAGAGGCAGTAGGGATGACCAGGGATGTTCTCTGTTTAGTGAGTCCTCCAGATCAGAGGCAGTAGGGACGTCCAGGGATGTTCTCTGTTTAGTGAGTCCTCCAGATCAGAGGCAGTAGGGACGACCAGGGATGTTCTCTGTTTAGTGAGTCCTCCAGATCAGAGGCAGTAGGGACGACCAGGGATGTTCTCTGTTTAGTGAGTCCTCCAGATCAGAGGCAGTAGGGACGACCAGGGATGTTCTCTGTTTAGTGAGTCCTCCAGATCAGAGGCAGTAGGGACGACCAGGGATGTTCTCTGTTTAGTGAGTCCTCCAGATCAGAGGCAGTAGGGATGACCAGGGATGTTCTCTGTTTAGTGAGTCCTCCAGATCAGAGGGCGTAGGGACGACCAGGGATGTTCTCTGTTTAGTGAGTCCTCCAGATCAGAGGCAGTAGGGACGACCAGGGATGTTCTCTGTTTAGTGAGTCCTCCAGATCAGAGGCAGTAGGGATGACCAGGGATGTTCTCTGTTTAGTGAGTCCTCCAGATCAAAGACAGTAGGGATGACCAGGGATGTTCTCTGTTTAGTGAGTCCTCCAGATCAGAGGCAGTAGGGAGGACCAGGGATGTTCTCTTGATAAGTGTGCGAATTGGACAATTTTCTGTCCTGCTAAGCACTCATAATGTAATTTTATTAAGGAATGTAGTGAAGTAAAAATAAAAGTTGTCAAAAATATAAATTGTGAAGTAAAGTACCCCCAAAAACTTATTCAGTAGTACTTTAAAGTATTTTTACTGAAGTACTTTATACCACTGGTATAACAGTAGATCACTTCACACTCAGACAAATCCAGCCAAACACTCATTCACTGTGCTGTGCTATAGCCACAGCAGAGCTTAGATCTATGAGGTTGGGAGGTAGGGGGTGTCCCTGTGTACCTTAACAGAGCCCGGACAGGACAAGTTCATGAACTGAGACTGGATGGGCTGCATCCAAAATGGAGCCCTATTCCCTACACAGGGTCTATTGGGCTCTGGTCAAAAGTACTGCACTATACAGTATACTGTTTAATGGGGAATAGAGTGCCATTTGTAACTTAGTTAATATCCGCACCTCATGTAACCCAAGAAAGACAATGTAGATTGTGGGCTTCCAACAGTGGCTGGTCTGTCTGAGAGAGAAACAGCCCTGGTGCATAGCGATAGAGACAAACAGCCCTGGTGCATAGCGATAGAGACAAACAGCCCTGGTGCATAGCGATAGAGACAAACAGCCCTGGTGCATAGCGATAGAGACAAACAGCCCTGGTGCATAGCGATAGAGACAAACAGCCCCGGTGCATAGCGATAGAGACAAACAGCCCTGGTGCATAGCGACGGAGACAAACAGCCCTGGTGCATAGCGATAGAGACAAACAGCCCTGGTGCATAGCGATAGAGACAAACAGCCCTGGTGCATAGCGACGGAGACAAACAGCCCTGGTGCATAGCGATAGAGAGAAACAGCCCTGGTGCATAGCGATAGAGACAAACAGCCCTGGTGCATAGCGATAGAGACAAACAGCCCTGGTGCATAGCGATAGAGAGAAACAGCCCTGGTGCATAGCGATAGAGACAAACAGCCCTGGTGCATAGCGATAGAGAGAAACAGCCCTGGTGCATAGCGATAGAGACAAACAGCCCCGGTGCATAGCGATAGAGAGAAACAGCCCCGGTGCATAGCGATAGAGACAAACAGCCCCGGTGCATAGCGATAGAGACAAACAGCCCTGGTGCATAGCGATAGAGACAAACAGCCCTGGTGCATAGTGATAGAGACAAACAGCCCTGGTGCATAGCGATAGAGACAAACAGCCCTGGTGCATAGCGATAGAGAGAAACAGCCCTGGTGCATAGCGATAGAGACAAACAGCCCCGGTGCATAGCGATAGAGAGAAACAGCCCCGGTGCATAGCGATAGAGACAAACAGCCCCGGTGCATAGCGATAGAGACAAACAGCCCTGGTGCATAGCGATAGAGACAAACAGCCCTGGTGCATAGTGATAGAGACAAACAGCCCTGGTGCATAGCGATAGAGACAAACAGCCCTGGTGCATAGCGATAGAGACAAAGTAGGTGAGTCATCTCCAGGTGGAGGGGAAGAGATCTCTCCTCTCTCTTTCCCCTCCACTCTCTTTCTTTTTTTCCTATCCTCTCCTCCCCTCCCTTCCTCTCATCCTCCCCTCCCCTCCTCTCTTCCCCTCCCCTCCTCTCTTCCCCTCCCCTCCCTTCCTGTCTTAAATTTAAAGGCAATGCTACCAAATACTAATTGAGTATGTAAACTTCTGACCCACTGGGAATGTGATGAAAGAAATAAAAGCTGAAATAAATCATTCTCTCTACTATTATTCTGACATGTCACATTCTTAAAATAAAGTGGTGATCCTAACTGACCTAAGACAGGGATTTTTACTAGGGTTAAATGCCAGGAATTGTGAAAAACTGAGTTTAAATGTATTTGGCCTAGGTGTATGTAAACTGTAGATGGTAATGTTGTGGGGCCTCTTCACAGCCCTCAGTGCTGAGAGGAGAGCAGTAGGGAGAGGAGACCAGTGGGGAGAGGAGACCAGTGGGGAGAGGAGACCAGTGCTGAGAGGAGACCAGTGCGGAGAGGAGACCAGTGCTGAGAGGAGACCAGTGGGGAGAGGAGACCAGTGGGGAGAGGAGACCAGTGGGGAGAGGAGACCAGTGGGCTGAGAGGAGACCAGTGGGGAGAGGAGACCAGTGGGGAGAGGAGACCAGTGGGGAGAGGAGACCAGTGGGGAGAGGAGACCAGTGGGGAGAGGAGACCAGTGGGGAGAGGAGACCAGTGGGGAGAGGAGACCAGTAGGGAGAGGAGACCAGTGCGTGAGAGGAGACCAGTGGGGAGAGGAGACCAGTGCGGAGAGGAGACCAGTGGGGAGAGGAGACCAGTAGGGAGAGGAGACCAGTGGGGAGAGGAGGACCAGTGGGGAGAGGAGACCAGTAGGGAGAGGAGACCAGTGGGGAGAGGAGACCAGTAGGGAGAGGAGACCAGTGCTGAGAGGAGACCAGTGGGGAGAGGAGACCAGTGCTGAGAGGAGACCAGTAGGGAGAGGAGACCAGTAGGGAGAGGAGACCAGTGGGGAGAGGAGACCAGTGGGGAGAGGAGACCAGTGGGGAGAGGAGACCAGTAGGGAGAGGAGACCAGTGCTGAGAGGAGACCAGTGGGGAGAGGAGACCAGTGGGGAGAGGAGACCAGTAGGGAGAGGAGACCAGTGGGGAGAGGAGACCAGTGGGGAGAGGAGACCAGTGGGGAGAGGAGACCAGTGGGGAGAGGAGACCAGTAGGGAGAGGAGACCAGTGGGGAGAGGAGACCAGTAGGGAGAGGAGACCAGTGCTGAGAGGAGACCAGTGCTGAGAGGAGACCAGTGCTGAGAGGAGACCAGTGGGGAGAGGAGACCAGTAGGGAGAGGAGACCAGTGGGGAGAGGAGACCAGTGGGGAGAGGAGACCAGTGGGGAGAGGAGACCAGTGGGGAGAGGAGACCAGTGGGGAGAGGAGACCAGTGGGGAGAGGAGACCAGTAGGGAGAGGAGACCAGTGCGGAGAGGAGACCAGTGGGGAGAGGAGACCAGTGGGGAGAGGAGACCAGTAGGGAGAGGAGACCAGTAGGGAGAGGAGACCAGTGGGGAGAGGAGACCAGTAGGGAGAGGAGACCAGTAGGGAGAGGAGACCAGTGGGGAGAGGAGACCAGTGGGGAGAGGAGACCAGTGGGGAGAGGAGACCAGTGGGGAGAGGAGACCAGTGCTGAGAGGAGACCAGTGGGGAGAGGAGACCAGTGGGGAGAGGAGACCAGTGCTGAGAGGAGACCAGTGGGGAGAGGAGACCAGTGGGGAGAGGAGACCAGTGGGGAGAGGAGACCAGTGCGGAGAGGAGACCAGTAGGGAGAGGAGACCAGTGGGGAGAGGAGACCAGTAGGGAGAGGAGACCAGTGGGGAGAGGAGACCAGTGCTGAGAGGAGACCAGTGGGGAGAGGAGACCAGTGGGGAGAGGAGACCAGTGCGGAGAGGAGACCAGTGCTGGGAGAGGAGACCAGTGGGGAGGGACCAGTGGGGAGAGGAGACCAGTGGGAGGGAGCAGTGGGGAGGGACCAGTGCGGAGAGGAGACCAGTGGGGAGAGGAGACCAGTGGGGAGAGGAGACCAGTGCTGAGAGGAGACCAGTGGGGAGAGGAGACCAGTGGGGAGAGGAGACCAGTGGGGAGAGGAGACCAGTAGGGAGAGGAGACCAGTGGGGAGAGGAGACCAGTAGGGAGAGGAGACCAGTGGGGAGAGGAGACCAGTGGGGAGAGGAGACCAGTGGGGAGAGGAGACCAGTGGGGAGAGGAGACCAGTGCTGAGAGGAGACCAGTGGGGAGAGGAGACCAGTGGGGAGAGGAGACCAGTGCTGAGAGGAGACCAGTGGGGAGAGGAGACCAGTGCTGAGAGGAGACCAGTGCTGAGAGGAGACCAGTGCTGAGAGGAGACCAGTAGGGAGAGGAGACCAGTGGGGAGAGGGGACCAGTAGGGAGAGGAGACCAGTGGGGAGAGGAGACCAGTGGGGAGAGGAGACCAGTAGGGAGAGGAGACCAGTGGGGAGAGGAGACCAGTGGGGAGAGGAGACCAGTAGGGAGAGGGGACCAGTGGGGAGAGGAGACCAGTCCTATGTATAAATGTACTGTCACAAATGGTCAGGACAGTAATGGAGGTCAAGCCGTCATCTAAGTCAAATCAGTCTGGTGGGTCAGCCTGCTCGCCTGGTGTGTGTGTGTGTGTGTGTGTGTGTGTGTGTGTGTGTGTGTGTGTGTGTGTGTGTGTGTGTGTGTGTGTGTGTGTGTGTGTGTGTGTGTGTGTGTGTGTGTGTGTGTGTGTGTGTGTGTGTGTGTGTGTGTGTGTGTGTGTGTGTGTGTCTGGCCTGGCAGCAGAGTGTCGCAATGTCAACAGCCAACCCACTTAACGTCTAGCTTGCTAATATTATCTCTGTGCAAGGTTGGCTGTGTGTCTGTTCATGATCTCCAACTTTCTCTGAGCGCCTCCCTTCCACCCACCCTCACTCCCTTCCACCCTCACTTCCTTCCACCCTCACTCTCTCCCACCCCCACTCTCTCCCACCCTCACTCCCTTCCATCCCCACTCTCTCCCACCCTCCGTCCCTCCCTTCCACCCTCACTCTCTCCCACCCCCACTCTCTCCCACCCTCACTCTCTCCCACCCTCACTCCCTTCCATCCCCACTCTCGAACCACCCTCCGTCCCTCCCTTCCACCCTCACTCTCGAACCACCCACACTCTCTCCCACCCTCACTCTCTCCCATCCTCCGCCCCTCCCTCTCTCCTCAGTGCAGTGGAGTGACTCATCCCCTTTGCAGCCGTATTGCTGTCAGAGAGACCTCAAAGAGACCGTATTGCTATCAGAGAGACCGTATTGCTGTCAGAGAGACCGTATTGCTGTCAGAGAGACCTCAGAGAGACCGTATTGCTATCAGACCGTATTACTGTTGGAGCTAGAAACACAAGCATTTAGTTAGATATTACTGTTGGAGCTGGGAACACAAGCATTTAGTTAGATATTACTGCACTGTTGGAGCTAGAAACACAAGCATTTAGTTAGATATTACTGTTGGAGCTAGAAACACAAGCATTTAGTTAGATATTACTGCACTGTTGGAGCTAGAAACACAAGCATTTAGTTAGATATTACTGTTGGAGCTAGAAACACCAGCATTTAGTTAGATATTACTGTTGGAGCTAGAAACACAAGCATTTAGTTAGATATTACTGCACTGTTGGAGCTGGGAACACAAGCATTTAGTTAGATATTACTGTTGGAGCTGGGAACACAAGCATTTAGTTAGATATTACTGTTGGAGCTGGGAACACAAGCATTTAGTTAGATATCTGCACTGTTGGAGCTAGGAACACCAGCATTTCGCTACACCCACAATAACATCTGCTAAATGTGTATGTGACAAATAACATTTGATTTGATTTGATTTCTATTAAGAGAGGAGAGGACTATGGGAAAGGGAGGTGTTCTACAATAAAGACATTGAGGCAGTCTGTAGGGGGAGGAGGGGGAGGAGAAGGGGGAGGAGGAGGGGGAGGGGGTGGGGGAGGAGGAGGAGGAGGGGGAGGAGGAGCGGAGGGGAGGAGGGGGAGGGGAGGGGAGGGGGGAGGGGGAGGGAGGGGGAGGAGGAGGAGGGAGGAGGAGGGGGAGGAGGAGGGGGAGGAGGAGGGAGGAGGAGGGAGGGAGGGGGGAGGAGGGGGAGGGGAGGAGGGGAGGGGGAGGAGGGGGGAGGAGGGGGAGGAGGAGGAGGGGGGAGGGGAGAGGAGGGGGAGGGGGAGGAGGGGGGAGGAGGAGGGAGGAGGGAGGGGGAGGAGGGGGGAGGAGGGGGAGGAGGGGAGGAGGGGGGGGAGGAGGGGGAGGAGGGGGGAGGAGGGAGGGAGGGGGAGGGGGGGAGGGGGGAGGGGGGAGGAGGAGGGAGGAGGGGAGGGGGGAGGAGGGGGAGGAGGAGGAGGAGGGGGAGGGGAGGAGGAGGAGGGGAGGAGGAGGAGGGGGAAGAGGAGGTGAATAGCATATGACCAATAAACTTTGATTAGATTTATATGAAGGAATTCTGAATGTAGTAAACAACAGTACTGTGAACAGGTAACTGTGAAACACAATAAACACTGTATTTGGCCATTAACCCCAATTACACCGTGAAACCAAAGACTTTCTATAAACATGTACGAACCCCTTATAATGCCTTATCATCCCCTTCCTCTGACCAGCCTGTCTTGCTGGGTGCACTACGTGTCTCTACTATAATACCACTGACATCAATCAAGGGCCCTTTCACACTACACAGCCAAGCTGAGTCAAGCTGAGCCAAGCTGAGTCAAGCTGAGTCAAGCTGAGCCAAGCTGAGCCAAGCTGAGTCAAGCTGAGTCAAGCTGAGTCAAGCTGAGCCAAGCCAAGCCGAGCCGAGTCGAGTCAAGCCAAACTGAGCCAAGCCAAGCCAAGCTGAGTCAAGCTGAGCCAACCCGAGTCGAGTCAAGCTAAGCCGAGCCAAGCTGAGTCAAGCTAATTCAAGCTGAGTCAAGTTGAGCCAAGCCAAGCCGAGCCGAGTCGAGTCAAGCCAAGCCGAGACAAGCCAAGCCAAGCTGAGCCAAGCTGAGTCAAGCTGAGCCAACCCGAGCCGAGTCAAGCTAAGCCAAGCCGAGCCAAGCTGAGCCAAGCTAATTCAAGCTGAGCCAAGCCGAGCCGAGTCAAGCTAAGCCAAGCTGAGTCAAGCTACGCCAAGCTGAGTCAAGCTGAGCCAAGCCGAGCCGAGTCAAGCCAAGCCAAGCTGAGTCAAGCTGAGTCAAGCTGAGCCAAGCTGAGCCAAGCTGAGTCAAGCTGAGTCAAGCTGAGCCAAGCTGTGCCAAGCTGAGCCAAGCCGAGCCGAGTCAAGCCAAGCCAAGCCAAGCTGATTAAAGCTGATTAAAGCTGATTCAAGCCGAGCCAAGCTGAGTCAAGCTGAGTCAAGCTGAGTCAAGCTGAGCCAAGCTGAGCCAAGCTGAGCCAAGCCGAGCCAAGCTAAGCCAAGCTGTGCCAAGCTGAGCCAAGCTGAGCCAAGCTGAGCCAAGCCGAGCCAAGCTAAGCCAAGCGTGCCGCTGGCCAAGCTGAGCCAAGCTGAGCCGAGCCGAGTCAAGCCAAGCTGATTAAAGCTGATTCAAGCCGAGCCAAGCTGAGCCAAGCTGATTCAAGCTGAGCCAAGCCGAGCCGAGTCAAGCTAAGCCAAGCTGAGCCAAGCTGAGCCAAGCCGAGCCGAGCTGTGCTGTGCTGGCAAGGTTACATATTCACCATAAGTGCTGGAATGGTCATAAGAAAGGCAATATCTGACCCAGCTTGGTGTGGTTTGGGTAGACAGGATATTGTATGAAAACGGCACACGTGTCATCTCACCTTTTCCTATCGGAGAAGACAAATTTGCGTAGCTTCAGGTCTCCTAATACGATTCCATGCTGGTGGCAGTGTGCCACGGCCGACGCCACCTGGTGAAAGAGCTGTGCTGCCCGCTCCTCGTCCAAACGCTTGCAGCTCTTAACGAAGGCGTGCATGTCCCCGTGGTCCTTCTCTAGGAAGACGTAAGCCCAGCGCTCTCCCAGCACAATATCTCGGATACGGCTGATGTTCCTGTGGACTGGCAGGATGCGGTACGCCCGGATCTTCTCCTGGTACAGACCCATGTCAAACACCTGTGAGAACAGAGAGAGGAGACAGGGCTCTATCAGGGTGGATTCAGATGTATTAGCTTAGAGTTTGGCCCCATTGGTGTGAGTCAATACGTCTTATAATCGTCTAACAAATCCAATCCATTGAAAACAACTGATTTCAAATGTTTAGTATTTAAACCTGTAGGATATCAGTGTGGGCTCTGCTTATTTATGAGAGTTATGCCCCCAAGGGGTGGAGAGAGAGGACTTCCACCAATAATAAAAGGTGTTTGTTATTTTAATGGGTTAAAATAAAGGGGACGCATGTCTCCCAAACTACACCTGGCTTTAATCTCATCCGCGATCAAGGTTGGTCTTTATTTATGCACCTGGAACAAGAGAAGGATAACTCTACATTTCCACTCCAATGTTTGCATATCATATTTCGCCCGTGGTGTGGCGTATTCTACTGACGTGAATGCAAATGAGAGGAGTCGATAAACAGCGGAGAGGGTGTGATGTGTGAAACCATCAGCTACTTAACATAAACTCTTAATGAAAGTTGGCCAAGGTCAAGTAGGCTATTACCGTATTGTTATTAGGCTATTACCGTATTATTCATATTGTATGGTGTTATTAGGCTATTACCGTATTATTCATATTGTATGGTGTTATTAGGCTATTACCGTATTATTCATATTGTATGGTGTTATTAGGCTATTACCGTATTATTCGTTTTTATCGTATTATTAGGCTATTATCGTATTATTAGGCTATTACCATATTATTAGGCTATTACCATATTATTAGGCTATTACCGTATTATTCGTTTTTATCGTATTATTAGGCTATTATCGTATTATTACGCTTTTATTGTATGTTATTAGGCTATTACCATATTATTAGGCTATTACCATATTATTAGGCTATTACCATATTATTAGGCTATTACCGTATTATTAGCATATTAGCCTATTATTAGGCTATTAGCATATTATTATGCTATTACCATATTATTAGGCTATTACCGTATTATTAGGCTATTACCATATTATTAGGTTTTACCATGTTATTAGGATATTACCATATCATTAGGCTATTACCGTATTATTAAGCTTTTATCGTATGTTAGTAGGCTATTATCGTATTATTACGCTTTTATTGTATGTTATTAGGCTATTACCATATTATTAGGCTATTACCATATTATTAGGCTATTACCATATTATTAGGCTATTACCGTATTATTAGGCTATTACCATATTATTAGGCTATTACCGTATTATTAGCATATTACCGTATTATTAGGCTATTAGCATATTATTATGCTATTACCATATTATTAGGTTTTACCATGTTATTAGGCTATTACCATATTATTAGGCTATTACCATATTATTAGGCTATTACCATATTATTAGGCTATTGCCGTATTATTAGGCTATTAGCATATTATTATGCTATTACCATGTTATTAGGCTATTACCATATTATTAGCCTATTACCGTATTATTAGGCTTTTAACGTATAATTGGGCTATTACCGTATTATTCAGTTTTTACCATATTATTAGGCTTTTAACATATTTAACATATAGGACATTATCGTATTATTAACCTTTTATCGTTAGGCTTTTACAGTATTAATTGTCTATTACCCCATATCATTAGGCTATTACCGTATTATTAAGCTTATGTATGTTATTAGGCTATTATCGTATTATTAGGTTTTTACCATGTTATTAAGATATTACCGTATTATTAACCTTTTATCGTTAGGCTTTTACAGTATTAATTGTCTATTACCCCATATCATTAGGATATTACCGTATTATTCATATTGTATTGTATTATTAGGCTATTACCGTATTATTAAGCTTTTATCGTATGTTATTAGGCTATTACTGTATTATTCCATTTTTATCGCATTATTAGGCTATTACCGTATTATTAAGATTTTATTGTATGTTATTAGGCTATTACCGTATTATTAGGTTTTTACCATGTTATTAGGATATTACCGTATTATTAACCTTTTATCGTATGTTATTAGGCTATTACTGTATTATTCCATTTTTATCGCATTATTAGGCTATTACTGTATTATTAAGATTTTATTGTATGTTATTAGGCTATTACCGTATTATTAAGATTTTATTGTATGTTATTAGGCTATTACCGTATTATTAGGTTTTTACCATGTTATTAGGATATTACCGTACTATTAGGCTTTTAACATATAATTAGGATATTACGGTATTATTCAGCTTTTACTGTATAATCAGGCTTTTTTTTTACCATATTATCAACCTTTTACCATATTATTAGTATTTTACCGTATTATTTGTCTTTTACTGTATTATTCGGTTATTACTTTATTATTAGGATGTTACTGTATTATTAGGCTATTACCTTATTATTACTCAACGTGCAAAAGGCGCAAGGGGTATTTGGATCATTGGCCACTGCTCATCAATGCATAACACAATGAATAAATGAATGATTTAAATAGGCTACTGTCACATTATTATTTCAGTGAAAAATGTTGTCTAATGTTGTACACGAACGGGTTCACGAAGACTAGGCTTCATGTGAGGTTGTGTGTTGTTGAGCAACACACCACATCTCAGAAACGGTCATTCATTCAAAGAAATTGCACAATGAATGTTTATGGTCTTTGGACTTACCTTGCACACCAGCGCGTCTCCAGTGTCAATGTTGAGTGCGCTGTGCATCCTGTCCCGATCAGCCATATGTAGGAGCAGAAACGGACCTATCCGGGACGGACCTTGATGAGTCGGGCCGCTCGAGGGGACCGGGGACAGCAGTGACCCTGGCGAGCTACCGAGGAGCCCCGAGTCACCCGGAGACTCACTCAGCCTGGCGCATTTGGACACAGGCTCTTCGCCCGTTTCTAAGTCCTCCCGTTTCTGTCCGACTCTTGTCGTGAGGATGCATGAGACCGGGTTGCTCCGCTTAACGTTTATCATTCCTAATAGAGCAAATTATCACTCTGCAAACGCGAATCAATAAACCGTGTATTGTATCCAAATCAGATTACTTTTATGATTAATGGCAAATTGTGTTTTTCATTATTGTAGCTTCCTATGCGCATGGAGCAGCTGCTGTCCCAACGCTTTTCACCAAACGGCAACTCTTACTTCTCAGGTTAAATCGATTTGTATGCTGCATCAAGAATCTGGTAGTGGAATGTATCCTTCAAATACAGCTTCTGTGTCAAACCCTCAAGTCCGTCTGGACTGGAGAGAGGATGTCCAGAGAGATCGCGTTGTACTTTCTGGTGTGAAATTCTCCCCGCTGTACGGAGAGAGAGAGAGAGCGAGACAGTCTAGCACAGAGCAGAGAAAGCTACAGCTGATTCCAAAGCCTTACGCTCAGTCGAACAGTGCCGCTGGAACTCCGCCCGGTCCAGCCTCCTCTTGAATGACACATGCAGCCTCTGGCGATGATTGAGCAATTCACACACACACACACACACACACACACACACACACACACACACACACACACACACACACACACACACCCACACACACACACACACACACACACACACACACAACACACCACACACACGCGCATTACACAGGCCGATAACCCACAGCCTGCTTTTGACCCTGTTGTTACACAGGCCCATAAACTATCATCATAAATGAATGTGGGTCATATAGCCTACAGTAGGCCTACTCTGACAAGGCGACAAGGTCTCAATAAATAGTTCATCTGAACCAAATAGTCCTAATATTGTCGATCGGTAGCCTAGAGGTTAAGAGCATTGGGCCAGTAACCGATAGGTCGCTGGTTTGAATCTGTGAGCTGACTAGGTGAAAAAATTTGCTGATGTGCTCTTGAGCAAGGGGTTTAACCCTACCTGCACCTATAAGTTGCTCTGGCTAAGAATGTCTGCTAAATCAGTGGTTCCCAAACTGTGGGATGTATTGTGTGTCGTCGTCGTCCCCCATCTGGTTTTCAACTTACTCTTTAAAGTTGTGATAGTAGAATGCTCAAGGTGCGATTTCTAAATTGGATAGAGAATCATCAGTCTTTCTCTTGTCATCTCAGTCACTATAGACCTTGAAGAGCTATTTATAACCTGTCAGAAATGTCCAGATCAACTAGCCCATGTCCGCTAACGTGTTTTTAGCCCGTAGATTTTGTAGTAATGTTGTAATCACTCAAATATCACATGAATACACATTAGACATGTCAAAATGTGTAGGAATCGCAAGAAAATGTGCTTTAAAACTGCACCGTTTTCTCTGCACCCCATGAAAAATGTGTAGAATTGCAGGAAATAAGCTTGAAACCTGCAGATTTCTCTCCACCAACAAGAAGGGTGTGGACAGTTTGTGTCATGAACAGTGCTTGTGCCCATAGAAATATATATTAATTTTTTGTACCTTTATTTAACTAGGCAAGTCAGTTACGCGCTGCCCTATGGGACTCCCGATCACGGCCGGTTGTGATACAGCCCGGAATCGAACCAGGGTCTGTAGTGACGCCTCTAGCACTGAGATGCAGTACCTTAGACAGGTGCGCCACTCGGGAGAGCGAGCAGACGCTGCACATGGATATTCCCCAATGCTAGAAGGGGAGCCCTGAGTGAAAATGGTTGGGGAACCCCGGTGCTAAATAACTCAAATCTAAATGTACTAGAAAAAGACAATACTCTAGCAGGGATTTTCACATAGTAGAAACCTTAGCATTATCTAAAGCGCTGGTATTTAGCAGCAGAACATGTTTTCCCTGCCGTGCATGTTAGTTGCGTTCGTGACTCACCTCCATAAAGGCTGAGTGGTGGTAGTGCAGGCCTATAGTCTGACTCAAGCATTCACATAAACTGCCTTCTTGTAAACAAGACTATAGCTGGATCACAGAGAGGGAGAGACAGTGTATTCCAAATCAGACAGGGCTTAGTGTATGCCAACCAAAACCACAAATCATGCTAAAACAATAGCTACAACACCATCAAATATTTTCACACAAGTAGTCAGATAGCAAAGGGAATAGTCAGCACCTTTTTTTTTAATATATATTTTTTTACTGTTGACTGTAAAGTTAAAGTGAGAGTCAGAGGCTGTTATCACCAATGACACCCAATCTATCCTATATAGTGCACTACTTTTGTTAAAAAGTTATATAGGGAATAGGGTGCTATTTGAGATCAGGGTGCTAATTGTCCGCCTGTATGAGTGATGATGACTATTTGACTATCTGTCTCCTGTCTGATGACCTGTGTAGAGGGCCCGCTGATGTCATTGTGAATGGAGAAAGACAAAAGAGATGGGGCAATCCTCCCACCATAGTAGTGAGAGGTGCTGAACATAGCATAGCATAGCATAACATAATATGACATAGCATAACATAGCATAATGTATCATAATGTAACATAACATATAATCACATAGCATAACATAACATAGCATAACATAGCATAGCATAACATAGAATAGCATAGCATAGCATAGCATAGCATAACATAGCGTAACATAGCATAACATAGCATAACATAACATCATAATGTAACATAGCGTAACATAGCATAACATAGCATAACATAGCATAGCATAACATATCATAATGTAACATAGCGTAACATAGCATAACATAGCATAGCATAACATATCATAATGTAACAGAGCGTAACATAGCATAACATAGCATAAATCATCTGTAAAATGGTATAGAATCAGCATCTGTCGAAGACGCTTGGACCTTCTTTTTTGATATTTTCAGTGGTATTGTTAACAAACACGCCCCCATAAAGAAAATGAGAATTAAAAACAGGTTCAGCCCCTGGTTCGACCGTGATCTGGCAGAGTTACTCCACCTCAAGAATTGCATTTGGTGAAAGGCTCGGCACACACATACTGACTGGCTGTCATTCAGGCAAATGAGAAATAAATGCACTCAGGCTATCCGGAAGGCCAAAGTTAGTTACTTTAAGGAGCAGTTCTCTCTCTGTGGGTCTAACCCCAAGAAGTTCTAGAAAACGGTTAAAGACCTGGAGAATAAACCCTCCTCCTCACAGCTGCCCATGTCCCTTAATGTTGATGATGTGGTTGTTACTGACAATAAGCACATGGCTGAGCTCTTTAATCACCACTTCATTAAGTCAGGATTCCTATTTGACTCAGCCATGCTTCCTTGCCCATCCAACATTTCCTCATCTCCCACCCCTTCTAATGCGACTATCTCCAATGCTTCTCCCTCTTTTTCCCCTGCCCCGCTACAAAGTTTCTCCCTGCAGGCAGTCACTGAGGCCCGAGGTGCTAAAGGAGCTCCTTAAACTTGACCCCAAAAAAACAACATCTGGGTCAGATGGTTTAGACCCTTTCTTCTTTAAGGTTGCTGCCCCTATCTTTGCCAAGCCTATCTCTGACCTTTTTAACCTGTCTCTCCTCTCTGGGGAGGTTCCCATTGCTTGGAAGGCAGCCACGGTTCATCCTTCATTTAAAGGGGGAGATCAAGCTGATCCTAACTGTTACAGGCCTATTTCTATTTTGCCCTGTTTATCAAAAGTGTTGGAAAAACTTGTCAATAATCAACTGACTGGCTTCCTTGACGTCTATAGTATTCTCTCGGGTATGCAATCTGGATTCCCCTCAGGTTATGGATGTGTCACTGCAACCTTAAAGGTCCATAATGATGTCACCATTTGCTCTTGATTCTAAGCAATGTTGTGCTGCTATTTTTATTGACTTGGCCAACGCTTTTGATACAGTAGACCATTCCATTCTTGTGGGCCGGATAAAGAGTATTGGTGTCTCTGAGGGGTCTTTGGGCTGGTTTGCTGACTACCTCTCTCAAAGAGTGCAGTGTATAAAGTCAGAATATCTGCTGTCTCAGCCACTGCCTGTCATCAAGGGAGTACACCAGGGCTCAATCCTAGGCCCCACACTCTTCTCAATTTACATCAACAACATAGCTCAGGTAGTAGGAAGCTCTCTCATCCATTTATATGCAGATGATACAGTTTTATACTCAGCTGGCCCCTCCCCGGATTTTGTGTTAAATGCTCTACAACAAAGCGTTCTTAGTGTCCAACAAGCTTTCTCTACCCTTAACCGTGTTCTGAACACCTCCAAAACAAAGGTCATGTGGTTTGGTAAGAAGAATGCCCCTCTCCCCACAGGTGTGATTACTACCTCTGAGGGTTTAGAGCTTGAGGTAGTCACCTCATACAAGTACTTGGGAGTATGGCTGACGGGCACGTCCTTCTCTCAGCACATATCAAAGCTGCAGGCTAAAGTTAAATCTAGACTTGGTTTCTTCTATCGTAATCGTTCCTCTTTCACCCCAGCTGCCAAACTAACCCTGATTCAGATGACCATCCTACCCATGCTAGATTACGGAGATGTAATTTATAGATCGGCAGGTAAGGGTGCTCTCGAGCGGCTAGATGTTCTTTACCATTCGGCCATCAGATTTGCCACCAATGCTCCTTATAGGACACATCACTGCCCTCTATAATCCTCTGTAAACTGGTCATCTCTGCATACCCGTCGCAAGACCCACTGGTTGACACTTATTTATAAAACCCTCTTAGGCCTCACTCCCCCCTATCTGAGATATCTACTGCAGCCCTTATCCTCCACATACAACACCCGTTCTGCCAGTCACATTCTGTTAAAGGTCCCCAAATCACACACATCCCTGGGTCGCTCCTCTTTTCAGTTCGCTGCAGCTAGCGACTGGAATGAGCTGCAACAAACACTCAAACTGGACAGTTTTATCTCCATCTCTTCATTCAAAGACTCAATCGTGGACACTCTGACTGACAGCTGTGGCTGCGTTGCGTGATTTATTGTTGTCTCTACCTTCTTGCCCGTTGTGCTGTTGTCTGTGTACCATGTTTTGTGCTGCTACCATGTTGTTTTGCTACCATGTTGTTGTTATGTTGTGTTGCTACCATGCTGTGTTGTCGTCTTAGGTCTCTCTTGTTGGGTTGTGTGTTTTGTCCTATATTTATATTGCATTTATTTATTTCAATCCCAGGCCCCCATCCCTGCAGGAGGCCTTTTGCCTTTTGGTAGGCCGTCATTGTAAATAAGAATTTGTTCTTAACTGACTTGCCTAGTTAAATAAAGGTTAAATAAAAATAAAATAAATTAAAATAAAATAACATAGTGTAAAAGTGTAGGTTCCGTCCCTCTCTTTGCCCCAACCCGGGCTCGAACCAGGGACCCTCTGCACACATCAACAACTGACACCCCACCGAAGCATCGTTACCCATCGCGCCACAAAAGCCGCGGCCCTTGCAACGCAAGGGGAAACCCTACTTCAAGTCTCAGAGCGAGTGACGTCACTGATTGAAACGCTATTAGCGCGCACCACCGCTAACTAACTAGCCATTTCACATCGGTTACAATAGCATAACATAATTAAGTGATAATGCCAAAGAAGTCAGTGATTGGAGGATATATTGGCAGGCAAACCATGCCGGCTTCGAAGGCATTATCACTTTTATTCAAAGGGTAGCCATTTGATTAGCTGTTCAGTAGTCTTATGGCTTATGGGTAGAAGCTGTTAGGGAGCCTTTTGTAACCAACAAACCTGTTATTTGATGAATCTATTCATACTATTTAATCTTTTCATGAGATATAGTCCTGACAGAAATCTAGGATTGCTATCCAAGCCGGCTGATCGTTTGTTCTATGGGTTCGGTCGCCTGGTTCGCGACCTAGTCTTTTTGTTCCAAATCTTTGGACGCCGATCCAGTCGTTCGTTCTAAACGTTCCATTCCATGATGGTTGGCAACGTTCTTATCCGTTGCTTGCTAGCTAGCCAACTGCGGCTAACTCAGTCACGTCAAACAGTGCAGCCAGAATAACAGAAAAGTAGCTGCATTTGTGTGGCTCAGTGTGGTAGAGCATGGTGTTTGCAACGCCCAGGGTTGTGGGTTCGATTCCCACGGAGGGACCAGTACAAAAAAAAAAATGTATGAAATGTATGCATTCACTACTGTAAGTCGCTCTGGATAAGAGTGTCTGCTAAATGACTAAAAATGTAAATGTTTGTTTAAGCTGTTTCCTAGGGATTTTTGGGGATACATCCATCGCAATGAGCTAATGATGCGTGACTTTTCAGAGGAGCTAGCCAACTAAACAAATAACACAATCACTTTTAACTCAATGTGTAATGACAGCAAACTAACTGCATTTTGTGTTTTTCTATTTAAACGACTTTATATACATACAGATTATGCTGATTCATGATTTCGACTGGCTAAGAAAAGCTGCCGGCCTGTCTGCCTCGCACCAACACGTTCATTACTATGGGACAGTTGGAGATCGAATTGGAATATTGAAACAAATGTTCCAAATGTCGGAGAGACAGACAGCGAGGTCAATACAAATCTCTGCTGTTGAAAACCAGTCAGACTGAACAGGGTAAATAGGCATTTCAACGTTATAGCCTTAGCCAGTGGTAGCTTGTGGAACGAACACTGGCTGGAACATGGTTTTAACCAATCAGCATCCAGGATAAGACCCACCCGTTGTATAACAAAGCATAACATAGCATAACATAACATAGCATAGCACAAGACAACACAACACAGCACACTGTACCGTACAGTACCGTACCATAACAGGCATGGTCATTAAGAGTAATCTGGCTTCCCTGAACACTTCACACATCAACCGTTGGTGGACCAGTCGTATGTTACAGCCTGGCTGTATTCTGACTTCCATGAACACATCAACCGTTGGTGGACCAGTCGTATGTTACAGTCTGGCTGTATTCTGACTTCCATGAACACATCAACCGTTGGTGGACCAGTCGTATGTTACAGTCTGGCTGTATTCTGACTTCCCTGAACACGTCAACCGTTGGTGGACCAGTCGTATGTTACAGCCTGGCTGTATTCTGACTTCCCTGAACACATCAACCGTTGGTGGACCAGTCGTATGTTACAGCCTGGCTGTATTCTGACTTCCCTGAACACGTCAACCGTTGGTGGACCAGTCGTATGTTACAGCCTGGCTGTATTCTGACTTCCATGAACACATCAACCGTTGGTGGACCAGTCGTATGTTACAGCCTGGCTGTATTCTTCGCAAATGACACCCTATTCCCTTTGTGGTGCACAACTTTAGACAAGGGCCAACAGGGCTCTGGTCAAAAGTAGTGAACTATAAATGGATTAGTAGACAGTGGGATGCAGTGTAAATTCCATAGGTGTTCCATGAGTTGTTATGAGCAGCTATGCATACTCTCTGCGTCATCTCGTCCGTGGCCCTCCGGGGGACCGTCCGGGTCCCTCCAGAAGGTGAGTCATTCTCTGTCCAGTGGTCCCTCCAGAAGGTGAGTCATTCTCTGTCCAGTGGCCTCCGAAGGTGAGTCATTCTCTGTCCAGTGGTCCCTCCAGAAGGTGAGTCATTCTCTGTCCAGTGGTCCCTCCAGAAGGTGAGTCATTCTCTGTCCAGTGGTCCCTCCAGAAGGTGAGTCATTCTCTATCCAGTGGTCTCCTCAAAAGGTGAGTCAAGCAGCTGACTGACGTGTGTTTGTCATGCAGTGTAACAGGACTGATTGACGTGTTTGTTTGTCATGCAGTGCAACAGGACTGATTGACGTGTTTGTTTGTCATGCAGTTTAACAGGACTAACTGACGTGTGATTGTCATGCAGTTTAACAGGACTAACTGACATTTGGGATTGTCATAAAGTTGAACAGGACTGATGTGTGTGAACTACCTTTGACCAGAGCTACTCTAGATATTTATAGACAGTAGTAGACAGTAGACAGTAGAGAGCAGACATTCGTAGACAGTAGACATTAATAGACAGTAGACAGTAGTAGACAGTAGGCAGTAGGCAGTAGTAGACAGTAGTAGACAGTAGACAGTAGTAGACAGTAGTAGACAGTAATAGACAGTAGACAGTAGACAGTAGTAGACAGTAGTAGACAGTAGACAGTAGACAGTAGGCAGTAATAGACAGTAGTAGACAGTAGACAGTAGTAGACAGTAGTAGACAGTAGACAGTAATAGACAGTAGACAGTAGACAGTAATAGACAGTAGACAGTAATAGACAGTAGAAAGTAGACAGTAGGCAGTTATAGACAGTAGACAGTAGTAGACAGTAGACAGTAGTAGACAGTAGACAGTAATAGACAGTAGACAGTAATAGACAGTAGACAGTAGTAGACAGTAGTAGACAGTAATAGACAGTAATAGACAGTAAACAGTAGACAGTAGACAGTAGGCAGTAATAGACAGTAATAGACAGTAATAGACAGTAGACAGTAGTAGACAGTAATAGACAGTAGACAGTAGTAGACAGTAGTAGACAGTAGACAGTAGTAGACAGTAATAGACAGTAGAGAGTAGACAGTAGTAGACAGTAATAGACAGTAGAGAGTAGACAGTAGACAGTAGTAGACAGTAATAGACAGTAGAGAGTAGACAGTAGACAGTAGACAGTAGTAGACAGTAATAGACAGTAGAGAGTAGACAGTAGTAGACAGTAGACAGTAGTAGACAGTAGACAGTAATAGACAGTAGTAGACAGTAGACAGTAATAGACAGTAATAGACAGTAGACAGTAGACAGTAGACAGTAAAAGACAGTAATAGACAGTAATAGAAAGTAGACAGTAGACAGTACACAGTAATAGACAGTAGACAGTAATAGACAGTAGTAGACAGTAATAGACAGTAGACAGTAGTAGACAGTAGTAGACAGTAATAGACAGTAGTAGACAGTAGACAGTAGTAGACAGTAGACAGTAGACAGTAGTAGACAGTAGTAGACAGTAGACAGTAGGCAGTAATAGACAGTAATAGACAGTAGAAAGTAGACAGTAGTAGACAGTAGTAGACAGTAGTAGACAGTAGACAGTAATAGACAGTAGACAGTAATAGACAGTAGACAGTAATAGACAGTAGACAGTAGACAGTAATAGACAGTAGACAGTAGTAGACAGTAATAGACAGTAACAGTAGTAGACAGTAATAGACAGTAGACAGTAATAGACAGTAGACAGTAAACAGTAATAGACAGTAGACAGTAATAGACAGTAATAGACAGTAGACAGTAGACAGTAGACAGTAATAGACAGTAGACAGTAGTAGACAGTAGACAGTAGACAGTAGTAGACAGTAGACAGTAGACAGTAGTAGACAGTAGACAGTAAACAGTAGTAGACAGTAATAGACAGTAGACAGTAGACAGTAGTAGACAGTAGACAGTAATAGACAGTAGACAGTAAACAGTAATAGACAGTAGACAGTAATAGACAGTAGACAGTAGTAGACAGTAGACAGTAGTAGACAGTAATAGACAGTAGACAGTAAACAGAAATAGACAGTAGACAGTAATAGACAGTAGACAGTAGTAGACAGTAGACAGTAGACAGTAGTAGACAGTAATAGACAGTAAACAGTAATAGACAGTAGTAGACAGTAGACAGTAGGCAGTAATAGACAGTAGACAGTGGTAGACAGTAGACAGTAGACAGTAATAGACAGTAGTAGACAGTAGACAGTAATAGACAGTAGACAGTAGTAGACAGTAGACAGTAGGCAGTAATAGACAGTAGACAGTAGTAGACAGTAATAGACAGTAGTAGACAGTAATAGACAGTAGACAGTAGTAGACAGTAGGCAGTAATAGACAGTAGACAGTAGTAGACAGTAGACAGTAGTAGACAGTAGACAAGTAGTAGACAGTAGACAGTAAAAGACAGTAGACAATAGACAGTAGACAGTAATAGACAGTAGACAGTAATAGACAGTAATAGACAGTAGACAGTAATAGACAGTAGACAGTAGAGACAGTAGACAGTAGGCAGTAATAGACAGTAGACAGTAGTAGACAGTAGACAGTAGTAGACAGTAGACAGTAGACAGTAGTAGACAGTAGACAGTAATAGACAGTAGACAGTAGTAGACAGTAGACAGTAATAGACAGTAGACAGTAGTAGACAGTAGACAGTAGTAGACAGTAGACAGTAGTAGACAGTAGACAGTAATAGACAGTAGACAGTAGTAGACAGTAGACAGTAGACAGTAATAGACAGTAGGCAGTAATAGAAAGTAGGCAGTAGACAGTAGGCAGTAGTAGACAGTAGACAGTAATAGACATGTAATAGACAGTAATAGACAGTAGTAGACAGTAGGCAGTAGTAGACAGTAGACAGTAGATAGACAGTAGACAGTAGTAGACAGTAGACAGTAGTAGACAGTAGACAGTAGACAGTAGTAGACAGTAGACAGTAATAGACAGTAGACAGTAGTAGACAGTAGACAGTAGTAGACAGTAGACAGTAGTAGACAGTAGACAGTAGTAGACAGTAGACAGTAGTAGACAGTAGACAGTAGTAGACAGTAGACAGTAGTAGACAGTAGACAGTAGACAGTAATAGACAGTAGACAGTAGTAGACAGTAGGCAGTAGTAGACAGTAGACAGTAGTAGACAGTAGACAGTAATAGACAGTAGACAGTAATAGACAGTAGACAGTAGTAGACAGTAGGCAGTAGTAGACAGTAGACAGTAATAGACAGTAGACAGTAATAGACAGTAATAGACAGTAGACAGTAGACAGTAGGCAGTAGTAGACAGTAGACAGTAATAGACAGTAGACAGTAGTAGACAGTAGACAGTAGTAGACAGTAATAGACAGTAGACAATAGACAGTAAACAGTAATAGACAGTAAACAGTAATAGACAGTAGACAATAGACAGTAAACAGTAATAGACAGTAGACAGTAGTAGACAGTAGACAGTAGGCAGTAATAGACAGTAGGCAGTAATAGACAGTAGACAGTAGGCAGTAATAGACAGTAGACCGTAGACAGTAGTAGACAGTAGACAGTAATAGACAGTAGACAGTAGTAGACATTAGACAGTAGACAGTAGTAGACAGTAATAGACAGTAGACAGTAGACAGTAATAGACAGTAAACAGTAATAGACAGTAGACATTAGTAGACAGTAATAGACCGTAGACATTAGTAGACAGTAATAGACAGTAAACAGTAATAGACAGTAATAGACAGGAAACAGTAATAGACAGTAAACAGTAATAGACAATAATAGACAGTAAACAGTAATAGACAGTAATAGACAGTAAACAGTAATAGACAGTAATAGACAGTAATAGACAGTAAACAGTAATAGACAGTAATAGACAGTAAACAGTAATAGACAGTAATAGACAGTAGACAGTAATAGACAGTAGACAGTAGGCAGTAGTAGACAGTAGACAGTAATAGACAGTAATAGACAGTAGACAGTAATAGACAGTAGACAGTAGTAGACAGTAGTAGACAGTAGTAGACAGTAGACAGTAGTAGACAGTAGACAGTAGTAGACAGTAGACAGTAATAGACAGTAGTAGACAGTAGACAGTAATAGACAGTAGACAGTAGTAGACAGTAGACAGTAATAGACAGTAGACAGTAGTAGACAGTAGACAGTAGTAGACAGTAGACAGTAGTAGACAGTAGACAGTAATAGACAGTAGACAGTAGTAGACAGTAGACAGTAGACAGTAATAGACAGTAGGCAGTAATAGACAGTAGGCAGTATAGACAGTAGGCAGTAGTAGACAGTAGACAGTAATAGACAGTAGACAGTAATAGACAGTAATAGACAGTAGTAGACAGTAGACAGTAGTAGACAGTAGACAGTAATAGACAGTAGACAGTAATAGACAGTAATAGACAGTAGACAGTAGACAGTAGGCAGTAGTAGACAGTAGACAGTATAGACAGTAGACAGAGTAGACAGTAGACAGTAGTAGACAGTAGTAGACAGTAGACAGTAGACAGTAGGCAGTAATAGACAGTAGACAGTAGTAGACAGTAGACAGTAGACAGTAGATAGACAGTAGACAGTAGTAGACAGTAGACAGTAGACAGTAATAGACAGTAGTAGACAGTAGACAGTAGACAGTAGACTAGACAGTAGACAGTAGTAGACAGTAGACAGTAATAGACAGTAGACAGTAGTAGACAGTAGACAGTAGACAGTAGTAGACAGTAATAGACAGTAGACAGTAGACAGTAATAGACAGTAATAGACAGTAATAGACAGTAGTAGACAGTAGTAGACAGTAGACAGTAGTAGACAGTAATAGACAGTAGACAGTAGACAGTAATAGACAGTAGACAGTAGTAGACAGTA
Organism: Salmo salar; assembly: GCF_965601325.2. Taxonomy (NCBI): domain Eukaryota; kingdom Metazoa; phylum Chordata; class Actinopteri; order Salmoniformes; family Salmonidae; genus Salmo; species Salmo salar. The sequence continues at coordinate 45,317,325 of NC_138317.1, forward strand.
GACAGTAGTAGACAGTAATAGACAGTAGACAGTAAGTAGACAGTAATAGACAGTAAACAGTAATAGACAGTAGACAATAGACAGTAGACAGTAATAGACAGTAGACAGTAGTAGAAGTAGACAGTAATAGACAGTAGACAGTAATAGACAGTAGACAGTAGGCAGTAATAGACAGTAGACAGTAGACAGTAGTAGACAGTAGACAGTAATAGACAGTAGACAGTAGTAGACAGTAGACAGTAATAGACAGTAGACAGTATAGACAGTGACAGTAGACAGTAGACAGTAATAGACAGTAATAGACAGTAGACAGTAATAGACAGTAGACAGTAATAGACAGTAGTAGACAGTAGACAGTAGACAGTAATAGACAGTAGACAGTAATAGACAGTAGATAGACAGTAGACAGTAATAGACAGTAGACAGTAATAGACAGTAGACAGTAATAGACAGTAGACAGTAGACAGTAATAGACAGTAGACAGTAATAGACAGTAGACAGTATAGACAGTAATAGACAGTAAACAGTAATAGACAGTAATAGACAGTAGACAGTAATAGACAGTAGACAGTAGTAGACAGTAGACAGTAATAGACAGTAGACAGTAGACAGTAGTAGACAGTAGTAGACAGTAATAGACAGTAGTAGACAGTAGACAGTAGACAGTAGACAGTAGTAGACAGTAGACAGTAGACAGTAATAGACAGTAGACAGTAATAGACAGTAGACAGTAGACAGTAGTAGACAGTAATAGACAGTAAACAGTAATAGACAGTAGTAGACAGTAGACAGTAATAGACAGTAATAGACAGTAATAGACAGTAGACAGTAGTAGACAGTAGACAGTAGTAGACAGTAGACAGTAGTAGACAGTAGACAGTAATAGACAGTAGACAGTAATAGACAGTAGACAGTAGGCAGTAATAGACAGTAGGCAGTAATAGACAGTAATAGACAGTAACAGTATAGACAGTAATAGACAGTAAACAGTAATAGACAGTAATAGACAGTAAACAGTAATAGACAGTAGGCAGTAGACAGTAGGCAGTAGTAGACAGTAGACAGTAATAGACAGTAATAGACAGTAGACAGTAATAGACAGTAGACAGTAGTAGACAGTAGACAGTAGGCAGTAATAGACAGTAGACAGTAATAGACAGTAGACAGTAGTAGACAGTAGACAGTAGTAGACAGTAGACAGTAATAGACAGTAATAGACAGTAGACAGTAATAGACAGTAGACAGTAGTAGACAGTAGACAGTAGTAGACAGTAGACAGTAGTAGACAGTAATAGACAGTAGACAGTAATAGACAGTAGACAGTAGACAGTAGTAGACAGTAGACAGTAGTAGACAGTAGACAGTAGTAGACAGTAGACAGTAATAGACAGTAATAGACAGTAGACAGTAATAGACAGTAGACAGTAGTAGACAGTAGACAGTAGGCAGTAATAGACAGTAGACAGTAATAGACAGTAGACAGTAGTAGACAGTAGTAGACAGTAGACAGTAATAGACAATAATAGACAGTAGACAGTAATAGACAGTAGACAGTAGTAGACAGTAGACAGTAGTAGACAGTAGACAGTAGTAGACAGTAATAGACAGTAGACAGTAATAGACAGTAGACAGTAGACAGTAGTAGACAGTAGACAGTAGACAGTAGTAGACAGTAGACAGTAGTAGACAGTAGACAGTAGTAGACAGTAGACAGTAGACAGTAGTAGACAGTAGACAGTAATAGACAGTAGACAGTAGTAGACAGTAGACAGTAATAGACAGTAGACAGTAATAGACAGTAGACAGTAGTAGACAGTAGACAGTAGATAGACAGTAGACAGTAATAGACAGTAGACAGTAGTAGACAGTAGACAGTAGTAGACAGTAGACAGTAGACAGTAATAGACAGTAGACAGTAATAGACAGTAGGCAGTAGTAGACAGTAGACAGTAGTAGACAGTAGACAGTAATAGACAGTAATAGACAGTAGACAGTAGACAGTAGACAGTAGACAGTAGTAGACAGTAGACAGTAGTAGACAGTAGACAGTAATAGACAGTAGACAGTAATAGACAGTAATAGACAGTAGACAGTAATAGACAGTAGACAGTAGTAGACAGTAGACAGTAGCAGTAATAGACAGTAGACAGTAATAGACAGTAGACAGTAGACAGTAGTAGACAGTAGATAGACAGTAGACAGTAATAGACAGTAGACAGTAATAGACAGTAATAGACAGTATAGACAGTAGGCAGTGATAGACAGTAGACAGTAGTAGACAGTAGACAGTAGTAGACAGTAGACAGTAGACAGTAATAGACAGTAGTAGACAGTCGTAGACAGTAGGCAGTAATAGACAGTAGACAGTAGTAGACAGTAGACAGTAGTAGAGCAGTAGACAGTAGACAGTAATAGACAGTAGACAGTAGTAGACAGTAGACAGTAATAGACAGTAGACAGTAATAGACAGTAGACAGTAGACAGTAGTAGACAGTAGACAGTAGGCAGTAGTAGACAGTAGACAGTAGTAGACAGTAGACAGTAATAGACAGTAGACAGTAGTAGACAGTAGACAGTAGTAGACAGTAATAGACAGTAGACAATAGACAGTAAACATTAATAGACAGTAAACAGTAATAGACAGTAGACAATAGACAGTAAACAGTAATAGACAGTAGACAGTAGTAGACAGTAGACAGTAGGCAGTAATAGACAGTAGGCAGTAATAGACAGTAGACAGTAGGCAGTAATAGACAGTAGACCGTAGACAGTAGTAGACAGTAGACAGTAATAGACAGTAGACAGTAGTAGACATTAGACAGTAGACAGTAGTAGACAGTAATAGACAGTAGACAGTAGACAGTAATAGACAGTAAACAGTAATAGACAGTAGACATTAGTAGACAGTAATAGACCGTAGACATTAGTAGACAGTAATAGACAGTAAACAGTAATAGACAGTAATAGACAGGAAACAGTAATAGACAGTAAACAGTAATAGACAATAATAGACAGTAAACAGTAATAGACAGTAATAGACAGTAAACAGTAATAGACAGTAATAGACAGTAATAGACAGTAAACAGTAATAGACAGTAATAGACAGTAAACAGTAATAGACAGTAATAGACAGTAGACAGTAATAGACAGTAGACAGTAGGCAGTAGTAGACAGTAGGCAGTAATAGACAGTAATAGACAGTAGACAGTAATAGACAGTAGACAGTAATAGACAGTAGTAGACAGTAATAGACAGTAGACAGTAATACACAGTTGACAGTAATAGACAGTAGGCAGTAATAGACAGTAATAGACAGTAGACAGTAATAGACAGTAGACAGTAATAGACAGTAGTAGACAGTAGACAGTAGACAGTAATAGACAGTTGGCAGTAATAGACAGTAGGCAGTAATAGACAGTAGACAGTAATAGACAGTAGACAGTAATAGACAGTAGACAGTAATAGACAGTAGACAGTAGGCAGTAATAGACAGTAGCAGACAGTAATAGACAGTAATAGACAGTAAACAGTAATAGACAGTAGACAGTAAACAGTAATAGACAGTAGACAGTAATAGACAGTAGACAGTAGTAGACAGTACACAGTAATAGACAGTAGACAGTAGTAGACAGTAGTAGACACTAAACAGTAATAGACAGTAATAGACAGTAGACAGTAATAGACAGTAGACAGTAGTAGACAGTACACAGTAATAGACAGTAAACAGTAGACAGTAATAGACAGTAGTAGACAGTAGTAGACAGTAGTAGACAGTAGACAGTAGACAGTAGACAGTAGCAGTAGACAGTAGACAGTAGACAGTAATAGACAGTAGACAGTAGACAGTAGTAGACAGTAATAGACACTAAACAGTAATAGACAGTAGTAGACACTAAACAGTAATAGACAGTAATAGACAGTAATAGACAGTAGACAGTAGTAGACAGTAGACAGTAGTAGACAGTAGACAGTAGTAGACAGTAGACAGTAATAGACAGTAGACAGTAATAGACAGTAGACAGTAGGCAGTAATAGACAGTAGGCAGTAATAGACAGTAATAGACAGTCAACAGTAATAGACAGTAATAGACAGTAAACAGTAATAGACAGTAATAGACAGTAAACAGTAATAGACAGTAGGCAGTAGACAGTAGGCAGTAGTAAACAGTAGACAGTAATAGACAGTAATAGACAGTAGACAGTAATAGACAGTAGACAGTAGTAGACAGTAGACAGTAGGCAGTAATAGACAGTAGACAGTAATAGACAGTAGACAGTAGTAGACAGTAGACAGTAGTAGACAGTAGACAGTAATAGACAATAATAGACAGTAGACAGTAATAGACAGTAGACAGTAGTAGACAGTAGACAGTAGTAGACAGTAGACAGTAGTAGACAGTAATAGACAGTAGACAGTAATAGACAGTAGACAGTAGACAGTAGTAGACAGTAGACAGTAGTAGACAGTAGACAGTAGTAGACAGTAGACAGTAATAGACAGTAATAGACAGTAGACAGTAATAGACAGTAGACAGTAGTAGACAGTAGACAGTAGGCAGTAATAGACAGTAGACAGTAATAGACAGTAGACAGTAGTAGACAGTAGTAGACAGTAGACAGTAATTGACAATAATAGACAGTAGACAGTAATAGACAGTAGACAGTAGTAGACAGTAGACAGTAGTAGACAGTAGACAGTAGTAGACAGTAGTAGACAGTAGACAGTAGACAATAATAGACAGTAGACAGTAATAGACAGTAGACAGTAATAGACAGTAGACAGTAGACAGTAGTAGACAGTAATAGACACTAAACAGTAATAGACAGTAGACACTAAACAGTAATAGACAGTAATAGACAGTAATAGACAGTAGACAGTAGTAGACAGTAGACAGTAGTAGACAGTAGACAGTAGTAGACAGTAGACAGTAATAGACAGTAGACAGTAATAGACAGTAGACAGTAGGCAGTATAGACAGTAGGCAGTAATAGACAGTAATAGACAGTAACAGTAATAGACAGTAATAGACAGTAACAGTAATAGACAGTAATAGACAGTAGACAGTAATAGACAGTAGACAGTAGTAGACAGTAGACAGTAGGCAGTAATAGACAGTAGACAGTAATAGACAGTAGACAGTAGTAGACAGTAGACAGTAGTAGACAGTAGACAGTAATAGACAGTAATAGACAGTAGACAGTAATAGACAGTAGACAGTAGTAGACAGTAGACAGTAGACAGTAGTAGACAGTAGACAGTAGTAGACAGTAGACAGTAGTAGACAGTAGACAGTAGACAGTAGTAGACAGTAGACAGTAATAGACAGTAGACAGTAGTAGACAGTAGACAGTAATAGACAGTAGACAGTAGTAGACAGTAGACAGTAGTAGACAGTAGACAGTAGTAGACTGTAGACAGTAATAGACAGTAGACAGTAGTAGACAGTAGACAGTAGACAGTAATAGACAGTAGGCAGTAATAGAAAGTAGGCAGTAGACAGTAGGCAGTAGTAGACAGTAGACAGTAATAGACAGTAATAGACAGTAATAGACAGTAGTAGACAGTAGGCAGTAGTAGACAGTAGACAGTAGTAGACAGTAGACAGTAGTAGACAGTAGACAGTAGTAGACAGTAGACAGTAGACAGTAGTAGACAGTAGACAGTAATAGACAGTAGACAGTAGTAGACAGTAGACAGTAATAGACAGTAGACAGTAGTAGACAGTAGACAGTAGTAGACAGTAGACAGTAGTAGACTGTAGACAGTAATAGACAGTAGACAGTAGTAGACAGTAGACAGTAGACAGTAATAGACAGTAGGCAGTAATAGAAAGTAGGCAGTAGACAGTAGGCAGTAGTAGACAGTAGACAGTAATAGACATTAGACAGTAATAGACAGTAATAGACAGTAGTAGACAGTAGGCAGTAGTAGACAGTAGACAGTAATAGACAGTAGACAGTAATAGACAGTAATAGACAGTAGACAGTAGACAGTAGGCAGTAGTAGACAGTAGACAGTAATAGACAGTAGACAGTAGTAGACAGTAGACAGTAGTAGACAGTAATAGACAGTAGACAATAGACAGTAAACATTAATAGACAGTAAACAGTAATAGACAGTAGACAATAGACAGTAAACAGTAATAGACAGTAGACAGTAGTAGACAGTAGACAGTAGGCAGTAATAGACAGTAGGCAGTAATAGACAGTAGACAGTAGGCAGTAATAGACAGTAGACCGTAGACAGTAGTAGACAGTAGACAGTAATAGACAGTAGACAGTAGTAGACATTAGACAGTAGACAGTAGTAGACAGTAATAGACAGTAGACAGTAGACAGTAATAGACAGTAAACAGTAATAGACAGTAGACATTAGTAGACAGTAATAGACCGTAGACATTAGTAGACAGTAATAGACAGTAAACAGTAATAGACAGTAATAGACAGGAAACAGTAATAGACAGTAAACAGTAATAGACAATAATAGACAGTAAACAGTAATAGACAGTAATAGACAGTAAACAGTAATAGACAGTAATAGACAGTAATAGACAGTAAACAGTAATAGACAGTAATAGACAGTAAACAGTAATAGACAGTAATAGACAGTAGACAGTAATAGACAGTAGACAGTAGGCAGTAGTAGACAGTAGGCAGTAATAGACAGTAATAGACAGTAGACAGTAATAGACAGTAGACAGTAATAGACAGTAGTAGACAGTAATAGACAGTAGACAGTAATACACAGTTGACAGTAATAGACAGTAGGCAGTAATAGACAGTAATAGACAGTAGACAGTAATAGACAGTAGACAGTAATAGACAGTAGTAGACAGTAGACAGTAGACAGTAATAGACAGTTGGCAGTAATAGACAGTAGGCAGTAATAGACAGTAGACAGTAATAGACAGTAGACAGTAATAGACAGTAGACAGTAGGCAGTAATAGACAGTAGGCAGTAATAGACAGTCAACAGTAATAGACAGTAATAGACAGTAAACAGTAATAGACAGTAGACAGTAAACAGTAATAGACAGTAGACAGTAATAGACAGTAATAGACAGTAGTAGACAGTAGGCAGTAGTAGACAGTAGACAGTAATAGACAGTAGACAGTAATAGACAGTAATAGACAGTAGACAGTAGACAGTAGGCAGTAGTAGACAGTAGACAGTAATAGACAGTAGACAGTAGTAGACAGTAGACAGTAGTAGACAGTAATAGACAGTAGACAATAGACAGTAAACATTAATAGACAGTAAACAGTAATAGACAGTAGACAATAGACAGTAAACAGTAATAGACAGTAGACAGTAGTAGACAGTAGACAGTAGGCAGTAATAGACAGTAGGCAGTAATAGACAGTAGACAGTAGGCAGTAATAGACAGTAGACCGTAGACAGTAGTAGACAGTAGACAGTAATAGACAGTAGACAGTAGTAGACATTAGACAGTAGACAGTAGTAGACAGTAATAGACAGTAGACAGTAGACAGTAATAGACAGTAAACAGTAATAGACAGTAGACATTAGTAGACAGTAATAGACCGTAGACATTAGTAGACAGTAATAGACAGTAAACAGTAATAGACAGTAATAGACAGGAAACAGTAATAGACAGTAAACAGTAATAGACAATAATAGACAGTAAACAGTAATAGACAGTAATAGACAGTAAACAGTAATAGACAGTAATAGACAGTAATAGACAGTAAACAGTAATAGACAGTAATAGACAGTAAACAGTAATAGACAGTAATAGACAGTAGACAGTAATAGACAGTAGACAGTAGGCAGTAGTAGACAGTAGGCAGTAATAGACAGTAATAGACAGTAGACAGTAATAGACAGTAGACAGTAATAGACAGTAGTAGACAGTAATAGACAGTAGACAGTAATACACAGTTGACAGTAATAGACAGTAGGCAGTAATAGACAGTAATAGACAGTAGACAGTAATAGACAGTAGACAGTAATAGACAGTAGTAGACAGTAGACAGTAGACAGTAATAGACAGTTGGCAGTAATAGACAGTAGGCAGTAATAGACAGTAGACAGTAATAGACAGTAGACAGTAATAGACAGTAGACAGTAATAGACAGTAGACAGTAGGCAGTAATAGACAGTAGGCAGTAATAGACAGTCAACAGTAATAGACAGTAATAGACAGTAAACAGTAATAGACAGTAATAGACAGTAGACAGTAATAGACAGTAGACAGTAGTAGACAGTACACAGTAATAGACAGTAAACAGTAGACAGTAATAGACAGTAGTAGACAGTAGTAGACAGTAGTAGACAGTAGACAGTAGACAGTAGACAGTAGTAGACAGTAGACAGTAGACAGTAATAGACAGTAGACAGTAATAGACAGTAGACAGTAGACAGTAGTAGACAGTAATAGACACTAAACAGTAATAGACAGTAGTAGACACTAAACAGTAATAGACAGTAATAGACAGTAATAGACAGTAGACAGTAGTAGACAGTAGACAGTAGTAGACAGTAGACAGTAGTAGACAGTAGACAGTAATAGACAGTAGACAGTAATAGACAGTAGACAGTAGGCAGTAATAGACAGTAGGCAGTAATAGACAGTAATAGACAGTCAACAGTAATAGACAGTAATAGACAGTAAACAGTAATAGACAGTAATAGACAGTAAACAGTAATAGACAGTAGGCAGTAGACAGTAGGCAGTAGTAAACAGTAGACAGTAATAGACAGTAATAGACAGTAGACAGTAATAGACAGTAGACAGTAGTAGACAGTAGACAGTAGGCAGTAATAGACAGTAGACAGTAATAGACAGTAGACAGTAGTAGACAGTAGACAGTAGTAGACAGTAGACAGTAATAGACAATAATAGACAGTAGACAGTAATAGACAGTAGACAGTAGTAGACAGTAGACAGTAGTAGACAGTAGACAGTAGTAGACAGTAATAGACAGTAGACAGTAATAGACAGTAGACAGTAGACAGTAATTGACAGTAGACAGTAGTAGACAGTAGACAGTAGTAGACAGTAGACAGTAATAGACAGTAGACAGTAATAGACAGTAGACAGTAGTAGACAGTAGACAGTAGGCAGTAATAGACAGTAGACAGTAATAGACAGTAGACAGTAGTAGACAGTAGTAGACAGTAGACAGTAATTGACAATAATAGACAGTAGACAGTAATAGACAGTAGACAGTAGTAGACAGTAGACAGTAGTAGACAGTAGACAGTAGTAGACAGTAGACAGTAGTAGACAGTAGTAGACAGTAGACAGTAATTGACAATAATAGACAGTAGACAGTAATAGACAGTAGACAGTAATAGACAGTAGACAGTAGACAGTAGTAGACAGTAATAGACACTAAACAGTAATAGACAGTCGTAGACACTAAACAGTAATAGACAGTAATAGACAGTAATAGACAGTAGACAGTAGTAGACAGTAGACAGTAGTAGACAGTAGACAGTAGTAGACAGTAGACAGTAATAGACAGTAGACAGTAATAGACAGTAGACAGTAGGCAGTAATAGACAGTAGGCAGTAATAGACAGTAATAGACAGTCAACAGTAATAGACAGTAATAGACAGTAAACAGTAATAGACAGTAATAGACAGTAGACAGTAATAGACAGTAGACAGTAGTAGACAGTAGACAGTAGGCAGTAATAGACAGTAGACAGTAATAGACAGTAGACAGTAGTAGACAGTAGACAGTAGTAGACAGTAGACAGTAATAGACAATAATAGACAGTAGACAGTAATAGACAGTAGACAGTAGTAGACAGTAGACAGTAGTAGACAGTAGACAGTAGTAGACAGTAATAGACAGTAGACAGTAATAGACAGTAGACAGTAGACAGTAGTAGACAGTAGACAGTAGTAGACAGTAGACAGTAGTAGACAGTAGACAGTAATAGACAGTAATAGACAGTAGACAGTAATAGACAGTAGACAGTAGTAGACAGTAGACAGTAGGCAGTAATAGACAGTAGACAGTAATAGACAGTAGACAGTAAACAGTAATAGACAGTAGACAGTAAACAGTAATAGACAGTAGACAGTAGTAGACAGTAGTAGACACTAAACAGTAATAGACAGTAATAGACAGTAGACAGTAATAGACAGTAGACAGTAGTAGACAGTACACAGTAATAGACAGTAAACAGTAGACAGTAATAGACAGTAGTAGACAGTAGTAGACAGTAGTAGACAGTAGACAGTAGACAGTAGACAGTAGTAGACAGTAGACAGTAGACAGTAATAGACAGTAGACAGTAATAGACAGTAGACAGTAGACAGTAGTAGACAGTAATAGACACTAAACAGTAATAGACAGTAGTAGACACTAAACAGTAATAGACAGTAATAGACAGTAATAGACAGTAGACAGTAGTAGACAGTAGATAGACAGTAGACTAGTACAGTAGACAGTAATAGACAGTAGACAGTAATAGACAGTAGACAGTAGGCAGTAATAGACAGTAGGCAGTAATAGACAGTAATAGACAGTCAACAGTAATAGACAGTAATAGACAGTAAACAGTAATAGACAGTAATAGACAGTAAACAGTAATAGACAGTAGGCAGTAGACAGTAGGCAGTAGTAAACAGTAGACAGTAATAGACAGTAATAGACAGTAGACAGTAATAGACAGTAGACAGTAGTAGACAGTAGACAGTAGGCAGTAATAGACAGTAGACAGTAATAGACAGTAGACAGTAGTAGACAGTAGACAGTAGTAGACAGTAGACAGTAATAGACAATAATAGACAGTAGACAGTAATAGACAGTAGACAGTAGTAGACAGTAGACAGTAGTAGACAGTAGACAGTAGTAGACAGTAATAGACAGTAGACAGTAGTAGACAGTAGACAGTAGTAGACAGTAGACAGTAGTAGACAGTAGACAGTAATAGACAGTAGACAGTAATAGACAGTAGACAGTAGTAGACAGTAGACAGTAGGCAGTAATAGACAGTAGACAGTAATAGACAGTAGACAGTAGTAGACAGTAGTAGACAGTAGACAGTAATTGACAATAATAGACAGTAGACAGTAATAGACAGTAGACAGTAGTAGACAGTAGACAGTAGTAGACAGTAGACAGTAGTAGACAGTAGACAGTAGTAGACAGTAGTAGACAGTAGACAGTAATTGACAATAATAGACAGTAGACAGTAATAGACAGTAGACAGTAATAGACAGTAGACAGTAGACAGTAGTAGACAGTAATAGACACTAAACAGTAATAGACAGTAGTAGACACTAAACAGTAATAGACAGTAATAGACAGTAATAGACAGTAGACAGTAGTAGACAGTAGACAGTAGTAGACAGTAGACAGTAATAGACAGTAGACAGTAATAGACAGTAGACAGTAGGCAGTAATAGACAGTAGGCAGTAATAGACAGTAATAGACAGTCAACAGTAATAGACAGTAATAGACAGTAAACAGTAATAGACAGTAATAGACAGTAAACAGTAATAGACAGTAGGCAGTAGACAGTAGGCAGTAGTAAACAGTAGACAGTAATAGACAGTAATAGACAGTAGACAGTAATAGACAGTAGACAGTAGTAGACAGTAGACAGTAGGCAGTAATAGACAGTAGACAGTAATAGACAGTAGACAGTAGTAGACAGTAGACAGTAGTAGACAGTAGACAGTAATAGACAATAATAGACAGTAGACAGTAATAGACAGTAGACAGTAGTAGACAGTAGACAGTAGTAGACAGTAGACAGTAGTAGACAGTAATAGACAGTAGACAGTAATAGACAGTAGACAGTAGACAGTAGTAGACAGTAGACAGTAGTAGACAGTAGACAGTAGTAGACAGTAGACAGTAATAGACAGTAATAGACAGTAGACAGTAATAGACAGTAGACAGTAGTAGACAGTAGACAGTAGGCAGTAATAGACAGTAGACAGTAATAGACAGTAGACAGTAGTAGACAGTAGTAGACAGTAGACAGTAATTGACAATAATAGACAGTAGACAGTAATAGACAGTAGACAGTAGTAGACAGTAGACAGTAGTAGACAGTAGACAGTAGTAGACAGTAGACAGTAGTAGACAGTAGTAGACAGTAGACAGTAATTGACAATAATAGACAGTAGACAGTAATAGACAGTAGACAGTAATAGACAGTAGACAGTAGACAGTAGTAGACAGTAATAGACACTAAACAGTAATAGACAGTAGTAGACACTAAACAGTAATAGACAGTAATAGACAGTAATAGACAGTAGACAGTAGTAGACAGTAGACAGTAGTAGACAGTAGACAGTAGTAGACAGTAGACAGTAATAGACAGTAGACAGTAATAGACAGTAGACAGTAGGCAGTAATAGACAGTAGGCAGTAATAGACAGTAATAGACAGTCAACAGTAATAGACAGTAATAGACAGTAAACAGTAATAGACAGTAATAGACAGTAAACAGTAATAGACAGTAGGCAGTAGACAGTAGGCAGTAGTAAACAGTAGACAGTAATAGACAGTAATAGACAGTAGACAGTAATAGACAGTAGACAGTAGTAGACAGTAGACAGTAGGCAGTAATAGACAGTAGACAGTAATAGACAGTAGACAGTAGTAGACAGTAGACAGTAGTAGACAGTAGACAGTAATAGACAATAATAGACAGTAGACAGTAATAGACAGTAGACAGTAGTAGACAGTAGACAGTAGTAGACAGTAGACAGTAGTAGACAGTAATAGACAGTAGACAGTAATAGACAGTAGACAGTAGACAGTAGTAGACAGTAGACAGTAGTAGACAGTAGACAGTAGTAGACAGTAGACAGTAATAGACAGTAATAGACAGTAGACAGTAATAGACAGTAGACAGTAGTAGACAGTAGACAGTAGGCAGTAATAGACAGTAGACAGTAATAGACAGTAGACAGTAGTAGACAGTAGTAGACAGTAGACAGTAATTGACAATAATAGACAGTAGACAGTAATAGACAGTAGACAGTAGTAGACAGTAGACAGTAGTAGACAGTAGACAGTAGTAGACAGTAGACAGTAGTAGACAGTAATAGACAGTAGACAGTAATAGACAGTAGACAGTAGACAGTAGTAGACAGTAGACAGTAGACAGTAGTAGACAGTAGACAGTAGTAGACAGTAGACAGTAGTAGACAGTAGACAGTAGACAGTAGTAGACAGTAGACAGTAATAGACAGTAGACAGTAGTAGACAGTAGACAGTAGACAGTAGTAGACAGTAGACAGTAGTAGACAGTAGACAGTAGTAGACAGTAGACAGTAGACAGTAGTAGACAGTAGACAGTAATAGACAGTAGACAGTAGTAGACAGTAGACAGTAATAGACAGTAGACAGTAGTAGACAGTAGACAGTAGTAGACAGTAGACAGTAGTAGACAGTAGACAGTAATAGACAGTAGACAGTAGTAGACAGTAGACAGTAATAGACAGTAGACAGTAGTAGACAGTAGACAGTAGTAGACAGTAGACAGTAGTAGACTGTAGACAGTAATAGACAGTAGACAGTAGTAGACAGTAGACAGTAGACAGTAATAGACAGTAGGCAGTAATAGAAAGTAGGCAGTAGACAGTAGGCAGTAGTAGACAGTAGACAGTAATAGACATTAGACAGTAATAGACAGTAATAGACAGTAGTAGACAGTAGGCAGTAGTAGACAGTAGACAGTAATAGACAGTAGACAGTAATAGACAGTAATAGACAGTAGACAGTAGACAGTAGGCAGTAGTAGACAGTAGACAGTAGTAGACAGTAGACAGTAAACAGTAGTAGACAGTAGTAGACAGTAGACAGTAGACAGTAGGCAGTAATAGACAGTAGACAGTAGTAGACAGTAGACAGTAGGCAGTGATAGACAGTAGACAGTAGTAGACAGTAGACAGTAGTAGACAGTAGACAGTAGACAGTAATAGACAGTAGTAGACAGTCGTAGACAGTAGGCAGTAATAGACAGTAGACAGTAGTAGACAGTAGACAGTAATAGACAGTAAACAGTAATAGACAGTAGACAGTAGACAGTAGTAGACAGTAGACAGTAGGCAGTAGTAGACAGTAGACAGTAGTAGACAGTAGACAGTAATAGACAGTAGACAGTAGTAGACAGTAGACATTAGTAGACAGTAATAGACCGTAGACATTAGTAGACAGTAATAGACAGTAAACAGTAATAGACAGTAATAGACAGGAAACAGTAATAGACAGTAAACAGTAATAGACAATAATAGACAGTAAACAGTAATAGACAGTAATAGACAGTAAACAGTAATAGACAGTAATAGACAGTAATAGACAGTAAACAGTAATAGACAGTAATAGACAGTAAACAGTAATAGACAGTAATAGACAGTAGACAGTAATAGACAGTAGACAGTAGGCAGTAGTAGACAGTAGGCAGTAATAGACAGTAATAGACAGTAGACAGTAATAGACAGTAGACAGTAATAGACAGTACTAGACAGTAATAGACAGTAGACAGTAATACACAGTTCACAGTAATAGACAGTAGGCAGTAATAGACAGTAATAGACAGTAGACAGTAATAGACAGTAGACAGTAATAGACAGTAGTAGACAGTAGACAGTAGACAGTAATAGACAGTTGGCAGTAATAGACAGTAGACAGTAATAGACAGTAGACAGTAATAGACAGTAGACAGTAATAGACAGTAGACAGTAATAGACAGTAGACAGTAGGCAGTAATAGACAGTAGGCAGTAATAGACAGTAATAGACAGTCAGACAGTAATAGACAGTAAACAGTAATAGACAGTAATAGACAGTAAACAGTAATAGACAGTAGACAGTAATAGACAGTAGACAGTAGTAGACAGTACACAGTAATAGACAGTAGACAGTAGTAGACAGTAGTAGACACTAAACAGTAATAGACAGTAATAGACAGTAGACAGTAATAGACAGTAGACAGTAGTAGACAGTACACAGTAATAGACAGTAAACAGTAGACAGTAATAGACAGTAGTAGACAGTAGTAGACAGTAGTAGACAGTAGACAGTAGACAGTAGTAGACAGTAGACAGTAGTTGACAGTAGACAGTAGACAGTAATAGACAGTAGACAGTAATAGACAGTAGACAGTAGACAGTAGTAGACAGTAATAGACAGTAAACAGTAATAGACACTAAACAGTAATAGACAGTAGTAGACACTAAAAAGTAATAGACAGTAGTAGACACTAAACAGTAATAGACAGTAATAGACAGTAGACAGTAATAGACAGTAGACAGTAGTAGACAGTAGACAGTAGTAGACAGTACACAGTAATAGACAGTAGACAGTAGTAGACAGTACACAGTAATAGACAGTAAACAGTAGACAGTAATAGACAGTAGACAGTAGTAGACAGTAGTAGACAGTAGACAGTAGACAGTAGTAGACAGTAGACAGTAGTTGACAGTAGACAGTAGACAGTAATAGACAGTAGACAGTAATAGACAGTAAACAGTAATAGACAGTAGACAGTAATAGACAGTACACAGTAATAGACAGTAAACAGTAGATAGTAATAGACAGTAGACAGTAGTAGACAGTAGTAGACAGTAGACAGTAGTAGACATTAATAGACAGTAGACAGTAATAGACAGTAAACAGTAATAGACAGTAGACAGTAATAGACAGTAAACAGTAATAGACAGTAATAGACAGTAGACAGTAGTGGACAGTAATAGACAGTAGACAGTAGTAGACAGTAGTAGACAGTAGTAGACAGTAGACAGTATTGGACAGTAATAGACAGTAGACAGTAGTAGACAGTAGTAGACAGTAGTAGACAGTAATAGACAGTAGTAGACAGTAGACAGTAGTAGACAGTAGTAGACAGTAGTAGACAGTAGACAGTAGACAGTAGTGGACAGTAATAGACAGTAGACAGTAGTGGAATAATCATGCTCGTGACGGAGTCTATTCTATGTATAGATTATTGTAAGAAATAATAAATCTTGTGATGACTAGCCTACTATCATCTTGACAGTGAGAATAAAAACACTGCTCACTCTGTTCGTGTTCATCTGCTTCCTTCCTTCAGAATTATTTTCATTTGATAATATCCTCATTTCCATGACGGCATGATGTTTGTGGTGATGGTGAGTGAGCAGCCAGCCAGCCAGCCAGTCAGTCAGTCAGTCAGTCAGTCAGTCAGCCAGCCGGCCAGCCAGCCAGCCAGTCAGCCAGTCATTCAACAAGCCAGCCAGCCAGTCAGCCAGTCAGCCAGTCATTCAACAAGGCAGCCAGCCAGCCAGTCGGCCAGCCAGTCAGTCAGTCGGCCAGCCAGCCAGCCAGCCAGTCAGTCGGCCAGCCAGCCAGCCAGCCAGCCAGCCAGCCAGCCAGCCAGCCAGCCAGCCAGCCAGCCAGTCGGCCAGCCAGCCAGTCAGTCGGCCAGCCAGCTTGTCAGTCGGCCAGCCAGCCAGCCAGCCAGTCAGTCGGCCAGCCAGCCAGCCAGTCAGTCGGCCAGCCAGCCAGCCAGCCAGTCGGCCAACCAGCCAGTCAGTCGGCCAGCCAGCCAGTCAGTCGGCCAGCCAGCCAGTCAGTCGGCCAGCCAGCCAGCTGGCTGTTGTCGTGTGGGTGGTTGTGTGAAGGTGTTGTGTTGTCGTGTGGGTGGCTGTGTGAAGGTGTTGTGTTGTCGTGTGGGTGTTTGTGTGAAGGTGTTGTGTTGTCGTGTGGGTGGTTGTGTTGTGTTGTCGTGTGGGTGGTTGTGTGAAGGTGTTGTGTGGGTGGTTGTGTGAAGGTGTTGTGTGGGTGTTGTGTGAAGGTGTTGTGTGGGTGGTTGTGTGAAGGTGTTGTGTGGGTGGTTGTGTGAAGGTGTTGTGTGGGTGGTTGTGTGAAGGTGTTGTGTGGGTGGTTGTGTGAAGGTGTTGTGTGGGTGGTTGTGTGAAGGTGTTGTGTGGGTGGTTGTGTGAAGGTGTTGTGTGGGTGGTTGTGTGAAGGTGTTGTGTGGGTGGTTGTGTGAAGGTGTTGTTTGGGTGGTTGTGTGAAGGTGTTGTGTTGTCGTGTGGGTGGTTGTGTGAAGGTGTCGTGTGGGTGGTTGTGTGAAGGTGTCGTGTGGGTGGTTGTGTGAAGGTGTTGTGTGGGTGGTTGTGTGAAGGTGTTGTGTGGGTGGTTGTGTGAAGGTGTTGTGTGGGTGGTTGTGTGAAGGTGTCGTGTGGGTGGTTGTGTGAAGGTGTCGTGTGGGTGGTTGTGTGAAGGTGTTGTGTGGGTGGTTGTGTGAAGGAGGTGTGTGGGTGGTTGTAATTAAAGCACCAGGAAACCTGCGTTATTATTATTAATAGTGTTATAATAAAGGACGCAGTGATCCGTCATGCACTGATACCAACTCTCTCTGGGGAGTGTGTGTTTGTATTTCTGTTGAAGCTTGACAGATATCCAGACACACAGACACACATACCTGCATGGAGGCAGGAACCAACACAGACACACTAGAAACTCAAGGAGAGGGTAGTGGAGTCATGACAACAACACACAGACTGTTTATATTCAAGGACAGGTTGGTTTCAGCTCTATCCTTGTCAATCCTTGTCTTTACCACTAGGCATGTAACCAAAAGGTTGTCGGTTCGACTTCCTGAGCCGACTAGGTGAAAAACCTGGCAACGTGCCCTTGAGCAAGGAACTTAACTCTGATTTCGCTCTGGATAAGTCTGTTAAATGACGTGTGTGTGTGTGTGTGTGTGCGTGTGCGTGTGCGTGTGTGTGTTAGTGTGTGTGTGTGTGTGTGTTAGTGTGTGTGTGTGTGTGTGTGTGTGTGTGTGTGTGACAGGTTATCAGTGTCTCCGTCTTCATTAACTGTCTATAATATCCCCCTTTGAGTTAAAACTCAAATATAACCCTGGTATTCTGGGGGAACATAAACACAGAATGTGCATTTTGATGACAGAGTAGTCTGTCTCAATCATGGTACTGTATACACAGGGGTAACTTCAGGTGTCAATACCCCCTGCTGTAACGCGTGTGGAGGTGAGGAACACAAAACAGAATACAACTACCCCCACAATCCACAATACAAACACACCCACTAATTATAGGACCTTCAATCAGAGGCTAACGATAGACAGCTGCCTCCAACTGAAGGCCCCGACACCAATTAACTAAACATAGAAATACAAATGACTAGACGGAACATAGAAATAAACTAACATAGAACAATAACCAAAAACCCTGGACTAAATAAATCAAATACCCCTCTCTACATGGACATACACACACAACCACCCTGAACCACATAAAACAAATACCCCTCTGCCACGTCCTGACCAAACTAAACACTAACAAATACCCCTCTGCCACGTCCTGGCCAAACGAAACACTAACAAATACCCCTCTGCCACGTCCTGGCCAAACTAAACACTAACAAATACCCCTCTGCCACGTCCTGGCCAAACTAAACACTAACACATACCCCTCTGCCACGTCCTGACCAAACTAAACACTAACAAATACCCCTCTGCCACGTCCTGGCCAAACTAAACACTAACAAATACCCCTCTGCCACGTCCTGGCCAAACTAAACACTAACAAATACCCCTCTGCCACGTCCTGGCCAAACTAAACACTAACAAATACCCCTCTGCCAAGTCCTGGCCAAACTAAACACTAACACATACCCCTCTGCCACGTCCTGACCAAACTAAACACTAACAAATACCCCTCTGCCACGTCCTGACCAAACTAAACACTAACAAATACCCCTCTGCCAAGTCCTGGCCAAACTAAACACTAACAAATACCCCTCTGCCACGTCCTGACCAAACTAAACACTAACAAATCACACCTTTACAGGTCAGGACGTGACACCTGCAGGGGAATCCGGCGGCAATTTGCTGAAAATAGCTGTGAAATGGTTGTTTCTGCAGAATTCAGAAGGGAAAATACATCCAAAAGTGTCCTGATAGTTTGGTCAATATACCCCAATCACAGCTAAAACATCAATATTTGTCTATATTACTTTAAACTATGTTTTAACACTTAACAGTTCGTAAAGTCACCACCACACCCCTTCTTTAAATACAATGTCAAAACACATTCATGTTATTTGTGTACACTTCACCGCGCTGGGTTAGTGCACGGTCTTGAATAACATATCTCTTATACCCAATTAACTTAAAGGAGTGGGAGCCAATCAGAGTCCAGAAACGTCTTACTTGTTTACACAATTTAATGGCAGTATTAATTAATAAACAATTTCTGTGACAGTTAACACTTCAATATGGATCAAACGACAGACTTCAAAATAAACCAATCATTATGGCGTCATGCTAAAACAACACACTTCAAAATAAACCAATCATTATGGCGTCATGCTAAAACAACACACTTCAAAATAAACCAATCATTATGGCGTCATGCTAAAACAACACACTTCAAAATAAACCAATCATTATGGCGTCATGCTAAAACAACAGACATCAAAATAAACCAATCATTATGGCGTCATGCTAAAACAACACACTTCAAAATAAACCAATCATTATGGCGTCATGCTAAAACAACACACTTCAAAATAAACCAATCATTATGGCGTCATGCTAAAACAACAGACATCAAAATAAACCAATCATTATGGCGTCATGCTAAAACAACAGACATCAAAATAAACCAATCATTATGGCGTCATGCTAAAACAACACACTTCAAAATAAACCAATCATTATGGCGTCATGCTAAAACAACACACTTCAAAATAAACCAATCATTATGGCGTCAAATGTTCAAAACATTTATACATTGGAGGACTCCCGAAAACGGCTACCCAGGGCTCGAGACAAATTATAATACTTTGTTCATTTTTAAGTTTTTATATGCCAACATGGGTCTACTCTAGGACCTAATATTCAAATCTATTTGGCGTAAATGTACAGGTAACTGACAAAATAAAAGAAACACTTGAGTAAATGAGGGATATAAAGTATATTGAAAGCAGGTGATTCCACACAGGTGTGGTTCCTGAGTTAATTAAGCAATGAACATCCCATCATGCTTAGGGTCTTGTAGGATATTAAAAAAAAATGCCCAGTTGCTCATTATTTTGACTACCGTGGCTAGAAGAAAAGACCTCAGGAGTCTCGAAGGAGCACAGGGGTTTTAAAAGGTGTGTTTCAGTCGCCAGATTTCAAACCAATTGAACACTTATGGGAGATTCTGGAGACAGCGTTTTCCACCACCATCAACAAAACACCACATGATGGAATTCCAGGAGGAAGAATGGTGTCACATCCCACCAAGAGTTCCAGATACTTGTAGAATCAATGCCAAGGCTGATTGAAACGGTTCTGGCAGCTGGTTGTAGCCCAACGCCCTACTAAGACACTTTATTATCAGGTTTTATTTTTGTTTGCAGTTACCACTTACCACTTACCACTTACCTGTTACCATTTACCAGTTACCAGTTACCTGTTGCCAGTTACCAGTTACCAGTTACCACTTACCAGTTACCTGTTACCATTTACCAGTTACCAGTTACCAGTTACCTGTTACCATTTACCAGTTACCAGTTACCTGTTACCATTTACAAGTTCCAAGTTACAAGTTACCATTTACAAGTTTCCAGTTACCAGTTACCTGTTACCATTTACAAGTTACCAGTTACCAGTTACCATTTACCAGTTACCTGTTACCATTTACAAGTTACCAGTTACCAGTTACCAGTTACCTGTTACCATTTACAAGTTACCAGTTACAAGTTACAAGTTACCAGTTACCAGTTACATGTTACCAGTTACATGTTACCAGTTACCAGTTACCTGTTACCATTTACAAGTTACCAGTTACCAGTTACCTGTTACAAGTTACCAGTTACCAGTTACCAGTTACCTGTTACCATTTACAAGTTACCAGTTACAAGTTACAAGTTACCAGTTACTAGTTACCTGTTACAAGTTACCAGTTACAAGTTACCAGTTACCAGTTACCATTTACCTGTTACCATTTACAAGTTACCAGTTACAAGTTACAAGTTACCAGTTACCAGTTACCAGTTACCATTTACCATTTACAAGTTACCAGTTACCAGTTACCTGTTACCATTTACCTGTTACCATTTACCAGTTACCAGTTACCAGTTACCAGTTACCTGTTACCAGTTACAAGTTACCAGTTACAAGTTACCAGTTACCAGTTACCAGTTACCTGTTACCAGTTACCTGTTACCAGTTACCAGTTACCTGTTACCAGTTACCAGTTACCATTCACCAGTTACCAGTTACCATTCACCAGTTACCAGTTACCAGTTACCTGTTACCATTCACCAGTTACCAGTTACCAGGACCGCTTGAAAGGCGGTCCTCCAACAGACTGGAGCTGTGGAAGGGCAACATCTGCTGGTTGAAGGTTTACTCAGGGAGGAAGGAGAGGGCTTCACATTCTCCTGGAAGGGACACCCCCCAGAAGGGCAACATCTGCATGGCGTGGGCATCGCCGTAAATGAACTGTCTCCTGGCAAATCTCACAGAAACACCAACTGGCACAAGGCTAATGTCACTTCGTATTCCCCTGATTGAAAAGCAGCATGCCAGTCTCTTATGCACCAACTCCACTATTAGAACATGATGCAAAATATCACTTTTACAAGACGCTGGACGAGGCCCTACACAGAGTAACCAAAAAGCACATTATCTTGTTATTGGGTGACTTCATCGCATGAGTGAGAAGAAGATTGTGAGATATGGAGTGATGAGACAGCACGACGTTGGCCAATGCAGATGGCTTGAGGTTTGCTAAGCCTTTGTGGTGAGCAAGAAGTCACCGTCACAAACACCATGTTCCAAATGAAAAACCTACGATCAAAGCATCGGCACCTCATAGACTACGTTATTGTCAGGCTGTGTGATTTCAGAGCCATCCGCCTCAAGAAGTCCACCGAAACAAGGCTGTGTTCGTCGTTCAAGGTGACTGTAGCCTTTCCTCTCAGACTTGTTACATTTTCCATAGTGTTTTGTTTGGGCTTAAATCAATGGTTTGCCATGTTATTCCTCATAGAACAAGGTTCTGCATCTGAGTAGTGGGTCACAGAAAGCCGTAACAGCGGCTTGTTTCTGACTCCTTAACCCCTTTTAAACAGTGTGTGTTTGAGCTACAGACGTCTGGATGGATTCGCGTAGCAACCGGATCTATGTAGTAGATGGTAGGATTTCTCAGATCTTCAGGCCTACTTTAGTCTGTGGCTTCTCAGCGTGGGATTAGCTTCAGTCCAGTTCCCTCCAGAGCTCAGAGATCTCCTCCTCTCTCCTTTTCCACTCATATTATTATTATGAGAGAGAGAGAGAGAGAGAGAGAGAGAGAGAGAGAGACAGACAGACAGACAGACAGACAGACAGACAGACAGACAGACAGACAGACAGACAGACAGACAGACAGACAGACAGACAGACAGACAGACAGACAGACAGACAGACAGACAGACAGACAGACAGACAGAAACAAGAGCCCTCTTATCTGCTAACACAAGCCAGATGCCTCTGGAACATGGTCAAAGACGGAAAGTTATCCTCTATATTTTCAGGAGTAAATATTTTCTCCAGTGTTGAAGGTAACTGAAACCAGCCGCTGCTGGCTGAGAGAAGAGACATGACCTGCGTCCCAAATTGCACTAATTCCTACATAGACCAGAGATGGTCAAAAGTAGTGCACTATGTAGGCAATAGGGTGCCATGAGAAGACACTTTCTCCTGCTGGGGTTCTGAGGGGTGTGAGGAGAGAAGAAAAAGAAGGCAATAAAACAGTCATGATGAAAGAATGAAGCTAGCTGATAGGCCAGACCACCGTGCTCGCTGCTCACCGCTCCTCACAGCCTCATCCAGCAGGGTTTTTTTTTCCATTACCCACCCACTCACTGGTGAAACAGAAAGTCTACTGTAGGGTTTTATCTGATCTTGTAGACTCTTTAAGCTCCCTGGTTTACGATCAATGTAATGTTACCAACATGTGGAGTCCTATTAAATTATAGCGAACATTGTAAAGATGAATGAGAACAACAGCCATAGATTGACTCAATAGAAAGGGCTCCTATGAACTAATATACCTGCAGCTTTTCACATAAACAATTACAGTGCCAGTCAAATGTTTGGACACGCATACTCACTCAATTGTTTTTCTTTATTTTTACTATTTTCTACATTGTAGAATAACAGTGAAGACATCAAAACTATGAAATAACACATATGGAGTCATGTAGTAACCAACAAAGTGTAAAACAAATAAAAATATATTTTATATTTGAGATTCTTCAAAGTAGCCACCCTTTGCCTTGATGACAGCTTTGCACACTCTTGGTATTCTCTCAACCAGCTTCATGAGGTTGTCACCTGGAATGCATTTCAATTAACCTGTTATGGCTAGGGGGCAGTATTTTCACGGCTGGATAAAAAACATACTCGATTTAATCTGGTTACCACTCCTACCCAGTAACTAGAATATGCATATACTTATTACATATGGATAGAAAACACTCCAAAGTTTCTAAAACTGTTTGAATGGTGTCTGTGAGTATAACAGAACTCATTTGGCAGGCAAAAACCTGACAAGGTTTCAGGCAGGAAGTGGCCTGTCTGACAAGGTGTCGTTCTTCTTGTCTCTGTTTATTGAAGAGTGAGGATTTTAGCTGTCCCGTGACACTTCCTACGGCTGCCATAGGGTCTCAGAAGGCGGTAAAAAGCTGAATCGTGGCTTTGCAGGCTCTGGCTGAAACAAAGTAGCGCGTTTGGGTAGTGGCTGGTTACAGTACTGTGAGACTCAGGCTCGTGCCCGCATCGACCGAAAGCTTTGTTTACTTTCCTCAGTTTAGCTAAAAGGAGATTCCTGGTCGGAATATTATCGCTTTTTTACGAGAAAAATGGCATAAAAATGGATTTTAAACAGCGGTTGACATGCTTCGAAGTACGGTAATGGAATATTTAGATTTTTTTTGTCACGAATTGCGCCATGCGCACGACCCTGATTTACCATTTCAGATAGTGTCTGGGACGCACGAACAAAACGCCGCTATTCGGATATAACGATGGATTATTTTGGACCAAACCAACATTTGTTATTGAAGTAGCAGTCCTGGGAGTGCATTCTGACGAAGACAACAAAAAGTAATGAAACTTTTGTAATAGTAAAGCTGATATTGGTGAGTGCTAAACTTGCCGGGTGTCTAAATAGCTAGCCCATGATGCCTGGGCTATGTACTTAGAATATTGCAAAATGTGCTTTCACCAAAAAGCTATTTTAAAATCGGACATATCGAGTGCATAGAGGCGGTCTGTATCTATAATTCTTAAAATAATTGTTATGCTTTTTGTGAACGTTTATCGTGAGTAATTTAGTAAAATGTTAGCGAATTCCCCGGAAGTTTGCGGGGGGTATGCTAGTTCTGAACGTCACATGCTAATGTAAAAAGCTGTTTTTTGATATAAATATGAACTTGATTGAACAAAACATGCATGTATTGTATAACATAATGTCCTAGGGTTGTCATCTGATGAAGATCATCAAAGGTTAGTGTTGCATTTAGCTGTCTTCTAGGTTTTTGTGACATTATATGCTAGCTTGAAAAATGGGTGTCTGATTATTTCTGGCTTGGTACTCTGCTGACATAATCTAATGTTTTGCTTTCGTTGTAAAGCCTTTTTGAAATCGGACAGTGTGGTTAGATAAAGGAGAGTCTTATCTTTAAAATGCTGTGGCTGGTAACTGTAATGAACTTATCCTCTGCAGCAGAGGTAACTCTGGTTCTTCCATTCCTGTGGCGGTCCTCATAAGATCCAGTTTCATCATCAGCGCTTGATGGTTTTGGCGACTGCGCTTGAAGAAACTTTCAAAGTTCTTGAAATTTTCAGGGTTGACTGACATTCATGTCTTAACCTGTTGGGGGTAGGGGGCAGTATTGACACGGCCGGATAAAAAACGTACCCGATTTAATCTGGTTACTACTCCTACCCAGTAACTAGAATATGCATATAATTATTGGCTTTGGATAGAAAACACCCTAAAGTTTCTAAAACTGTTTGAATGGTGTCTGTGAGTATAACAGAACTCATATGGCAGGCAAAAACCTGAGAGGATTCTATATGGGAAGTGGCCTGTCTGACAAGTTGTTGTTCATCTTGGCTCTTTTTATTGAAGACTGAGGATCTTTGCTGTAACGTGACACTTCCTACGGCTCCCATAGGCTCTCAGAGCCCGGGAAAAAGCTGAATGATATCGAGGCAGCCTCTGGCTGAAACACATTATCGCGTTTGGCAAGTGGCCGATCAGAGGACAATGGGCTTAGGCGCGTGCCCGAGTCGACCCCATACTTTATTTTCTTTCGTCTGTTTACCTAAATGCAGATTCCCGGTCGGAATATTATCGCTTTTTTACGAGAAAAATGGCATAAAAATTGATTTTAAACAGCGTTGACATGCTTCGAAGTACGGTAATGGAATATTTAGAAATGTTTTGTCACGAAATGCGCCGTGCTCGTCACCCTTCTTTACCCTTTCGGATAGTGTCTTGAACGCACGAACAAAACGCCGCTATTTGGATATAACAATGGATTATTTGGGACCAAACCAACATTTGTTATTGAAGTAGAAGTCCTGGGAGTGCATTCTGACGAAGAACACCAAAGGTAATAACATTTTTCTTATAGTAAATCTGACTTTGGTGAGTGCTAAACTTGCTGGGTGTCTAAATAGCTAGCCCTGTGATGCCGGGCTATCTACTTAGAATATTGCAAAATGTGCTTTCACCGAAAAGCTATTTTAAAATCGGACATATCGAGTGCATAGAGGAGTTCTGTATCTATATTTCTTAAAATAATTGTTATGCTTTTTGTGAACGTTTATTGTGAGTAATTTAGTAAATTCACCGGAAGTTTGCGGTATGCTAGTTCTGAACGTCACATGCTAATGTAAAAAGCTGGTTTTTGATATAAATATGAACTTGATTGAACAAAACATGCATGTATTGTATAACATAATGTCCTAGGTGTGTCATCTGATGAAGATCATCAAAGGTTAGTGCTGCATTTAGCTGTCTTCTGGGTTTTTGTGACATTATATGCTAGCTTGAAAAATGGGTGTCTGATTATTTCTGGCTGGGTACTCTGCTGACATAATCTAATGTTTTGCTTTCGTTGTAAAGCCTTTTTGAAATCGGACAGTGTGGTTAGATTAACCTGTTAGGGCTAGGGGGCAGTATTGACACGGCTGGATAAAAAACATACTCGATTTAATCTGGTTACCACTCCTACCCAGTAACTAGAATATGCATATACTTATTACATATGGATAGAAAACACCCTAAATTTTCTAAAACTGTTTGAATGGTGTCTGTGAGTATAACAGAACTCAAATGGCAGGTCAAAACCTGAGAGATTCCTTTACAGGAAGTGGCCTGTCTGACCATTTCTTGAACTTCTTTTCCATCTCTATCATTTACTAAGGATCTCTGCTCTAACGTGACACTTCCCACGTCGTCCATAGGCGCTCAGAGCCCGGGAAAAAACAGAATGTCGTCATTCCAGCCCCAGGCTGAAACACATTATCGCCTTTCTCAAGTGGCCGATCAAGGGACACTGGGCTTAGGCGCGTGACCCGACCGCCCCCGACTTTGGGATTTTTTCCTCTGTTTGCCGAAAAGGAGATTCCCTGTCGGAATATTATCGCTTTTCTACGAGAAAAATGTCGTAAAAACTCATGCTTCACAGAGTTCAAGTAACAGACACATCTCAATATGAGATTTTTGGTTACAACCGCCGTGGCTTTGTGAGACTCAGAGTAGGTAAATGGATGATCTCTGCATGTGCTCAGCATATGTGGGAACTCCTTCAAGACTGTTGGAAAAGCATTCCAGGTGATGCTGGTTGAGAGAATGCCAAGAGTGTGCAAAGCTGTCATCAAGGCAAAGGGTGGCTGCTTTGAAGAATCTAAAATATATTTTTTGGCTTACTACATGATACCATATGATATTTCATAGTTTTGATGTCTTCACTATTATTCTACAATGTAGAAAATAGTAAAAAAATTCAATAAACCCTTGAATGAGCAGGAATGTCCAAACTTTTGAATGGTACTGTTTATCATGTACTACTATACTGTATGAACAGGTCTGTATTCATGAAGTGTCAACACAGGAATGCTGATACACGATCAGTTTTATATCATAATGAATAAGAGTATTTGGAAGGGGGGGGGGGGACATGATCCTAGATTAGCACTCCTACTCTTCTGAGATGATTTATGAATATGGGCCAATATTCCCCTGTCCATATAATCTTATTCATTATGTTCTAAATGGGAAAACTGATCCTACATCAGCACTCTGAAATTCTTTATGAATATGGGACGAGGAACTACTGCAATCCCCAGAGTTTTTCCTGATGCGATCAGGTTATGTGGTTCAACAACAAAAAACCTGGCTCATAGTTCCAGTCAGTCCCTCCAGGATTTCACCGTTTTTCTTTGTGATAGTTAACTAGTTAAATAACATTTTGCATGACAATTTCCAATGATTTTGTCCAATTTCTCACAAAAAAATGCTCTGACGAGGGGAAAAGTTCGTTGACATTTTGCGAGCCTTCATTTTGTAGTACGGTGATCTGACAGCGGTAATATTGCGACAATATGACTGTTTTTAATGCCGTAATAGTGCAGTGATTGGTCAAATTTGCAAGCCCTCGCAAAAAAAATATGCTGGAAATTGTAGATTTTTCAACAACAAAAAAAATGCAATCGCAGAATCACCCATGAGGGGTGTTGAGAGAGACAAAGCTGAATCTCTCCAGATATCCTGTCAAGCCTAAACAAATCCTCCCTCCCACATGCAGGGTGGAAGGAAACATGGAAGACTCACTGTATGCTCTTTATCAGGAATAGTCTTGCCCCTAGAGTCAAGACAATGGAGTCCCTGCCCATCTTTCGAAAATGTCTGAAACCTTACCTCATTGAAGAGTATCTTAAATTGACACTCACAACAGCGCCTTCAACATTGTAAATGGTGATGTGATCTTACTGTATGTATGGTGTACAGACCTTAACTCGACACCTAGCGACCTCTTCAAGAGGTTCGACCTCAACACCTAGCGACCTCTTCAAGAGGTTCGACCTCAACACTTAGCGACCTCTTCAAGAGGTTCAACCTCAACACCTAGCGACCTCTTCAAGAGGTTCGACCTCAACACCTAGCGACCTCGTCAAGAGGTTCGACCTCAACACCTAGCGGACTCGTCAAGAGGTTCGACCTCAACACTTAGCGACCTCGTCAAGAGGTTCAACCTCAACACCTAGCGACCTCGTCAAGAGGTTCGATCTCAACACCTAGCGACCTTGTCAAGAGGTTCAAACTCAACACCTAGCGACCTCTTCAAGAGGTTCGACCTCAACACCTAGTGACCTCGTCAAGAATTTCGATCTCAACACCTAGCGACCTCGTCAAGAGGTTCGACCTCAAAACCTAGCGACCTCCTCAAGAGGTGTGACCTCAACACCTAGCGACCTTGTCAAGAGGTTCAACCTCAACACCTAGCGACCTTGTCAAGAGGTTCAACCTCAACACCTAGCGACCTCGTCAAGAGGTTCGACCTCAACACCTAGCGACCTCTTCAAGAGGTTCGACCTCAACACCTAGCGACCTCGTCAAGAGGTTCGACCTCAACACCTAGCGACCTCTTCAAGAGGTTCGACCTCAACACCTAGCGACCTCGTCAAGAGGTTCAACCTCAACACCTAGCGATCTCGTCAAGAGGTTCAACCTCAACACCTAGCGATCTCGTCAAGAGGTTCAACCTCAACACCTAGCGATCTCGTCAAGAGGTTCGACCTCAACACCTAGCGACCTCTTCAAGAGGTTCGACCTCAACACCTAGCAACCTCTTCAAGAGGTTCGACCTCAACACCTAGCGACCTCTTCAAGAGGTTTGACCTCAACACCTAGCGACCTCGTCAAGAGGTTCGACCTCAACACCTAGCAACCTCTTCAAGAGGTTCGACCTCAACACCTAGCGACCTCTTCAAGAGGTTCGACCTCAACACCTAGCGACCTCTTCAAGAGGTTCGACCTCAACACCTAGCGACCTCGTCAAGAGGTTCAACCTCAACACCTAGCGACCTCTTCAAGAGGTTCGACCTCAACACCTAGCGACCTCTTCAAGAGGTTCGACCTCAACACCTAGCGACCTCTTCAAGAGGTTCGACCTCAACACCTAGCAACCTCTAAAAGAGGTTCGACCTCAACACCTAGCGACCTCGTCAAGAGGTTCGACCTCAACACCTAGCGACCTCTTCAAGAGGTTCGACCTCAACACCTAGCGACCTCGTCAAGAGGTTCGACCTCAACACCTAGCGACCTCTTCAAGAGGTTCGACCTCAACACCTAGCGACCTCTTCAAGAGGTTCGACCTCAACACCTAGCGACCCCGTCAAGAGCTTCATTCTCAACACCTAGCGACCTCGTCAAGAGGTTCAACCTCAACACCTAGCGACCTCGTCAAGAGGTTTGACCTCAACACCTAGCGACCTCGTCAAGAGGTTCGACCTCAACACCTAGCGACCTCGTCAAGAGGTTCGACCTCAACACCTAGCGACCTCGTCAAGAGGTTTGACCTCAACACCTAGCGACCTCGTCAAGAGGTTCGACCTCAACACCTAGCGACCTCGTCAAGAGGTTCGACCTCAACACCTAGCGACCTCGTCAAGAGGTTCGACCTCAACACCTAGCGATCTCGTCAAGAGGTTCGACCTCAACACCTAGCGACCTCGTCAAGAGGTTCGACCTCAACACCTAGCGACCTCGTCAAGAGGTTCGGATCTCTTGGCGTAACGGCAAGGTGTTGGGTTGACAGATGCTGGACGTAGGTTTGAGTCCTAGTCGGGGCAACAACCCCGAAATTCACTACAATATTGACATATAAGAGGTTAATCAACACATTACTTATCATTACATGAATATAGAGTTAATGAAGCAGGAGTTTTCAGATCAAAGCCTCGGTGATAATTCACACAGTATAAATACACACACCCAGTGATTAAAACACTCATCTGCCTTGGAGCTATCTGTCACGGGCGTCGTAAGGAGTGGACCAAAATGCAGCGGGTATATTGATCATCTTCTTTACTTTATTAAAGAGAAGACACTTAAACAAAACAAACGACGATAACAGTCCAGTAAGGTGCACAGACTATACTAGGAACAACCACCCACAAACACAAGTGAAAAACGAACACACTTGAATATGGCCTCCAATTAGAGACAACAACAACCAGCTGCCTCTAATTGGAGGTCATTGTAAAACACAACATAGAAATAGAAAACTAGAATAAACATAGAAACAGAAAATATAGAACATAAATCAAAAACCCCGAAACACACAAAACAAACACCCCTGCCACGCCCTGACCAAACTACAATAACAAATAACCCCTTTTACTGGTCAGGACGTGACACTATTGAACAAACAGCAGTTGGTGTTGTGTTATCTTAATGTAGTAAAGACAGAGGACATCTGCCTTGGGGTTATAGAAGGAACTGCAGCTCGAGTTGTGTTATCTTAATGTAGAGTGTTGATTTGGCTCTGATGGGTTTATAGATGGTAAAACCTGGTGGGTTTATAGACGGGTAAACATGGTGGGTTTATAGATGGTAAAACATGGTGGGTTTATAGACGGGTAAACATGGTGGGTTTATATATGGGTAAACATGGTGGGTTTATAGACGGGTAAACATGGTGGGTTTTATAGACGGGTAAACATGGTGGGTTTATAGACGGGTAAACATGGTGGGTTTATAGATGGGTAAACATGGTGGGTTTATAGACGGGTAAACATGGTGGGTTTATAGACGGGTAAACATGGTGGGTTTATAGACGGGTAAACATGGTGGGTTTATAGACGGGTAAACATGGTGGGTTTATAGACGGGTAAACATGGTGGGTTTATAGATGGTAAACATGGTGGGTTTATAGATGGTAAAACATGGTGGGTGTTTAGATTGTAAAACATGGTGGGTTTATAGATGGTAAACATGGTGGGTTTATAGATGGTAAAACATGGTGGGTTTATAGATGGTAAAACATGGTGGGTTTTATAGACGGGTAAACATGGTGGGTTTATAGACGGGTAAACATGGTGGGTTTATAGATGGGTAAACATGGTGGGTTTATAGACGGGTAAACATGGTGGGCTTATAGACGGGTAAACATGGTGGGTTTATAGACGGGTAAACATGGTGGGTTTATATAAGGGTAAACATGCTGGGTTTATAGACGGGTAAACATGGTGGGTTTATAGATGGTAAAACATGGTGGGTTTTATAGACGGGTAAACATGGTGGGTTTATAGATGGTAAACATGGTGGGTTTATAGATGGTAAAACATGGTGGGTTTATAGATAGTAAAACATGGGGGGTTTATAGACGGGTAAACATGGTGGGTTTATATACGGGAAAACATGTTGGGTTTATAGATGGTAAAACATGGTGGGTTATAGATGGGTAAACATGGTGGGTTTATAGATGGGTAAACATGGTGGGTTTATAGATGGTAAAACATGGTGGGTTTATAGATGGGTAAACATGTTGGGTTTATAGATGGTAAAACATGGTGGGTTTATAGTTGGTAAAACATGGTGGGTTTATAGATGGGTAAAACATGGTGGGTTTATAGACGGGTAAACATGGTGGGTTTATATACGGGAAAACATGTTGGGTTTATAGATGGGTAAAACATGGTGGGTTTATAGACGGGTAAAACATGGTGGGTTTATAGATGGTAAAACATGGTGGGTTTATAGATGGTAAAACATGGTGGGTTTATAGATGGGTAAACATGTTGGGTTTATAGATGGTAAAACATGCTGGGTTTATAGATGGTAAAACATGGTGGGTTTATAGTTGGTAAAACATGGTGGGTTTATAGATGGGTAAAACATGGTGGGTTTATAGACGGGTAAACATGGTGGGTTTATATACGGGAAAACATGTTGGGTTTATAGATGGGTAAAACATGGTGGGTTTATAGACGGGTAAAACATGGTGGGTTTATAGATGGTAAAACATGGTGGGTTTATAGATGGTAAAACATGGTGGGTTTATAGATGGGTAAACATGTTGGGTTTATAGATGGTAAAACATGCTGGGTTTATAGATGGTAAAACATGGTGGGTTTATAGACGGGTAAACATGGTGGGTTTATAGATGGGTAAACATGGTGGGTTTATAGACGGGTAAACATGGTGGGCTTATAGACGGTAAAACATGGTGGGTTTATAGATGGTAAAACATGGTGGGTTTATAGATAGTAAAACATGGTGGGTTTATAGATAGTAAAACATGGTGGGTTTATAGACGGGTAAACATGGTGGGTTTATAGATAGTAAAACATGGTGGGTTTATAGACGGGTAAACATGGTGGGTATATAGATGGGTAAATATGGTGGGTATATAGATGGGTAAACATGGTGGGTATATAGACGGGTAAACATGGTGGGTTTATAGATGGGTAAACATGGTGGGTTTATAGATGGGTAAACATGGTGGGTTTACAGACGGGTAAAACATGGTGGGTTTATAGACGGGTAAACATGGTGGGTTTATAGATAGTAAAACATGGTGGGTTTATAGACGGGTAAACATGGTGGGTATATAGATGGGTAAACATGGTGGGTATATAGATGGGTAAACATGGTGGGTATATAGACGGGTAAACATGGTGGGTTTATAGATGGGTAAACATGGTGGGTTTATAGATGGGTAAACATGGTGGGTATATAGACGGGTAAACATGGTGGGTTTATAGATGGGTAAACATGGTGGGTTTATAGATGGGTAAACATGGTGGGTTTATAGACGGTAAAACATGGTGGGTTTATATATGGTAAACATGGTGGGTTTATAGACGGGTAAACATGGTGGGTTTATAGACGGGTAAAACATGGTGGGTTTATAGATGGGTAAACATGGTGGGTTTATAGATTGTAAAACATGGTGGGTTTATAGATGGGTAAACATGGTGGGTTTATAGATGGTAAAACATGGTGGGTTTATAGACGGGAAAACATGGTGGGTTTATAGATGGGTAAAACATGGTGGGTTTATAGATGGTAAAACATGGTGGGTTTATAGATGGGTAAACATGGTGGGTTTATAGATGGTAAAACATGGTGGGTTTATAGATGGTAAAACATGGTGGGTTTATAGATATTAAAACATGGTGGGTTTATAGATGGGTAAACATGGTGGGTTTATAGATAGTAAAACATGGTGGGTTTATAGATGGGTAAACATGGTGGGTTTATAGACGGGAAAACATGGTGGGTTTATAGACGGGTAAAACATGGTGGGTTTATAGACGGGTAAACATGGTGGGTTTATAGACGGGTAAAACATGGTGGGCTTATAGACGGGTAAAACATGGTGGGCTTATAGACGGGTAAAACATGGTGGGTTTATAGATGGTAAAACATGGTGGGTTTATAGATGGTTAAAACATGGTGGGTTTATAGACGGGTAAACATGGTGGGTTTATAGATGGTAATTCATGGTGGGTTTATAGATGGGTAAACATGGTGGGTTTATAGATGGGTAAACATGGTGGGTTTATAGATGGGTAAACATGGTGGGTTTATAGATGGTAAAACATGGTGGGTTTATAGACGGGTAAACATGGTGGGTTTATAGATGGGTAAACATGGTGGGTTTATAGATGGGTAAACATGGTGGGTTTATAGATGGTAAAACATGGTGGGTTAATAGATGGGTAAAACATGGTGGGTTTATAGATGGGTAAACATGGTGGGTTTATAGATGGGTAAACATGGTGGGTTTATAGATGGTAAAACATGGTGGGTTAATAGATGGGTAAAACATGGTGGGTTTATAGATGGTAAAACATGAGAAAAATGAATATGAATGACACAGCTTGTTTCAATCTGAAATGCTCATTAAACTGAGATTCCAGCTCTGTGTTTTCTGTTCACCCAACCCAACATCTGGCCTAAACGGCACCCTATTCCCTACGTAGTGCACTACTTTTAACCAGAGCCCTATTGGGAATAGGATGCCATTTGAGACGCAGCCTGTCTGTGTGGTCTGACTGAGGCATTAATCAAAGAGAGCTGTTACAAAAAGAATGCTTTTTTTACATTTCAAATTTCTAACAGAATGTCAAAGGCTACTCTGTTCTGTTGTGTTGGAGGGGGACTGCTGTGCTGCCGTTTACCGGCTGCCTGACAAAAGCTTAAATGGCAACAAGATGACTCAAATAACACATGGGTGTTAGGAATGTCTTTACTTGCATGGAAACCCGTCATTACAAGGAATGTGATATTATAGAGAGACATAGTAATGGCGTCTTTTTGTAGGCACTGAATCCGCCACGGTTTGTTGGACAAAGCCTGATGGGGAAATGAATGGAGTTTCTGTAGGGTTTTAGGATAAACGCTGAAAATAAGGTCTGAGGTAAACACAGGCCTAGGAGATCGTATATGTTTTGTTCTTCATTCAGCTAACATCCCTTTTTGTGAAATTAGACGCATTTATGTAATTTTTTTTTTTTTTAAAAGCACATAAAGGCAGCATAATTCTGATAGAACAAAATGTATAAGATCTCCTAAACCATTTTTAACCTCAGACCTTATGACATCAAAACACTGTTCTTTCCCCATTCATTTTCCCCATAGGAATGGCTGAACAAATCAGAGATAACTCATTTCCAGGTTTTAGGACTACAAGCTGGCAAGCTCTATAGGGTGGACGTGCTATGTACAACCAGTTCACAACCCTGGGTTACGGCCAACCAGTTCACAACCCTGAGTTACGGACAACCAGTTCACAACCCTGAGTTACGGCCAACCAGTTCACAACCCTGAGTTACGGCCAACCAGTTCACAACCCTGAGTTACGGCCAACCAGTTCACAACCCTGAGTTACGGCCAACCAGTTCACCACCCTGAGTTACGGCCAACCAGTTCACAACCCTGAGTTACGGCCAACCAGTTCACAACCCTGAGTTACGGCCAACCAGTTCACCACCCTGAGTTACGGCCAACCAGTTCACAACCCTGGGTTACGGCCAACCAGTTCACAACCCTGAGTTATGTTGTGCCAATGGACTATATACAGGAACACATTGTGTGAGTGCTTGCATAACATTGATGGTAATATTTACATTATGAGTGTGCAGCACAGTAGAGGGCCAGAGATGTGGAAATGAACATGTTATGTTCGCTATGTATCCCACCCTGTCGATGATAAAGAACAAGTCTATGTATCCTACCCTGTCGATGATAAAGAACAAGTCTATTGATCCTACCCTGCCATTGATAAAGAAAAAGCCTGTTTTTTGCAACAACAGAAAAGTCCAACAGTATGTAAAGTCCTATGTACTGTATGTGAACTGGAGCTGTACCAGGCTATATACTGTAGTTATCCAGTTATATTGAGTTATACCAGGCTATATACTGTAGTTATCCAGTTTACTGAGTTATACCAGGCTATATACTGTAGTTATCTAGTTATACTGAGTTATACCAGGCTATATACTGTAGTTATACTGAGTTATACCAGGCTATATACTGTAGTTATCTAGTTATACTGAGTTATACCAGGCTATATACTGTAGTTATACTGAGTTATACCAGGCTATATACTGTAGTTATACTGAGTTATACCAGGCTATATACTGTAGTTATACTGAGTTATACCAGGCTATATACTGTAGTTATACTGAGTTATACCAGGCTATATACTGTAGTTATACTGAGTTATACCAGGCTATATACTGTAGTTATCTAGTTATACTGAGTTATACCAGGCTATATACTGTAGTTATACTGAGTTATACCAGGCTATATACTGTAGTTATACTGAGTTAT
Source organism: Salmo salar (assembly GCF_965601325.2). NCBI lineage: Eukaryota > Metazoa > Chordata > Actinopteri > Salmoniformes > Salmonidae > Salmo > Salmo salar. The sequence goes on from NC_138317.1 coordinate 45,353,171, forward strand.
ACCAGGCTATATACTGTAGTTATCCAGTTTACTGAGTTATACTATCGTTGATAGACACATACTAGGCCATATGGAGGCAAGTAGCTGTGCAGAAACTGACTCATATCCAGTCTTTTTGATCTATTAAAATAACGTGCAAACTTCCATGAGCTTCTGCAGTACATTTAGAGGTGTGTTAACGAGTAAAGAAAACAGCTTTGGAATGGATAATTGGAGCAGGAGTCTATCTGTCTGTTTCTGTACCGTGAGGCAGCTTGATGTACAAGTACACCCCTGGGCAGGACATTAGTCTATCACAGGGCCTTACCCCCAGTCTGAGACAGCTTGATGTACAAGTACACACCCTGGACAGGATGGTAGTCTATCTCCGGGCCTTACCCCCAGTCTGAGACAGCTTGATGTACAAGTACACACCCTGGGCAGGACATTAGTCTATCACAGGGCCTTTACCCCCAGTCTGAGACAGCTTGATGTACAAGTACACACCCTGGGCAGGACATTAGTCTATCACAGGGCCTTTACCCCAGTCTGAGACAGCTTGATGTACAAGTACACACCCTGGACAGGATGGTAGTCTATCACAGGGCCTTACCCCCAGTCTGAGACAGCTTGATGTACAAGTACACACCCTGGACAGGACATTAGTCTATCACAGGGCCTTACCCCCAGTCTGAGACAGCTTGATGTACAAGTACACACCCTGGACAGGACATTAGTCTATCACAGGGCCTTACCCCCAGTCTGAGACAGCTTGATGTACAAGTGCACACCCTGGACAGGACATTAGTCTATCACAGGGCCTTACCCCCAGTCTGAGGCAGCTTGATGTACAAGTACACACCCTGGACAGGATGGTAGTCTATCTCAGGGCCTTTACCCCAGTCTGAGGCAGCTTGATGTACAAGTGCACACCCTGGACAGGATGGTAGTCTATCACAGGGCCTTACCCCCAGTCTATCTCCTTAATGCAAAGAAGCATTGGGTCCTATTCTTTTTTTTACAGTCTTTGGTATGACTCTGCCGGCGATCGAACTTCCAACCTTCCAATCTCAGGGCGGATACTGTAACCACAAGGCCACTGAGTTAGTTGATTGTGTCGACTAGGGTTAGGGTCAATTCCATTTTAGTTCAGAAAGTAAACCAATTTCCAATTTAAAAATGTTGTTATTAAAACGCATTGAAGAGAATTGAAATTTCCCTGTACCTCCTGAAATGAGTAAAATTCTAATGGAATTCACCCCAACCCTGGTGTTGACTGTCTAAGTGTAGGCCACATGAGGTTATCTCTATGTGTTAGGTAGGACAGTAGTTCCCAAACACATTCAACGTTATTTAAGCTTTAAAACTACAACATTTCCTCACTGCACAATGGTAAAATTTGTAGTTCTGTCACGTCCTGACCATAGTAAGATGTGATTTTCTATGGTAGAGTAGGTCAGGTCGTGACAGGCGGTGTTTTGTGTTTTTCTATGTTTTCGATATCTATGTTCGTAGGTTCTAGTTTTTGTATTTCTATGTTGGCTTGTTTGGGATGATCTCCAATTGGAGGCAGCTGGTCCTCGTTGCCTCTAATTGGAGATCATATTTAAGTAGGGGTTTTTCTTCCTGGGTTTTGTGGGTGATTATATTTTGAGTAGTGTTTTGTTTCTCTCTGCGTCACGGTTTGTTGTTTTGTTAATTCAGTTATTTATGTTTTGCAAAGATTCCACGGATTTAATAAAATGTGGAACTACAACCACACTGCACTTTGGTCCGCTCCTTTCGACAGCCGTGACAAGTTCAGGAAATGAAAGTGGCGTGAAAGAGTATTTCCCTTTCTAATTTTCTCCACTTTTGCATATTACATGATCAGATTTTCAACCAAAACCTAATATTAAATAAAGGCAACCTCAGGGAACAAATAACACAACAATGACTATACTTATTTCATTTACTCCATAAACAAAGTTATGCAAAACCCAATGCCTCTGTGTGAAAAAGTAATTTCCCTCTTACACTCAATAACTGGTTGTTCCACCTTTAGCTGCAATGACTCCAACCAAACACTTCCTGTAGTTGTTGATCAGTCTCTCACGTCAAAGTTGAGGAATTTTGTCCCACTCTTGCATGCAGAACTGCTGTAACTCAGCAACATTTGTGGGTTTCCAAGCATGAACTGCTAGTTTCAAGTCCTGCCACAACATATCAATTGGGATTAGGTCTGGACTTTAATTAGGCCATTCCAAAACTTCAAATGTGTTGCTTTTAAAAAATTTTCATGTAGACTTGATTGTGTGTTTCAGCCCACAGACGGATGGCCTGACATTCTCCTGTAGAATTCTCTGATACACAGCAGAATTCATGGTTCCTTCTATTAAGGCAAGTTGTCCAGGTCCTGTATGAGGTTATCTCAGTGATACAGTGCATTTGGAAAGTATTCAGACCCCTTCACATTTTTCACATTTTGTTACGTTACAGCCTTATTCTGAGATTGATGAAATAATTTTTTCCCCCTCCTCAATCTACACACAATACTAAAAAAAGACCCCATAATGACATCACAATACCCCATAATGACATCACAATACCCCATAATGACAAAGTGAAAACAGTTTATTTTTACATTTTTGCACATTTATTAAAAATAAAAAACTGAACTACCTAATATACATAAGTATTCAGACCGTTTGATTTGAGACTCCAAATGGAGCTCAGATGCATCCTGTTTCCATTGATCATCCTTGAGATGTTTCTATAACTACATTGGAGTCCACCTGTGGATTGAAATGATCCGGAAAGGCACACACCTGTCTATATAAGGTCCCACAGTTGACAGTTCATGTCAGAGCAGTAAATGTCCGTAGAGCTCCGAGACAGGACTGTGTCAAAGAACAGTTCTGGGGAAGGGTACCAAACATTTCTGCAGCATTAAAGGTCTCCAAGGACACAGTGGCCTCCATCATTCAGGAGAGATCAGCAGTTTGGTACCCTATTCATACAGGAGAGAAGAGCAGTTTGGTGCCCTATTCATACAGGAGAGATCAGCAGTTTGGTACCCTATTCATACAGGAGAGAAGAGCAGTTTGGTGCCCTATTCATACAGGAGAGATCAGCAGTTTGGTACCCTATTCATACAGGAGAGATCAGCAGTTTGGTGCCCTATTCATACAGGAGAGATCAGCAGTTTGGTACCCTATTCATACAGGAGAGATCAGCAGTTTGGTGCCCTATTCATACAGGAGAGATCAGCAGTTTGGTACCCTATTCATACAGGAGAGAAGAGCAGTTTGGTGCCCTATTCATACAGGAGAGATCAGCAGTTTGGTGCCCTATTCATACAGGAGAGAAGAGCAGTTTGGTGCCCTATTCATACAGGAGAGATCAGCAGTTTGGTGCCCTATTCATACAGGAGAGATCAGCAGTTTGGTGCCCTAGTCATACAGGAGAGATCAGCAGTTTGGTGCCCTATTCATACAGGAGAGATCAGCAGTTTGGTGCCCTATTCATACAGGAGAGATCAGCAGTTTGGTGCCCTATTCATACAGGAGAGATCAGCAGTTTGGTGCCCTATTCATACAGGAGAGATCAGCAGTTTGGTGCCCTAGTCATACAGGAGAGATCAGCAGTTTGGTGCCCTATTCATACAGGAGAGATCAGCAGTTTGGTGCCCTATTCATACAGGAGAGATCAGCAGTTTGGTGCCCTATTCATACAGGAGAGATCAGCAGTTTGGTGCCCTAGTCATACAGGAGAGATCAGCAGTTTGGTGCCCTATTCATACAGGAGAGATCAGCAGTTTGGTGCCCTATTCATACAGGAGAGATCAGCAGTTTGGTGCCCTATTCATCATTTCATTTGATTACATTATGCTGTAGAGTCTTTACCTAACCATGGCTTGGTCCTCTGGTTATGAAGGAATGTATTAAGGAAAGTACAGGTCCTCACAAGCCAAGCTAAATCAACACATAGATACCTATAGTATATCTAGTAAAGTGTTGGTGCAGACTGCTTAACATTGGCACATTATTACAGCTGAATAGGCACTGGAGGTTAGTCATGGAAGATTGGACTTAGAAGGTACGATACTGGCCAAGGTAAAGGTCATGATTCATAACTAAACACTGTGTTGCACGCACACACACACACACACACACACACACACACACACACACACACACACACCACACACACACACACACACACACACACACACACACACACACACACACCACACACACACACACACACACACACACAAACACACACGCAGGTGTGAGAAGGTTCCTGTAAGCTTCCATTTGGAGCTGTCACCTTTTACCAAGGTAGCAATGTGTTGCTCAATCACACATTCCACGGAATCACAAATTGTGCAAGACAAGTAGAATAAAGCAAATTACATTGGGGGGGGAAAGCAAAAACCGCTAACGGCACCCTCCCTCCTGTCTCCTTTCTCGCTCTCTTCCGCTCACCCTCGGAATTATGGGCTAATTGCACAACCTTTGCGTTTTTAAATGGCTCAGTTTCTCACGCAGCAGCAGCAGCAGCAGCAGTAAACATTGAGTAGAAAATCAAGAAGAGACAAAGTTGTGAAAGTTTCCCCCCAGTAGCATTTAACAGACCCTCAGAGACACTTTTATAGATGTTTTATTGTCACATACACCCACAATAGGTGCAGTGAAAATGTGTTGTTTTACAGGGTCAGACACAGTAGTACGGGGCACGTTGGCAGATTTTTTTCACCTTTCACCTTTCACTACATTATCAAAATGCTGCCTGCCTCACACCGTTTTCTGCATCAAGGGCAGTATTTACAAGTTAAAGCTATAATCTGCATTTGGTGAAACAACGCCACTGTTTGCCCCAGCACCGTTGTTATTGTTTTGTTGATGAAATGGAGGAGAGGAGTGTCCAGCAGCTGTATATTCCGCTGTTCTATTGCATGTGCAATGATTACAACAACAACAAACACTTGTGTTCATTGTTTGAAGTAACTTTTGTTGTTGTAATATTGCAAACGGAAGTGGGCAAGGTTCAACAAATATGGATTGTAGCTTTAATATGCTCGGTTTCGCAACAGGCCCAGGCTAATAACGTGGCACGGTTATGGATTAGTATTAGGGATTAAATGCAGTGAGTTACGTGTATGAACATGCCTGGCTTACATCACTATTATGTAAGGGATAATCAACGAGGGGCTATGCGTTCTATGGAAAATAATAAATGAGGTGGAAGGTGTGTTCCACGGCGCGCTAGCGGAGAACTGAACTTCCACCTTTCCCAGAAGGCATTGTGCCCTGAGCTGATTATCCCTTTTATACCATGGCTATAATTTCATATATTTTTCCCGGTAGAAATGTGTTAAAACATCCACTGAAGTAACTAGCGAGTTTACTAGATAAAAATAGTTGGCGTGGTAACCAAACAAACAGACGCGCTCGTGTTTAGCTAACCAAACCGTCAGTCCTAGCTTGCTGTTATGAAAATCGAATTCAACAATACCAATTTTTACTTTCAAAATCAGCTCAAACAGAACATGTAAAAATGAACTATAGCCATTGAATTCTACTGTGCAAATATACCGTGCATTATTTAAGCAGTAAGGCCCGAGGGGGTGTGGTATATGGCCAATATACTAAGGGGTTGTCACGTTCTGACCAGTAAGCGGTTATTTGTTATTGTAGTTTGGTCAGGATGTGGCAGGGGGGGTATTTGTTTTATGTGGTTCGGGGTGTGTTAGAGTATGTGTTTATGTAGAGGGGTGTTTGATTAGATTAGTCCGGGGTTTTTGGTTAGGTTCTATGTTGTGTATTTCTATGTCTGATCTAGGGTGTTTAGTTCTATGTTTAGTTCATTGGGATTTGGGGCCTTCAATTGGAGGCAGCTGTTTCTCGTTGCCTCTGATTGAAGGTCCTATATATATAGGGGTGTGTTTGTTATGGGATTTTGTGGGAGGTTGTTTGTGCATAGCTGTTTGTCGTCCGCATTACTGTTTGTCGTCCGTTCGCTTTCTTTGATAAGTGTTCGAAATAAAGTTATAATGAGCACTCAACCCGCTGCGCCTTGGTCCACTTCCTACGACGACCGTTACAGGGGTGTTCTTAGCACGACCCAACGCAGAGTGCCTGGACACAGCCCTTAGCACTTTAGAGCTCCTAATATCCGCATGTAAATACTGAAATTCAACGGCATACACTTTCATTTTTGTCTTAATATCTTGACTTGAAGTACAGTTTAATATAAAGATCATTTACATTTTGAAACATCTTGAAAAAAAATGCCGTTATTGGAATGTTGACACTCGCTAAAACCTTCTTCAAGCCTAACGCGGAAGGTCACAGGTCACATCGACTAGCAAACAAACAGCAAGTCCTCCCAAATCCCCCCCCCCCCCCCACCAAGACATGGATAAACACGCCCAGAGAAATTGGTAAATCTGAAGGATCTTTTTGAGCAAATGGGAAAGATGAACACGATTTTGTTGGATGTGGCATCCGATGTCTTCACGAAAAAAACAACTACCGAGCTAAAGGAAAAAGTTGATGCGATACAAGAGAATGGATGGGGCAGAGAGACGGATTTCCACAGTGGAGGATAATGAGAATCACAAGAAAAAGCTGATGGTTCTGTAAACATATAATATGTATAATATATAATATATGTAAACATAATCTATTGGAATATTAACGGTTGTGGTAACCAAGTGAAAAGGGAAAAGACTTTGACATACACTTCAGTTCAAAAGTTTGGGGTCACTTGGAAATGTCCTTATTTTTTAAAGAAAAGCAAATTTTTGTCCATTAAAATAACATCAATTTGATCAGAAATACAGTGTAGACATTGATAATGTTGTAAATGGCTATTGTAGCTGGAAACGGCAGATTTTTAATGGAATATCTACATAGGTGTACAGAGGCCCATTATCAGCAACCATCACTCCTGTGTTCCAATGGCATGTTGTGCTAGCTAATCCAAGATTATCATTTTAAAAGGCTAATTGATCATTAGAAAACCCTTTTGCAATTATGTTAGCACAGCTGAAAACTGTTGTCCTGATTAAAGAAGCAATAAAACTGTCCTTCTTTACACTAGTTGAGTATCTGGAGCAACAGTATTTGTGGGTTCAATTACAGGCTCAAAATGGCCAGAAACAAAGACCTTTCTTCTGAAACTTGTCAGTCTATTCTTGTTCTGAGAAATGAAGGCTATTCTATGTGAGAACTTGCCAAGAAACTGAAGATCTCGTACAACGCTGTGTACTACTCCCTTCACAGAACATCGCAAACCGTCTCTAACCAGAATAGAAAGAGGAGTGGGAGGCCCCGGTGCACAACTGAGCAAGAGGACAAGTACATTAGAGTGTCTAGTTTGAGAAACAGACGCCTCACAAGTCCTCAACTGGCAGCTTCATTAAATAGTACCTGCAAAACACCAGTCTCAATGTCAACGGTGAAGAGGCGACTCCGGGATGCTGGCCTTCTAGGCAGAGTTGCAATAGAAAAAGCCATATCTCAGACTGGCCAATAAAAAGAAAAGATTAAGATGGGCAAAAGAACACAGACAATTGACAGAGGAAGATTGGAAAAAAGTGTTACGGACAGACAAATCTAAGTTTGAGGTGTTCGGATCACAAAGAAGAACATTCATGAGACGGTGAAAAAATGAAAAGATGCTGGAGGAGTGTTTGACGCCATCTGTCATCATGGTGGAGGCAATGTGATGGTCCGGGGCTGCTTTGGTGGTGGTAAAGTGGGAGATTAGTACAGGGTTAAAGGGGTCTTGAAGAAGGAAGGCTATCACTCCATTTTGCAACGCCACGCCATACCCTGTGGACGGCGCTTAATTGGAGCCAATTTCCTCCTACAACAGGACAATGACCCAAAGCACAGCTCCAAACTATGCAAGAACGATTTAGGGAAGAAGCAGTCAGCTGGTATTCTGTCTATAATGGAGTGGCCAGCACCGTCACCGGATCTCAACCCTATTGAGCTGTTGTGGGAGCAGCTTGACCGTATGGTACGTAAGAAGTGCCCATCAAGCCATTCCAACTTGTGGGAGGTGCTTCAGGAAGCATTGGGGTGAAATCTCTTCAGATTACCTCAACAAACTGACGACTAGAATACCAAAGGTCTGCAAAGCTGTAATTGCTGCAAATTAAGGATTCTTTGACAAAAGCAAAGTTTGAAGGACACAATTATTATTTCAATAAAAAAATCATTATTTATAACCTTGTCAATGTCTTGACTATATTTCCTATTCATTTTTCAACTCATTTCATGTATGTTTTCATGGAAAATAAGGACATTTCTAAGTCACAGATCATTTAGAGGAGGCTGGGTTGCTGTAGTTTATCACAGATCATTTAGAGGAGGCTGGGTTGCAGTAGTTTATCACAGATCATTTAGAGGAGGCTGGGTTGCTGTAGTTTATTACAGATCATTTAGAGGAGGCTGGGTTGCTGTAGTTTATTACAGATCATTTAGAGGAGGCTGGGTTGCTGTAGTTTATCACAGATCATTTAGAGGAGGCTGGGTTGCAGTAGTTTATTACAGATCATTTAGAGGAGGCTGGGTTGCTGTAGTTTATCACAGATCATTTAGAGGAGGCTGGGTTGCAGTACACAGATCATTTAGAGGAGGCTGGGTTGCTGTAGTTTATACAGATCATTTAAGGAGGCTGGGTTGCAGTAGTTTATTACAGATCATTTAGAGGAGGCTGGGTTGCTGTAGTTTCTTACAGATCATTTAGAGGAGGCTGGGTTGCTGTAGTTTATCACAGATCATTTAGAGGAGGCTGGGTTGCAGTAGTTTATTACAGATCATTTAGAGGAGGCTGGGTTGCTGTAGTTTATACAGATCATTTAGAGGAGGCTGGGTTGCAGTAGTTTATTACAGATCATTTAGAGGAGGCTGGGTTGCTGTAGTTTATCACAGATCATTTAGAAGGAGGCTGGGTTGCTGTAGTTTATCACAGATCATTTAGAGGAGGCTGGGTTGCGTAGTTTATTACAGATCATTTAGAGGAGGCTGGGTTGCTGTAGTTTATCACAGATCATTTAGAGGAGGCTGGGTTGCTGTAGTTTATTACAGATCATTTAGAGGAGGCTGGGTTGCTGTAGTTTATTACAGATCATTTAGAGGAGGCTGGGTTGCAGTAGTTTATTACAGATCATTTAGAGGAGGCTGGGTTGCTGTAGTTTATCACAGATCATTTAGAGGAGGCTGGGTTGCGTGTCAGCTTGGGGGCTGGATGCGGACAGATCATTTAGAGGAGGCTGGGTTGCTGTAGTTTATCACAGATCATTTAGAGGAGGCTGGGTTGCAGTAGTTTATTACAGATCATTTAGAGGAGGCTGGGTTGCTGTAGTTTATCACAGATCATTTAGAGGAGGCTGGGTTGCTGTAGTTTATCACAGATCATTTAGAGGAGGCTGGGTTGCAGTACACAGATCATTTAGAGGAGGCTGGGTTGCTGTAGTTTATCACAGATCATTTAGAGGAGGCTGGGTTGCTGTAGTTTATCACAGATCATTTAGAGGAGGCTGGGTTGCTGTAGTTTATCACAGATCATTTAGAGGAGGCTGGGTTGCAGTAGTTTATTACAGATCATTTAGAGGAGGCTGGGTTGCTGTAGTTTATCACAGATCATTTAGAGGAGGCTGAGTTGCTGTAGTTTATTACAGATCATTTAGAGGAGGCTGGGTTGCTGTAGTTTATTACAGATCATTTAGAGGAGGCTGGGTTGCTGTAGTTTATTACAGATCATTTAGAGGAGGCTGGGTTGCTGTAGTTTATCACAGATCATTTAGAAGGAGGCTGGGTTGCTGTAGTTTATCACAGATCATTTAATTCCAAACAAAATGGGGTGATTATTCTGAAAAACAAAATACTTGTAATGTTGAAGCAACACTCTGATGAGTCCGGCAGTCTTATCTGCATTGAGGCTCTTATAAATGGGACTAAGGTAGTGTTATGCAACATTAATGCTCCCAACAAGGAGGACCCTGATGTTTTTCATGAGGTCAACGTTATACTAGGAAATATGGAGGGGCAGATCGTCCTTCCTGGAGACTTCAACCTTCATCTAACGGGCAGATCGTCCTTCCTGGAGACTTTAACCTTCATCTATAATGGGCAGATCGTCCTTAATTGAGAATTTGACCAAGTGATGGACAATATGATTGACAGAAGTCAATTTACAGGTAACTCCATGCCAAAGGATAGACTTGCAATACATATGCTAGCAGAAGATATGGGCCTTACAGACATATGGAGATCAGTCCATCCTAATGATAGAGAATATACTTTTTTCTCCCACTGTCATAAGACACACTCCAGAAAAGATTTCTTCCTGATATCCAATTTCATGGTTAATAATGTGATTGATTGCAAGATTGGTCCCATTGTCCTCACAGATCATGCTATAGTAGAGTTACATGTTGATATAAACTCAGTTTTGATATAAATGTGAGGAAGGGTAGATTTAGACTGAACACCATGCTGTTACAAGATGAGATATTTAGCCAGTCACTAGCAGATGATCTTAGATCCTTTTTTGAGATCAACATACAGTGCCAGTCAAAAGTTTGGACACACCTACTCATTCCAGGGTTTTTTCTTTATTTCTACTATTTTCTACCTTGTAGAATAATAGTGAAGACATCAGGTGTAAAATAACACATGTAGAATCATGTAGTAACTAACAAAAGTGATACACAAATAAAAATATATATTTTATATTTGAGATTCTTCAAAGTAGCCATCCTTTGCCTTGATGATAGCTTTGCACACTTTTGGCATTCTCTCAACCAGCTTCATGAGGTAGTCACCTGGAATGCATTTCAATTAACAGGTGTGGCTTGTTAAATATTTATTTGTGGAATTTATTTCCTTCTTAATGCGTTTTAACCAATCAGTTGTATTGTGACAAGGTAGAGGTGTTATACAGAAGATAGCCCTATTTGGTAAAAGGAAAGGAAAGTAAGACCCAGAGTTACGTCTGCTGCAGAGGATACGTTCATTAGAGTTACCAGCCTCAGAAATTGCAGCCCAAATAAATGCTTCACAGAGTTCAAATAACAGACACATCTCAACATCAACTGTTCAGAGGAGACTGTGTGAATCAGGCCTTTGTGGTCAAATTGCTGCAAAGGAACCACTACTTAAGGACACCAATAAGAAGAGACTTGCTTGGGCCAAGAAACATGAGCAATTAGACCAATGAAAATATTTCCTTTGGTCTGATGAGCCCAAATTTGAGATTTTTGGTTCCAACCGTCGTGTCTTTGTGAGACTCAGAGTAGGTGAACGGATGATCTCCGCATGTGTGGTTCCCACTGTGAAGCATGGAGGAGGTGGTGTGATGGTGCTTTGCTGGTGACACTGTCAGTGATTTATTTAGAATTCAAGGCACACTTAACCAGCATGCTACCACAGCATTCTGCAGCGATACGCCATCCCATCTGGTTTGAGCTTAGTGGGACTATAATTTGTTTTTCAACAGGACAATGACCCAACACACCTCCAGGCTGTGTAAGGGCTATTTGACCAAGAAGGAGAGTGATGGAGTGCTGCATCAGATGACCTGGTCTCCACAATTACCTGACCTCAACTCAATTGAGATGGTTTGGGATGACTTGGATCGCAGAGTGAAGGAAAAGCATCCAACAAGTGCTCAGCATATGTGGGAACTCCTTCAAGTCTGTTGGAAAAGCATTCCAGGTGAAGCTGGTTGAGAGAATGCCAAGAGTGTGCAAAGCTGTCATCAAGGCAATGGGTGGCTACTTTGAAAAATCTAAAATCTATTTTGATTTGTTTAACACATTTTTGGTTACTACATGGTTCCATATGTGTTATTTCATAGCTTTGATGTCTTCACTTTTATTCTACAATGTAGAAAATAGTAAAAATAAACAAAAACCCTTGAATGAGAAGGTGTGTCCAAACTTTTGACTGGTACTATACATTAGACCTCACAGCTAAACTGTTTCAATCAGGAGAATTACAAGAACTACGGTAGAGTATTGGAAGAACTAAGGTAGGCCTCACAGCTAAACTGGTTCAATCAGGGATATTACAAGAACTACGGTAGAGTATTGAAGAACTAAGGTAGGCCTCACAGCTAAACTGGTTCAATCAGGGATATTACAAGAAATACGGTAGAGTATTAGAAGAACTAAGGTAGGCCTCACAGCTAAACTGGTTCAATCAGGGATATTACAAGAAATACGGTAGAGTATTAGAAGAACATTTACATTTTACACTTACGTCATTTAGCAGACGCTCTTATCCAGAGCGACTTACAAATTGGTGCATTCACCTTATGATATCCAGTGGAACAACCACTTTACAATAGTACATCTATATCTTTTTTTTGGGGGGGGGGTTAGAAGGATTACTATATCCTATCCCAGGTATTCCTTAAAGAGGTGGGGTTTCAGCTGTCTCCGGAAGGTGGTGATTGACTCCGCTGTCCTGGCGTCGAGAGGGAGCTTGTTCCACCATTGGGGTGCCAGAGCAGCGAACAGTTTTGACTGGGCTGAGCAGGAACTGTGCTTCCGCAGAGGTAGGGGGGCCAGCAGGCCAGCGGTGGATGAAAGCAGTGCCCTTCTTTGGGTGTAGGGACTGATCAGAGCCTGAAGGTACGGAGGTGCCGTTCCCCTCACGGCTCCGTAGGCAAGCACCATGGTCTTGTAGCAGACGCGAGCTTCAACTGGAAACCAGTGGAGAGAGCGGAGGAGCGGGGTGACGTGAGAGAACTTGGGAAGGTTCAACACCAGACGGGCTGCGGCGTTCTGGATGAGTTGTAGGGGTTTGATGGCACAGGCAGGGAGCCCAGCCAACAGCGAGTTGCAGTAATCCAGACGGGAGGTCTCACAAGTAAACTGGTTCAATCAGGAGTATTACAAGAACTACGGTAGATCATCTCAGATTTACAAAGTATGGGGTATTTCAAACATTTTGGCTAGTATTGGCAAACTCATAAAGTACTGCACATTCCCAAATCAACAAAATATGGACTAGGGAGTCTGTCTGCAGTTTCCCACTATGACTGACTGGTGGTAGTTTAGACTGCTTCAGACACTCACCCATCTGGCGAATCCCTGGATAGAAGCCTAGAGAATCCCTTGCCTGGATTTTATACTGACAACCACAGGCTGTACTGTACTGCCCTCCATAGGCCTTTACACAGACAGACGGACGGACGGACGGACAGACGGAGGGGCTATGGGTTTACCTTCCCTGGCTGCTGAAGCCTACAGGAGAGGAGAGCACCCTTCCTCCCTCTCTCTCTCTCTCTCTCTCTCTCTCTTTCTTTCTTCTTCTTTCTTTCTTTCTTTCTTTCTTTCTTTCTTTCTTTCTTTCTTTCTTTCTTTCTTTCTTTCTTTCTTTCTTTCTTTCTTTCTTTCTTTCTTTCTTTCTTTCTTTCTTTCTCTCTCCCTCCCTCCCTCCCTCCCTCCCTCCCTCCCTCCCTCCCTCCCTCCCTCCCTCCCTCCCTCCCTCCCTCTTCCTCTTTCCCTTCCTCACTTCCTCCCTTCCCTCTCTCTCTCCCTCTTTCTCCCTCCCCTCTCTCTCTCCCTCTTTCTCCCTCCCCTCTCTCTCTTCCTCTCTCTCTCTCTCTCTCTCTCTCTCTCGATGTAATTGACAACAGATTACCGTCTGACTCTGCAGCCAGATGAAAGAACACAATGTTTTCAGCCTTCCAATGACCATGCAGCAGCGCTGCGGTATGGGTACGGGCTCTCATCAAGTGCCCTCTTGTGACAGTTTAGATTTTAATAGGAGTTGATAAGACAGCACAAACATACTGTATCAATATAGCTCCTCAGAGTAAGACTGCTGATCTAGGATCATAATGAATGGACAGGGTCAGCACTATGAGATACTGAATGAACACAGATCTCTCCTCTGCACCATGTTAGTCTCACGGTGTCTACATCTGACAACACATGTATCATTCCAGAGCTGCCTATGTAATGATGACTCGGTCTGTGTCTCACTCGCTCTCTCTCTCTCGCTCTCTCTCTCTCTCTCTCTCTCTCTCACTCACTCACTCACTCACTCACTCACTCACTCACTCACTCACTCACTCACTCACACAGAGCGAGATATTCCAACTAAATGTTTTTTTTTTTTCTCCACCTTTATTTAACCAGATAGGCTAGTTGAGAACAAGTTCTCATTTACAACTGCGACCTGGCCAAGATAAAGCATAGCAATTCGACACTTGGCCAGGTCGCAATTGTAAATGAGAACTTGTTCTCAACTTGCCTACCTGGTTAAATAAAGGTGAAATAAAAAATAAATAAATAAAAACATACAACAACACAGAGTTACACATGGAATAAACAAAATATACAGTCAATAATACAGTAGAACAAAAGAAAACAAAAAGTCTATATACAGTGAGTGCAAATGAGGTAAGTTAATAAGGCAATAAATAGGCCATGGTGGCGAAGTAATTACAATATAGCAATTAAACACTGGAATGGTAGATGTGCAGAAGATGAATATGCAAGTAGAGATACTGGGGTGCAAAGGAGCAAGATAAATAAATAAATACAGTATGGGGATGAGGTAGATAGATAGATGGGCTGTTTACAGATGGGCTATGTACAGGTGCAGTGATCTGTGAGCTGCTCTGACAGCTGGTGCTTAAAGCTAGTGAGGGAGATATGAGTCTCCAGCTTCAGTGATTTTTGCAGTTCGTTCCAGTCATTGGCAGCAGAGAACTGGAAGGAAAGGCAGCCAAAGGAGGAATTGGCTTTGGGGGTGACCAGTGAGATATACCTGCTGGAGCGCATGCTACGAGTGGGTGCTGCTATGGTGACCAGTGAACTGAGATAAGGCGGGGCTTTACCTAGCAGAGACTTGTAGATAACCTGTAGCCAGTGGGTTTGGCGACGATTATGAAGCGAGGGCCAACCAACGAGAGCATACAGGTCGCAATGGTGGGTAGTGTATGGGGCTTTGGTGACAAAACGGATGGCACTGTGATAGACTGCATCCAGTTTGTTGAGTAGAGTGTTGGAGGCTATTTTATAGATGTCGAGGATCGGTAGGATGGTCAGTTTTACGAAGGTATGTTTGGCAGCGTGAGTGAAGGATGCTTTGTTGCGAAATAGGAAGCCGATTCTAGATTTAATTTTGGATTGGAGATGCTTAATGTGAGTCTGGAAGGAGAGTTTACAGTCTAACCAGACACCCAGGTATTTGTAGTTGTCCACATATTCTAGGTCAGAACCGTCCAGAGTAGTGATGCTGGACGGGCAAGCAGGTGCCGGCAGTGATCGATTGAATAGCATGCATTTAGTTTTACCTGCGTTTAAGAGCAGTTGGAGGCCACGGAAGGAGAGTTGTATGGCATTGAAGCTCATCTGGAGGTTAGTTAACACAGTGTCCAAAGAGGGGCCAGAAGTATACAGAATGGTGTCGTCTGCGTAGAGGTGGATCAGAGAATCACCAGCAGCAAGAGCAACATCATTGATGTATACAGAGAAGAGAGTCTGTATACAGAGAAGAGAGTCGGCCCGAGAATTTAACCCTGTGGCACCCCCATAGAGACTGCCAGAGGTCCGGACAACAGGCCCTCCGATTTGACACACTGAACCAGGCGAGGCAATCATTTGAGAAACCAAGGCTGTCGAGTCTGCCAATAAGAATGTGGTGATTGACAGAGTTAAAAGCCTTGGCCAAGTCGATGAATACGGCTGCACAGTAATGTCTCTTATTGATGGCGGTTATGATGTCGTTTAGGACCTTGAGCGTGGCTGAGGTGCACCTATGACCAGCTCTGAAACCAGATTGCATAGCGGAGAAGGTACGGTGGGATTCGAAATGGTCGGTAATCTGTTTGTTAACCTGTTGGGTCTAGGGGGCAGCATTTGCACGTCTGGATAAAAAAAATGTACCCGATTTAATCTGGTTACTAATCCTACCCAGTAACTAGAATATGCATATACTTATTATATATGGATAGAAAACACTCTAAAGTTTCCAAAACTGTTTGAATGGTGTCTGTGAGTATAACAGAACTCATTTGGCAGGCAAAACCCTGAGACATTTTCTGACAGGAAGTGGATACCTGATGTGTTGTATTGACTTTAAACCTATCCCATTGAAAAACACAGGGGTTTAGGAATATTTTGGCACTTCCTATTGCTTCCACTAGATGTCACCAGCCTTTACAAAGTGTTTTGAGTCTTCTGGAGGGAGATCTGACCGAACAAGAGCCATGGAACGGTGATGTCCCATTAGACACCTGGCGCGCTACTTCATGTTGGGTACCCTCGTTCCAATACGTTATAAAAGAGTATGCATTCGTCCACCTTGAATATTATTCATGTTCTGGTTAAAAAAGGCCCTAATGATTTATGCTATACAACGTTTGACATGTTTGAACGAACGGAAATGTATTTTTTCCCCTCGTTCATGACGAGAAGTCCGGCTGGCTTACATCATGTGCTAACGAGACGGAGATTTTTGGACATAAATGATGAGCTTTTTTGAACAAAACTACATTCGTTATGGACCTGTGATACCTGGAAGTGACATCTGATGAAGAGAATCAAAGGTAATGGATTATTTACATAGTATTTTCGATTTTAGATCTCCCCAACATGACGTCTAGTCTGTATCGCAACGCGTATTTTTCTGGGCGCAGTGCTCAGATTATTGCAAAGTGTGATTTCCCAGTAAGGTTATTTTTAAATCTGGCAAGTTGATTGCGTTCAAGAGATGTAAATCTATAATTCTTTAAATGACAATATAATATTTTAACAATGTTTTCTAATTTTAATTATTTAATTTCTGACGCTGACTTGACTGCCGGTTATTGGAGGGAAACGATTTCCTCAACATCAATGCCATAGTAAAACGCTGTTTTTGGATATAAAAATGAACTTGATAGAACTAAAAATGCATGCATTGTCTAACATAATGTCCTAGGAGTGTCATCTGATGGAGATTGTAAAAGGTTAGTGCATCATTTTAGCTGGTTTTATGGTTTTGGTGACCCTGTCTTTGAATTGACAAAACATTACACACAACTCTTGTAAATGTACTGTCCTAACATACTCTAAATTTATGCTTTCGCCGTAAAACCTTTTTGAAATCGTAAAACGTGGTTAGATTAAGGAGATGTTTATCTTTCAAATGGTGTAACATAGTTGTATTTTTGAAAAATTTGAATTTTGACATTTATTTGGATTCAAATTTGCCGCTCTTGAAATGCACCTGCTGTTGATGGAGTGCACCACGGGTGGCACGCTAGCGTCCCACCTAGCCCCAAGAGGTTAACTTGGCTTTCGAAGACCTTAGAAAGACAGGGTAGGATGGATATAGGTCTGTAGCAGTTTGGGTCTAGAGTGTCACTCCCTTTGAAGAGGGGGATGACCGCGGCAGCTTTCCAATCTTTAGGAATCTCAGATGATACGAAAGAGAGGTTGAACAGGCTAGTAATAGGGGTTGCAACAATTTCGGCAGATCATTTTAGAAAGAGAGGGTCCAGATTGTCTAGCCCGGCTGATTTGTATGGGTCCAGATTTTGCAGCTCTTTCAGAACATCAGCTATCTGGATTTGGGTGAAGGAGAAATGGTGTCGGCTTTGGCGGTTGCTGTGGACGGTGCCGGGCAGTTAACCGGGGTAGGGGTAGCCAGGTGGAAAGCATGGCCAGCCGTAGAGAAATGCTTGTTGAAATTCAATATCTCTGGTGACAGTGTTTCCTAGCCTCAGTGCAGTGGGCAGCTGGGAGGAGGTGCTCTTATTCTCCATGGACTTTACAGTGTCCCAGAACTTTTTTGAGTTAGTACTACAGGATGTAAATTTCTGTTTGAAAAAGCTAGCCTTAGCTTTCCTAACTGCCTGTGTATATTTGTTCCTAACTTCCCTGAAAAGTTGCATGTCACGTGGGCTATTCGATGCTAATGCAGAACGCCACAGGATGTTTTTGTGCTGGTCACGGGCAGACAGGTCTGGAGTGAACCAAGGACTATATCTATTCCTAGTTCTCCATTTTTTGAATGGGGCATGCTTATTTAAGATGGTGAGGAAGGCACTTTTAAAGAATAGCCAGGCATCATCTACTGACGGTATGAGGTCAATGTCATTCCAGGATACCAGGGCCAGGTCGATTAGAAAGGCCTGCTCGCAGAAGTGTTTTAGGGAGCGTTTAACAGTGATGAGTGGAGGTCGTTTGGTCGCAGACCCATTACGGATGCAGGCAATGAGGCAGTGATCGCTGAGATCTTGAAAACAGCAGAGGTGTATTTGGAGGGCGAATTAGTTAGGATGATATCTATGAGGGTGCCCGTGTTTACGGATTTGGGGTTGTACCTGGTAGGTTCATTGATAATTTGTGTGAGATTGAGGGCATCAAGCTTAGATTGTAGGACGGCTGGGTTGTTAAGCATGTCCCAGTTTAGGTCACCTAGTAGCACGAGCTCAGAAGATAGATGGGGGCAATCAACTAACATATGGTATCGAGGGCACAGCTGGGGGCAGAGGGAGGTCTATAGCAAGCGGCAACAGTGAGAGACTTGTTTCTGGAAAGGTGAATTTTTAGAAGTAGAAGCTCGAATTGTTTGGGTACAGACTTGTATAGTAATACAGAACTGCAGGCTATCTTTGCAGTAGATTGCAACACCGCCCCCTTTGGCAGTTCTATCTTGGCGGAAAATGTTATAGTTAGTTTTCCTAAGTCAGGATTCAGACACGGCGAAGACATCCGGGTTGGCTGAGTGTGCTAAAGCAGTGAGTAAAACAAACTTAGGGGGTAGGCTTCTAATGTTAACATGCATGAAACCAAGGCTTTTACGGTTACAGAAGTCAACAAATGAGAGCACCTGGGGAGTGGGAGTGGAGCTAGGCACTGCAGGGCCTGGATTAACCTCCACATCACCAGAGGAATAGAGGAGAAGTAGGATAAGGGTACGGCTAAAGGCTATACGAACTGGCCGTCTAGCACATTTGGAACAGAGAGTAAAAGGAGCAGGTTTCTGGGCACGATAGCATAGATTCAAGGCATAATGTACAGACAAAGGTAATGTAGGATGTGAGTACATTGGAGGTAAACCTAGGCATTGAGTAATGATGAGAGAGATATAGTCTCTAGAGACGTTTAAACCAGGTGATGTTATCGCATATGTAGGAGGTGGAACAACATGGTTGGTTAAGGCATATTGAGCAGGGCTAAAGGCTCTACAGTGAAATAAGACAGTAATCACTAACCAGGACAGTAATGGACGAGGCATATTGCTATTAGAGAGAGGCATGCGTAGCCAAGTGAACATATGGGTCCAGTGATTGGTTGGGCTGACTGGGGACACGGCGATTCAGACAGTTAGCAGGTCGATGCTAACAGTTAGTAGGCCGGGGTTAAACAAGCTAGCAATTAGCAGACTGGGGCTGGCAAGCTAGCAGTTAGCATACCGGGTTAGCAAGTTAGCCTTTGGGGGAAGTCGCGATGGGGGTAAGTCTGTTTTTGCCTCTTCGTGCGGTGACGTCGATAGACCAGTCGTGGAATTAGTAGGGTTCCAAGTAGCTCTAGATAGCTAGCAGGCCGGTTAGCAGAATGGGCCTTCAGTGGACGTCGCGCCTGAGGGGCCTGTTGGAATCAAATGGTTGATTAAACATGGCTGACTGAGATATGGAGGAGGTATGGAGGAGGAGGTACGGAGGAGATATGGAGGAGGAGGTACGGAGGAGATATGGAGGAGATATGGAGGAGGAGGTACTGAGGAGATATGGAGGAGATATGGAGGAGGAGGTACAGATGAGG
Source organism: Salmo salar (assembly GCF_965601325.2). Lineage (NCBI taxonomy): Eukaryota > Metazoa > Chordata > Actinopteri > Salmoniformes > Salmonidae > Salmo > Salmo salar. The sequence goes on from NC_138317.1 coordinate 45,372,924, forward strand.
AGGAGATATGGAGGAGGAGGTACGGAGGAGATATGGAGGAGATATGGAGGAGGAGGTACAGATGAGGAGGAGGTATGGAGGAGGTACAGAGGAGATATGGAGGAGGAGGTACAGATGAGGAGGAGATATGGAGGAGGAGGTACAGATGAGGAGGAGGTATGGAGGAGGTACGGAGGAGATATGAGGAGATATGGAGGAGGAGGTACAGATGAGGAGGAGATATGGAGGAGGAGGTACAGATGAGGAGGAGGTATGGAGGAGGTACGGAGGAGATATGGAGGAGATATGGAGGAGGAGGTACAGATGAGGAGGAGATATGGAGGAGGAGGTACGGAGGAGATATGGAGGAGATATGGAGGAGGAGGTACAGATGAGGAGGAGGTATGGAGGAGGTACGGAGGAGGTATAGAGAAGATATGGAGGAGGTACAGAGGAGATATGGAGATATGGAGGAGGTATGGAGGGGGTACAGAGGAGATACGGAGGAGATATGGAGGAGGTACAGAGGAGATACGGAGGAGGAGGAGGTATGGAGGAGGCGGAGGTATGGAGGAGATATGGAGGAGGAGATATGGAGGAGGAGGTACGGAGGAGGTAAAGAGAAGATATGGAGGAGGAGGTACAGATGAGGAGGAGGTATGGAGGAGGTATGGAGGAGATACAGAGAAGATATGGAGGAGGAGGTACAGAGGAGGTGGTATGGAGGAGATATGGAGGAGGAGGTACGGAGGAGATATGGAGGAGATATGGAGGAGGAGGTACGGAGGAGATATGGAGGAGATATGGAGGAGGAGGTACAGATGAGGAGGAGGTATGGAGGAGGTACGGAGGAGATATGGAGGAGATATGGAGGAGGAGGTACAGATGAGGAGGAGATATGGAGGAGGAGGTACAGATGAGGAGGAGGTATGGAGGAGGTACGGAGGAGATATGAGGAGATATGGAGGAGGAGGTACAGATGAGGAGGAGATATGGAGGAGGAGGTACAGATGAGGAGGAGGTATGGAGGAGGTACGGAGGAGATATGGAGGAGATATGGAGGAGGAGGTACAGATGAGGAGGAGATATGGAGGAGGAGGTACGGAGGAGATATGGAGGAGATATGGAGGAGGAGGTACAGATGAGGAGGAGGTATGGAGGAGGTACGGAGGAGGTATAGAGAAGATATGGAGGAGGTACAGAGGAGATATGGAGATATGGAGGAGGTATGGAGGGGGTACAGAGGAGATACGGAGGAGATATGGAGGAGGTACAGAGGAGATACGGAGGAGGAGGAGGTATGGAGGAGGCGGAGGTATGGAGGAGATATGGAGGAGGAGATATGGAGGAGGAGGTACGGAGGAGGTACAGAGAAGATATGGAGGAGGAGGTACAGATGAGGAGGAGGTATGGAGGAGGTATGGAGGAGATACAGAGAAGATATGGAGGAGGAGGTACAGAGGAGGAGGTATGGAGGAGATATGGAGGAGGAGGTACGGAGGAGATATGGAGGAGGAGGTATGGAGGAGGCACAGAGGAGGAGGAGGTATGGAGGAGATATGGAGGAGGAGGTACGGAGGAGATATGGAGGAGATATGGAGGAGATATGGAGGAGATACGGAGGAGGTATGGAAGAGGAGAGATGGAGGAGGAGGTATGGAAGAGGAGGAGGAGGTATAGAGGAGGTATGGAGGAGGAGATACGGAGGAGATATGGAGGAGGAGGAGGTATGGAGGAGGTACGAGGAGAAATGGAGGAGGAGAGATGGAGGAGGAGGAGGTATAGAGGAGGAGGTACGGAGGAAATACAAAGGAGTAGGAGGTATGGAGGAGGTACAGAGGAGAAATGGAGGCGGAGGTATGGAGGAGGTACAGAGAAGATATGGAGGAGGAGATATGGAGGTACAGAGAAGGAGGAGGTATGGAGGAGGTACAGAGGAGGAGGAGGTATGGAGGAGGTACGGAGGAGGAGGAGGTATGGAGGAGGTACAGAGGAGGAGGAGGTGTGGAGGAGGTACGGAGGAGAAATGGAGGAGGAGGTATGGAGGAGGTATGGAGGAGGAGGTACGGAGGAGGTACAGAGGAGGAGGAGGTATGGAGGAGGAGGTATGGAGGAGGAGGTATGGAGGAGGAGGATGCATGGAGGAGGTGCAGAGGAGGAGGAGGTATAGAGGAGGTATGGAGGAGAAATGGAGGAGGAGGTACAGAGAAGATATGGAGGAGGAGATATGGAGGAGTATGGAGGAGGTACAGAGAAGGAGGAGGTATGGAGGAGGTACAGATGAGGAGGAGGTATGAAGGAGGTATGGAGGAGGTATGGAGGAGGTACAGAGAAGATATAGAGGAGGAGATATGGAGGAGGTATGGAGGAGATATAGAGGAGATATAGAGGAGGAGATATGGAGGAGGTATGGAGGAGATATAGAGGAGATATAGAGGAGGAGGTACGGGGGAGGTAGAGGAGGAGGAGGAATGGAGGAGAAGATATGGAGGAGGAGGTATGGAGGAGATATAGAGGAGGAGGTACGGAGGAGGAGGTACAGAGGAGGAGTTATGGAGGAGGTATGGAGGCGATATAGAGGAGGAGGTATGGAGGAGATAAAGAGGAGATATGGAGGAGGTATGGAGGAGATAAAGAGGAGATATGGAGGAGGTAAAGAGGAGATATGGAGGAGGTAAAGAGGAGATATGGATGAGGTAAGGAGGAGGTATGGAGGAGGAGGTATGGAGGAGGAGGTATGGAGGAGGTAAAGAGGAGGTATGGAGGAGGAGATATGGAGGAGGAGGTATGGAGGACGAGATATGGATGAGGTAAGGAGGAGGTATGGAGGAGGAGGTATGGAGGAGGTAAAGAGGAGGTATGGAGGAGGAGGTATGGAGGAGGTAAAGAGGAGGTATGGAGGAGGAGGTATGGAGGAGTAGGTATGGAGGAGATAAGGAGGAGATATGGAGGAGGTAAAGAGGAGATATGGAGGAGGTATGGAGGAGGAGGTAGGGAGGAGGTAGGGAGGAGGAGACATAGAGGTTTGGAGGAGGTTTGGAGGAGGTTTGGAGGAGATATGGAGGAGGAGGTACGGAGGAGGTACAGAGGAGGAGAAATGGACGAGGAGAAATGAGGAGGAGGTATGGAGGAGGTACGGAGGAGAAATGGAGGAGGAGATACGGAGGAGGTATGGAGGAGGTACGGAGGAGATAGGGAGGAGACATAGAGGAGGTTTGGAGGAGGAGATACGGAGGAGGAGGTACGGAGGAGGAATGGAGGAGGTACGGAGGAGGAAGGTCATGGCTGGTCATGGCTCACATCAACACCATCATGCCGGAAACCCTAGATCCACTCCAATTCGCATACCACCCAAACAGATCCACAGATGATGCAATGTCTACTGCACTCCACACTGCCCTTTCCCACCTGGACAAAAGGAACATCTATGTGAGAATGCTGTTCATTGACTACAGCTCAGCGTTCAACACCATAGTGCCCTCCAAAGCTCCTCTACTAAGCTAAGGACCCTGGGACTAAACACCTCCCTCTGCAACTGGAACCTGGACTTCCTGACGGGCCGCCCCCAGGTGGTGAGCTAGCTAGCAGAACAGGTACCACTCCTCCTCCTCCTCCTCCTCCATAAACACAGAGGGGTGGTGAGGAGAGGACCAGCTAGCTAGCAGAACAGGTACCACTCCTCCTCCTCCTCCTCCATAAACACAGAGGGGTGGTGAGGAGAGGACCAGCTAGCTAGCAGAACAGGTACCACTCCTCCTCCTCCTCCTCCTCCATAAACACAGAGGGGTGGTGAGGAGAGGACCAGCTAGCTAGCAGAACAGGTACCACTCCTCCTCCTCCTCCTCCATAAACACAGAGGGGTGGTGAGGAGAGGACCAGCTAGCTAGCAGAACAGGTACCACTCCTCCTCCTCCTCCTCCTCCTCCATAAACACAGAGGGGTGGTGAGGAGAGGACCAGCTAGCTAGCAGAACAGGTACCACTCCTCCTCCTCCTCCTCCTCCTCCATAAACACAGAGGGGTGGTGAGGAGAGGACCAGCTAGCTAGCAGAACAGGTACCCCTCCTCCTCCTCCTCCTCCTCCTCCATAAACACAGAGGGGTGGTGAGGAGAGGACCAGCTAGCTAGCAGAACAGGTACCACTCCTCCTCCTCCTCCTCCTCCTCCTCCTCCTCCTCCATAAACACAGAGGGGTGGTGAGGAGAGGACCAGCTAGCTAGCAGAACAGGTACCACTCCTCCTCCTCCTCCTCCTCCATAAACACAGAGGGGTGGTGAGGAGAGGACCAGCTAGCTAGCAGAACAGGTACCACTCCTCCTCCTCCTCCTCCTCCTCCTCCTCCATCATAAACACAGAGGGGTGGTGAGGAGAGGACCAGCTAGCTAGCAGAACAGGTACCACTCCTCCTCCTCCTCCTCCTCCTCCTCCATAAACACAGAGGGGTGGTGAGGAGAGGACCAGCTAGCTAGCAGAACAGGTACCACTCCTCCTCCTCCTCCTCCTCCTCCTCCTCCTCCATAAACACAGAGGGGTGGTGAGGAGAGGACCAGCTAGCTAGCAGAACAGGTACCACTCCTCCTCCTCCTCCTCCTCCTCCTCCTCCATAAACACAGAGGGGTGGTGAGGAGAGGACCAGCTAGCTAGCGGAACAGGTACCACTCCTCCTCCTCCTCCTCCTCCATAAACACAGAGGGGTGGTGAGGAGAGGACCAGCTAGCTAGCAGAACAGGTACCACTCTCCTCCTCCTCCTCCTCCATAAACACAGAGGGGTGGTGAGGAGAGGACCAGCTAGCTAGCAGAACAGGTACCACTCCTCCTCCTCCTCCTCCATAAACACAGAGGGGTGGTGAGGAGAGGACCAGCTAGCTAGCAGAACAGCCAGGCAGGACTGAGTCCCAAATGACACCCTATTCCCTCCATAGAGCCCTATGGCCCCTGGTCAAAGATAGTGCACTATATAGGGAATAGGGTGCTATTTGGGATGCAATACTATGATAGACATAAAGCGCTGCTCTACCTTCTTAACAACACTATCAACAAGGCAGGTCCTACAGGCCCTAGTTTCTACCTTCTTAACAACACTATCAACAAGACAGGTCCTACAGGCCCTAGTTTCTACCTTCTTATCAACACTATCAACAAGGCAGGTCCTACAGGCCCTAGTTTTGTCACACCTGGACTACTGTTCAGTCGTGTGGTCAGGTGCCACAAAGAGGGACTTAGGAAAATTGCAGTTGGCTCAGAACAGGGCAGCACGGCTGGCCCTTAAAATTACATGGAGAGTTAACATTAATGACATGCATGTCAATATCTCTTATAGCTCAAAGTGGAAGAGAGGTGGACTTCACCACTACTTGTTTTTGTAAAATACTGGCACACAGCTCAGACACCCATCCATACCCCACAAGACATGCCACCAGAGGTCTGTTTAAACTACTGGCACACAGCTCATACACCCATACATACCCCACAAGACATGCCACCAGAGGTCTGTTACATACCCCACAAGACATGCCACCAGAGGTCTGTTTAAACTACTGGCACACAGCTCAGACACCCATACATACCCCACAAGACATGCCACCAGAGGTCTGTTTAAACTACTGGCACACAGCTCAGACACCCATCCATACCCCACAAGACATGCCACCAGAGGTCTGTTTAAACTACTGGCACACAGCTCAGACACCCATACATACCCTACAAGACATGCCACCAGAGGTCTGTTTAAACTACTGGCACACAGCTCAGACACCCATACATACCCCACAAGACATGCCACCAGAGGTCTGTTTAAACTACTGGCACACAGCTCAGACACCCATACATACCCCACGACATGCCACCAGAGGTCTCTTCACAGTCCCCAAGTCCAGAACAGACTATGGGAGGAGCACAGTACTACATAGAGCCATGACTACATGGAACTCTATTCCACATCAAGTAACTGATGCAGCAGTAAAATTAGATTTAATAAACAGATAAAAATACACCTTATGGAACAGCGGGGACTGTGAAGAGACACACACACTCTCCCCCCCCACACACACACACACACACAGACACAAAGCTTAAAGGTACAGACACATTCATACACACATGGTGATATTGTTGTATGGTGGTATTGAACATGCTGTGGACATGTGGTGCTTTAGGGATGTTATATGATGTTCAGTACAAACATAGTTCAGTACAAACATAGTTCACTGTTTCATCTTTAGCTCATTCAGTACAAACATAGTTCATCTTGTTTTTATATGTAATGTGGGAGTTTTGGTGTGTTTGGACCTCAGGAAGAGTAGCTTGGCAGCAGCTAATGGGGATCCCTAAAAAATGACAAATAGACAGACCGAGCTGTCCGAGGGTTCAGCCTTATCCCCCTGGGTTGTCCCTCACCACCGGAGGACGTCACTGGATCATATTATACCCCCTACTCATTTGGTCATGTAGTTCATTGCAGCACACAGGTATCCATGACAGCCTGGAGGGGAGCTCCGCGCCCGACGGGCCAGGCAGAGGCTCCAGACAGCACAAACAGACTGGGCCGGCTGCGGCCACGCAGCGCTGGGCCAGGCTGCTTAGTGCTTACTAAACAGACAGAACTGATCTGGGACCAGGCTAGTTTAGTGCTTACTAAACAGACAGCACAAACAGATCTGGGACCAGGCTAGTTTAGTGCTTACTAAACAGACAGAACTGATCTGGGACCAGGCTAGCTTAGTGCTTACTAAACAGACAGAACAGATCTGGGACCAGGCTAGTTTAGCGCTTACTAAACAGACAGCACAAACAGATCTGGGACCAGGCTAGCTTAGTGCTTACTAAACAGACAGAACTGATCTGGGACCAGGCTAGTTTAGTGCTTACTAAACAGACAGAACTGATCTGGCACCAGGCTAGCTTAGTGCTTACTAAACAGACAGAACTGATCTGGGACCAGGCTAGCTTAGTGCTTACTAAACAGACAGAACTGATCTGGGACCAGGCTAGTTTAGTGCTTACTAAACAGACAGAACTGATCTGGGACCAGGCTAGCTTAGTGCTTACTAAACAGACAGAACAGATCTGGGACCAGGCTAGTTTAGCGCTTACTAAACAGACAGAACTGATCTGGGACCAGGCTAGCTTAGTGCTTACTAAACAGACAGAACAGATCTGGGACCAGGCTAGTTTAGTGCTTACTAAACAGACAGAACTGATCTGGGACCAGGCTAGCTTAGTGCTTACTAAACAGACAGCACAAACAGATCTGGGACCAGGCTAGTTTAGTGCTTACTAAACAGACAGAACAGATCTGGGACCAGGCTAGTTTAGTGCTTACTAAACAGACAGAACTGATCTGGGACCAGGCTAGCTTAGTGCTTACTAAACAGACAGCACAAACAGATCTGGGACCAGGCTAGTTTAGTGCTTACTAAACAGACAGAACAGATCTGGGACCAGGCTAGTTTAGTGCTTACTAAACAGACAGAACTGATCTGGGACCAGGCTAGTTTAGCGCTTACTAAACCGTATGTAGAGGGTTATTGAAAATCACTGCATGACCAGAGAGTGGATGGGCCAGTTCTAATCCACCACCATCATTATAACCAGTGTGAGTCAGTTTCAACTGCAACTAAACCCTCCTGTTATCACCGCTGTGACTGTGTATCATTCAGCACATGGTGCCGATAAGTCTACATGACAAAAAACAAGACATCGAAGGGTAAAATTAAGACTTATGAACAATTTCTGAATTCCATTGTTGAGTCCACTGGCATAACTTTATTCCATAAAACAACAGTTTTCTATTCTGGAAGGCGTATACAATACAGGCAACATTGCCACACAAAACAAATACACATTTGGCACTTTGTTATATACAAGTAAGACATTAATACTGCCACATTACAAAGACATTGATATCCCACCATCCCTTTGGTCAATGAAATGGTTAAAAAAAAACAAAAAAAACATATCAGTTATTTCAGCTCCAGAATTGGAAATAATAACCTGCTATTCTGGATTAAAAACACTTTAACGTGAATATTATATCTGTGTCCCAAGAGGCACCCTATTCCCTACATAGTGCACTTACTTTTGACCAGAGCCCTTTGATCCCTGTTTAGGACATCATTTCATGGCCATAAAGAACACACTATTTGCTGGAAAACCTCCTCCCATCGTGAATGAAAAGATACTAATCGAAACAGATTTCCAATTCATTCATCATCTGTGACTTCTTCAAGATCATCATCTTCCTCTTCATCATCCACATCTTCGTCATCTCCCTCCTCCTCTCTCCTCCTCTGTCTGCTCGGGGTCAGTGATTGCTATAGAAAGCAGGCAGTGATTCAGTAAATAGGCTAACTAACGAAAAATATTATCACTATGGTAACTAGAACTTGTTACCATAGTAAAACCATGTATTCTGTGACTGTGTTGTAAAGTACATTATTCAATACAACTTTGTATCAGTCTGTTTGTGCTATCATGCCAACTCCTTGTTACTCATTACCAAGCCATATTTGGAGTTGGCAAGCACACAACCAGCGTCTGAGACCAGAGCTAGGCGAGCGTCTGAGACCAGGGCTAGGCTAGCGTCTGAGACCAGGGCTAGGCTAGCGTCTGAGACCAGGGCTAGGCTAGCGTCTGAGACCAGGGCTAGGCTAGCGTCTGAGACCAGGGCTAGGCTAGCGTCTGAGACCAGGGCTAGCGTCTGAGACCAGGGCTAGCGTCTGAAACCAGGGCTAGGCTAGCGTCTGAGACCAGGGCTAGGCTAGCGTCTGAGACCAGGGCTAGGCTAGCGTCTGAAACCAGGGCTAGGCTAGCGTCTGAGACCAGGGCTAGGCTAGCGTCTGAGACCAGGGCTAGGCTAGCGTCTGAGACCAGGGCTAGGCTAGCGTCTGAGACCAGGGCTAGGCTAGCGTCTGAGACCAGGGCTAGGCTAGCGTCTGAAACCAGGCTAGCATCAGAGACCAGGCTCAGCATCTTCAACGACAGAGAGAAGATGGAAATAAAGCAGGCTACATCTCTCAGTCTTCCTGTGAAATAAAGCAGTTTGATGTCAGATTAAAGGCGACCTCTCCGTGTTCCTGTGAAGAGGTTAGTTAGGTTGCGATGATAAGGTTGATGTTGCTGTACACAGCTCCGATACAGCCTGACTGATAAAAGGTACAGTAAAGGATATTAACAAGGACTATAGAACGCTCTGCTTTTCTATGAGGAAAACTGATACATGGGGGATTCTGCATGGAGCAAAAACCATGTTGGAAGCATCAAGATTACCCCATTAACACACCCATCAATCAAAACAAGTGGTTGAGTTACACTACAGTTATCGGGCACCAACAGTAGACGTCTGGCCACAGAAGAAGCCAAAAGGTCAAAGGTTCAGAACCTGAAGAGAGTAAGTTGGTTTTAGGCACCATCCAGTATCTTACCTGTAAGGTCCCCGTTTTACTCAGGGTAGATGCAGTCAGATTGAGTGATGTTTTGGAATTAGCACGCACTATTTCTAAGCGAGACTGGTAGTCAGGGGGGTGCAGCAAGCTCCTGAATACCTGCCAAAACAGGACGGAAGGCTGGCTATACTCTTTCATTTAGAAATCCCCCACCCCCAAAGAAAATGGTGCTTCTGCTGGCCTCTTGAACTGACAATTGGGTGTAAAACAATGGACATTTCCAAAATGTGATCTGTCTTTGATAGCCAATTATAAATGAGTATGAATGGAACACTGTCAATAATCTGCAGAATCCTAGACATTACCCTGGATAAAAGGCCTATTACACTGGACGTACATGCAGTGTTACCCTGGATAAAAGGCCTATTACACTGGACGTACATGCAGTGTTAACCTGGATAAAAGGCCTATTACACTGGACGTACATGCAGTGTTACCCTGGATAAAAGGCCTATTACACTGGACATACATGCAGTGTTACCCTGGATAAAAGGCCTATTACACTGGACGTACATGCAGTGTTACCCTGGATAAAAGGCCTATTACACTGGACGTACATGCAGTGTTACCCTGGATAAAAGGCCTATTACACTGGACGTACATGCAGTGTTACCCTGGATAAAAGGCCTATTACACTGGACGTACATGCAGTGTTAACCTGGATAAAAGGCCTATTACACTGGACGTACATGCAGTGTTACCGTGGGAATAGAACATGTCTTATATAAACAATGGAAGGAAGACAGGTTTAAACGTTTGTTTGGGCCTTTTTTCCCCCCCTGGCAACAGCTTCGGTCCCATCCACAAAGGGTAAAGAAAATAATTAAATGTTAGTGCTGCATTAAATGGCTTAAAATATAATTTTAATGTAATCATGTATTCTATCTATAAACGAGTTTATGCTTAACTTGTGACGAGCCATCAAGTCAATTTAAAAAAAAATAATAATGTTTTTCACCACTTATTTCAAGCTACAAAAGGGAAAAGTGGAAGAGAGATTGACTTCATCACTACTTGTTTTTGTAAAAAGTGTTGACAAATCAAATAACATTTTATTGGTCACATACTAATTTTTTTGCAGATGTTATTGTGGGTGTAGCGAAATGCTGGTGTTTCTAGCTCCAACAGTAATATCTAACTAAATGCTTGTGTTTCTAGCTCGAACAGTAATATCTAACTAAATGCTTGTGTTCCTAGCTCCAACAGTAATATCTAACTAAATGCTTGTGTTCCTAGCTCCAACAGTAATATCTAACTAAATGATTGTGTTCCCAGCTCCAACAGTAATATCTAACTAAATGCTTGTGTTCCTAGCTCCAACAGTAATATCTAACTAAATGCTTGTGTTCCTAGCTCCAACAGTGCAGTAGTATCTAACTAAATGCTGGTGTTCCTAGCTCCAACAGTGCAGTAATATCTAACTAAATGCTTGTGTTCCCAGCTCCAACAGTAATATCTAACTAAATGCTTGTGTTTCTAGCTCCAACAGTAATATCTAACTAAATGCTTGTGTTTCTAGCTCCAACAGTAATATCTAACTAAATGCTTGTGTTCCCAGCTCCAACAGTAATATCTAACTAAATGCTTGTGTTCCCAGCTCCAACAGTGCAGTAGTATCTAACTAAATGCTTGTGTTCCTAGCTCCAACAGTGCAGTAGTATCTAACTAAATGCTTGTGTTCCCAGCTCCAACAGTAATATCTAACTAAATGCTTGTCTTCCCAGCTCCAACAGTGCAGTAGTATCTAACAGCGCAGTAATATCTAAAAACGATTCACAATTGTACACACAAATCTAAAAGTAAAAGAATGGAATTAAGAAATGTATAAATATTTGATGGAGCAATGTCGGCGTGGTATAGACTAAAATACAGTAGAACAGAATACAGTAAATACAATACAGTAAATACAGTAGAATAGAATACAGTTGAAGTCGGAAGTTGACATACACCTTAGCCAAATACATTTGAACTCAAGTTTTTCACAATTCCCAACATTTATTCCTAGAAAAAATTCCCTGTCTTGGGTCAGTTAGGATCACCACTTTATTTTAAGAATGTGAAATGTCAGAATAATAGTAGAGAGAATGATTTATTTCAGCTTTTACTTCTTTCATCACATTCCCAGTGGGTCAGAAGTTTACATACACTCAATTAGTATTTGGTAGCATTGCCATTTAAATTGTTTAACTTGGGTCAAACGTTTCAGGTAGCCTTCCACAAGCTTCCCACAATAAGTTGGGTGAATTTTGGCCCATTCCTCCTGACAGAACTGGAGTAACTGAGTCAGGTTTGTAGGCCTCCTTGCTCACACACGCCTTTTTCAGTTCTGCCCACAAATTCTATATAGGGTTGAGGTCAGGGCTTTGTGATGGCCACTCCAATACCTTGACTTTGTTGTCCTTAAGCCATTTTGCCACAACTTTGGAAGTATGCTTGGGGTCATTGTCCATTTGGAAGACCCATTTGCGACCAAGCTTTAACTTCCTGACTGATGTCTTGAGATGTTGCTTCAATCTATCCACATAATTTTCCATCCCTCATGATGCCATCTATTTTGTGAAGTGCACCAGTCCCTCCTGCAGCAAAGCACCCCCACAACATGATGCTGCCACCCCCGTACTTCACAGTTGGGATGGTGTTCTTCGGCTTGCAAGCATCCCCCTTTTTTCTCAGAACATAACGATGGTCATTATGGCCAAACAGTTCTATTTTTGTTTCATCAGACCAGAGGACATTTCTCCAAAAAGTACGATCTTTGTTCCCATGTGCAGTTGCAAACCGTAGTCTAGCTTTTTTTATGGCGGGTTTGGAGCAGTGGCTTCTTCCTTGCTGAGCGGCCTTTCAGCTTATGTCGATATAGGACTCGTTCTACTGTGGATATAGATACTTTTGTACCCGTTTCCTCCAGCATCTTCACAAGGTCCTTTGCTGTTATTCTGGGATTGATTTGCACTTTTCGTACCAAAGTACGTTCATCTCTAGGAGACAGAACGCGTCTCTTTCCTGGGCGGTATGACGGCTGCGTGGTCCCATGGTGTTTATACTTGCGTACTATTGTTTGTACAGATGAATGTGGTACTTTCAGGCGTTTGGAAATTGCTCCCAAGGATGAACCAGACTTGTGGAGGTCTTGGCTGATTTATATAGATCTTCCCATGATGTCAAGCAAAGAGGCACTGAGTTTGAAGGTAGTCCTTGAAATACATCCACAAGTACACCTCCAATTGACTCGAATGATGTCAATTAGCCTATCAGAAGCTTCTAAAGCCATAACATCATTTTTCTGGAATTTTCCAAGCTGTTTAAAGGCACAGTCAACTTATTGTATGTAAACTTCTGACCCACTGGAATTGTGATACAGTGAATTATAAGTGAAATAATCTGTCTGTAAACAATTGCTGGAAAAATTTAGTTTTAATGACTCCAACCTAAGTGTATGTAAACTTCCAACTTCAACTGTATATGTGAAATGAGTAAGCCGTATGTAAGCATTATTAAAGTGGCCAGTAATTCCATGTCTATGTACAGTCATGTGAAAAACCCTCTGGAAAGTGGTCAGGTTTTTTTGTTGTTGTTTTATATATATTTTTTTTTTTACATATTTGGACACGTATATTTGAGCTAAATCCCCACCACATTCATTGATAAAAAGGTAACCCAAATCATACAAAAAAAAAAAAAAAACTTTGAAAATGTTATGCAATTAAAATAAACAAAAAAAAATGCATTTTCTTTCCGCGGAAAAAAAAGTTAGTAAAAGTAGGGGTGTACTATGACATAAAATAGCTAAAATTAGAATCAGGTGCAACAAAACAGGTGCAAATGATTAGAAAATCATTAGAGAGTACCTTGGGAGGGTGCAGCCCTACATAAAGATTAGAAACTTGGTTTGGCTTGGTCTTAACCATATGGCTGTGTGATCAAAAGACAGCAGAGGCCCTCAGAGGATACATTATTGACTCCTGTGAGTCTGGGAGGGGTTACAAATCCATTTCCAAGCAATTCGAAGAACATAATTTCACTGTCCGATGGCTCAACTACAAATGGAGAAAACTCCAGACCACTGGCAATCGTCCCACCAAATTCAGCCAAAGAGTTGACCGAAAGATGCTCATAGAAGTCTGTAAGAAGTCTGTAAAAACCCCAGGGTAACGTCAAGGGATCGACAGGCCTCTCTTACCACAATCAATGTCGACGTTCATGAGTCAACTGTCATTAAGAGAAACTTGGCCTACATTGGAGGTCAGGAAGGAAGAAGCCTCTGCTCTCAAAAAAAAAAAAAAAGAATATCAAGACACAACTGACGTTTGCCAGACAACACCTGGGTAAAGGACGAAAACTACTGGAACAAAGTGCTCTGGAAAGGTGAGTCAAAGGTGGAGTTGTTTGACCGCAATGTCAGACGCCATGTTTGGCAAAAACTGAACTCTGGCTTTGAACAGAATAACCTCATACCAACCGATTGCAAAAGTATATTCTTTCACTGTCATTTGTTAAGTTAGGTTACCTTTATCTGTCAAGTGTTGAAGTGAAGATGACATATCCATCTGTCCAAATATGCATTTAAAAAAAAGGGGGAAAAAAAGGATAATTTCCAGGGGGTTTCACATGACTGTATATAGGGCAGCAGCCACTAAGGTGTAGGGTTGAGTAACCAGGTGGTAGCCGGCTAGTGATGGCTATTTAAGTCTGATTGACTTGAGAGAAGCTGTTTTTCAGTCTCTCGGTCCCAGCTTTGATTCACCTGTACTGACCTCGCCTTCTGGATGGTAGCGGGGTGAACAGGCAGTGCCTCGGGTGGTTGATGTCCTTGATTGTCTTTTTGGCTTTCCTATGACATCGGGTGCTGTAGGTGTCCTGAACGGAAGGCAATGTTCCCCAGGTGATGTGTTGGGCAGACCGCACCACCCTCTGGAAAGCCCTGCGGTGCAGTTGCCGTACCAGGCGGTGAAACAGCCCGACAGGATGCTCTCGATTGTGCATCTGTAAAAGTTGAGGGTCTTAGGGGCCAAGACAAATTTATTCAGACTCCTGAGTTTGAAGAGGTGCTGTTGTGCATTCACCACACTGTCTGTGTGGGTGGACCATTTCAGATTGTCAGTGATGTGTACGCCAAGGAAGTTGGAGCTTTTTATCTTCTCCACTGCGGTCCCGTCGATGTGGATAGGGGCGTGCTGAAGTCCACGATCAGCTCCTTCGTTTTGTTGATGTTGAGGTTATTTTCCTGGCACCACTCATCCATGGCCCTCACCTCCTCCCTGTAGGCTGTTTCGTCATTGTTGGTAATTCAAGCCCACTACTGTTGTGTCGTCTGCAAACTTGATGAGTTGGAGGCAAGCGTCGCCACGATGCATGGGTGAACAGGGAGTACAGGAGAGGGCTGAGCACACACCCTTGTGGGGCCCCTATGTTAAGGATCAGCGAAGTGGAGGTGTTATTTCCTACCTTCACCAACTGGGGGAAGCCAGTCAGAAAGTCCTGTGCCCAGTTGTAAAGGGGGCGGGGTTCAGACCCAGGGCCCTGAGCTTAATGATGAGCTTGGAGGGTACTATGGTGTTGAACGCTGAGCTGTAGTCAATGAACAGCATTCTTACGTAGCTATTCCTCATGTCATCTGTGGGTCTATTGGGGCGGTAAGCAAATTCAAGTGGGGTCTAGGGTTTCAGGTAAGGTAGAGGTGATATGATCCTTAACTAGCCTCTCAAAGCACTTCATGATGACAGATGTGAGTGCTATGGGGCAATAGTCATTTAGTTCAGATACCTTTGCTTTCTTGGGTACAGGAACAATGGTGGACATCTTGAAGCAAGTAGGGAGAGCAGACTGGGAGAGAGAGATATTCAATATGTCCATAAGCACTCCAGCCAGCTGGTCTATGCATGCTCTGAGTATGCAGCTAGGGATACCGTCTGGGCCAGCAGCCTTGCACGGCCACGGAGAACGAGAGCCCACAGTCCTTGGTAGCGGGCCGCGTCGGTGGCACTGTGTTATCCTCAAAGCGTGCAAAGAAGTTGTTTAGCTTGTCCGGGCCAAGACGTCGGTGTCGTGGCTGGTTTTCCTTTTGTAATCTGGGATTGTCTGTAGACCCTGCCACATACGCCTCATGTCTGAGCCATTGAATTGCGACTCCCCTTTGTCTTTATACTGACATTTTGCCTGTTTGATTGCCTTACGGAGGGAATAATTACACTGTTTGTTTTTAATCATATTCCCAGTCACCTTGCCATGGTTAAATGCGGTGGTTCGCGCTTTCAGTTTTGCGCGAATGCCGCCATCTATTTACGTTTTTGGTTTGGGTAGGTTTTAATAGTCACAGTGGGAACAACATCTCCTATACACTTCCTGTTGAACTCAGTCACCGTGTCCGTGGATACGTCAATGTTATTCTCAGAGGCTATCGGGAACATTCCAGTCCGCGTGATCAAAACAATCTTGAAGCGTGGATTCTTACTGGTTAGACCACGCGTTGAATAGACCGTAACACAGGTAGTTCCTGTTTGAGTTTCTGCCTATAGGAAGGGAGGAGCAAAATGGAGTCGTGATCTGATTTTCCCGAAGGGAGGGCCTTGTAGGCATTTCGAAAGGAAGAGTAGCATTGATCGAGTGTTTTACCAGAGCGAGTACTACAGTCAATGTGTTGATAGAACTTCGGTAGCGTTTTCCTCAAATTTGCTTTGTTAAAATCCCCAGCTACAATAAATCAGGATATGTGGTTTCCAGTTTGCATAAAGTCCAGTGTAGTTCCTTGAGGGCCATCGTGGTATCCGGCTTGAGGGGAAATATACACGGCTGTGACTATAACCGAAGAGAATTCTCTTGGGAGGTAACACGGTCGGCATTTGATTGTGAGGTATTCTAGGGTCGGTGGAACAAAAGGACTTGAGTTTCTGTATGTTATCACAATCCCACCATTAGTAGTTAGTCATGAAACACACACCACCGCCTTTCCCTGAGAGTTATTTATTCCTGTCTGCGTGATGTTCTGATAACCCAGCTGGCTGTATGGACGGGGACAGTATATCCGGAGGGAGCCATGATTTCGTGAAACAGAGTATGTTACGGTCCCTGATGTTTCTCTGGAAGGATATCTTCGCCCTGAGCTCGTCTACTTTATTGTCCAAGAGACTGAACATTAGCGTGTATTATACTCGGAAGTGGTGGATGGTGTGCACTCCTCCTGAGTCGGACTAGATGTTCACTCCGAACACCTTTTCTCCGCCGGCGGCGTCTTGGATCAGCCTCTGGGATATGTTTAATTGCCCAAAGGGGGTACGAACAAAGGATCCAATTCGGGAAAGTCGTATTCCTGGTCGTAATGCTGGTGAGTTTACGCCGCAAAAAGTTATTTCCGGCTGTATGTAATAACACAAACTTTCTGGGCTACTAATGTCAGAAAGAACACACAACAACAACAACAAAATACTACAAAGTTGCTTAGGAGCTAGAAGCAGAGCTGCCATGTCTGTCTGTTTAAACTACTGGCACACAGCTCAGACACCCATACATACCCCACAAGACATGCCACCAGAGGTCTGTTTAAACTACTGGCACACAGCTCAGACACCCATACATACTCCACAAGACATGCCACCAGAGGTCTGTTTAAACTACTGGCACACAGCTCAGACACCCATACATACTCCACAAGACATGCCACCAGAGGTCTGTTTAAACTACTGGCACACAGCTCAGACACCCATACATACCCTACAAGACATGCCACCAGAGGTCTGTTTAAACTACTGGCACACAGCTCATAGACACCCATGCATACCCTACAAGACATGCCACCAGAGGTCTGTTTAAACTACTGGCACACAGCTCATAGACACCCATACATACCCTACAAGACATGCCACCAGAGGTCTGTTTAAACTACTGGCACACAGCTCAGACACCCATACATACCCCACAAGACATGCCACCAGAGGTCTGTTTAAACTACTGGCACACAGCTCAGACACCCATACATACCCCACAAGACATGCCACCAGAGGTCTGTTTAAACTACTGGCATACAGCTCAGACACCCATACATACCCCACAAGACATGCCACCAGAGGTCTGTTTAAACTACTGGCACACAGCTCAGACACCCATACATACCCCACAAGACATGCCACCAGAGGTCTGTTTAAACTACTGCCACACTGCTCAGACACCCATACATACCCCACAAGACATGCCACCAGAGGTCTGTTTAAACTGCTGGCACACAGCTCAGACACCCATACATACCCCACAAGACATGCCACCAGAGGTCTCTTCACAATCCCCAAGTGCACAGCAGACTGTGGGAGGAGCACAGTACTACATAGAGACATGACTACATTAAACTCTATTCCACATCAGGTAACTGATGCAGCAGTAGGATAAGATTTTTAAAAAAGCTGGTAAAAATACACCTTTATGGAATAACGGGGACTGTGAAGAGACACACACACACACACACACACACACACACACACACACACACACACACACACACACACACACACACACACACACACACACACACGCACACACACACGCGCACACACACACACACACACGCACACACATTGTAATATTGTTGTAGTGGTGGTATTATACATGTTGTATTGTAGTGGTGGTATTATACATGTTGTATTGTAGTGGTGGTATTATACATGTTGTATTGTAGTGGTGGTATTATACATGTTGTATTGTAGTGGTGGTGGTATTATACATGTTGTATTGTAGTGGTGGTGGTATTATACATGTTGTATTGTAGTGGTGGTGGTATTATACATGTTGTATTGTAGTGGTGGTATTATACATGTTGTATTGTAGTGGTGGTATTATACATGTTGTATTGTAGTGGTGGTATTATACATGTTGTATTGTAGTGGTGGTATTATACATGTTGTATTGTAGTGGTGGTATTATACATGTTGTATTGTAGTGGTGGTATTATACATGTTGTATTGTAGTGGTGGTATTATACATGTTGTATTGTAGTGGTGGTATTATACATGTTGTATTGTAGTGGTGGTATTATACATGTTGTATTGTAGTGGTGGTATTATACATGTTGTATTGTATGTAGTGGTGTAATAATGTTTTATACTGTTTTATCTGTTGTTTTATATGTAATATAAAGTCCTTTAATGTGTTTGTATCCCAGGAAGAGTAGCTGATGCCTTGGCTAAATGGGGATCCCTAATAAATACAAATACGCCAAAATGCAAATTCAATACAGGCTACAACAACTGCATGCGGGTATCCATGCTACTGTAAAAAGAAAAAAAAATATATATTTTTACCGTAAATTCCGGACTATAAGCCGCAACTTTTTTCCCACGCTTTGAACCTCGCGGCTTAAACAATGACGCGGCTAATATATGGATTTTTGTTACAAGCCGTGTTTCGTTAAAGCCTGTGTAAAGTTCATTTGTTTCAAATGTACCGGTAGGCACCTGCGGCTTATAGACATGTGCGGCTTATTTATGTTCAAAATAATACAAAAAATAAAAAAATTCAGTGGGTGCGGCTTATATTCAGGTGCGCTCAATAGTCCGGAAATTACGGTAGTATAAATTGGCAGGAATTTGGCTGCAAAATACTACTTATAGCCAATATCGATGAGGCAAATATGATTTGAGTCGGTGTAATTTAAGCTAAACTAAAAAGAGGAACTTTCTTCAGCTATCTTGAGGCCAGGCAGAAGCAGTGCAACTCTTCATCAGCATAAATCCAAAATATTTATGAGAAAAACAACATCACCACTTTGTGCAATTCAAAGACCAGAGCCAGCTAGTTGTCGATGACAGATCAGGTTCAAATAACCTAAACATGTTTTAAAAGGTCGGAACAGACTTGCACGGCCGAAAGTGAGTGATCAAGTTGCCGTGCTAGCTGTTGAGCATTTTGAACATGTAAACTTTCCAGCAACCAAGAGACAGCTAGCTACTGTAGTTAGTTAGCTAACTATTTTACAATCAGGGCATTCAATTCATAAACTACATAGCTAAAGGTTGCAAACTAGCTTAATTTAGCCTGCATAGATGATACTTTTTTTTTTGCATTGTTTGTTGCTCTGTAATGCTAGCTAACTAGCGATGCAATTCTAAACTGGCTAGCTAGCTGCCCATCCAACTAGCTAGCAATAGGCAGTTAGCTAGATACATATTTCTAGTACGGAAGAGACATTCTTCAAGTCAAAGTTGGATATTAGTAGTGCTGTAGTAAAGGATATATTATAGAGCCAGATAAGCAGCATTTTAATTTCAAGCGAAACACGTGTAAGTCAATGGGTATGGAACTTGGAACGGAGGAAGACAGGTTCCGACGTTACGAAAACTTTCTTTACCCTTCGTGGTCGTTGCTAAGCCAAACAACGGGCCGTATGTCATTGACGATACAAACTTTCCTCCTTAACAACGCATCGTCCTCTGCCCTTCCTTCGGGATCTGTAGCTAATCATACAATTCTAAGAATAGAAACGCAACTCACACAACGAGAAAATATTGTGCAAGCGAGGAGCCCAGTGATCAAACTGACAATCTAATTATACCTCAAACCAACCAACCAGAAACCACCAAGTGTGTTAATCGAGGACTCATCGGGGGGGGGGGGGGGGGGGGAGTGTGGAGAAGGCATTCCATTCCACTAAGTCCTTGGTAGCATCCCAAATGGCAACCTATTCCCTATTTAGTGCATCACTTTTGACCAAGAGCCATATGTAAAGATAGTGCACTATATAGGGAATAGGGAGTCATTTAGGTCAAACCCCTTGATCAGGTCGAGCTAGATGCTTGTTGTCGTTTGTGCTTTTAGAATGAATCAATCTCCCCACATTGCTCACGCACAAGGTGAGTCACTCAAACAGGTTATCCAGGGATCCAGTTTCATTTGATATGAACGGATGATACGAATGGCAGACGAGTTTAAAAACAAACAATAAGGAGAAAGGGAAAAATAGGTATCTGCTGCAGAATGAAATGCTTTCATTACACAACTACTGCATAGACAGATAGAACATAGTAAATTGTTGGCTTGGGTGTCAGTCAAACAGCGCTCAAAGCCATGGATTAACAACAGTGCTATAAAATGTTGGGTCGTGTACAGTAGGGAGAAACGTTTTGAACACTGAATGAAACAGGGAGGCATTAAAAAATAAATAAAGGAACACAGTTTTTTTCCTTTCTGTTGCAAAATGTTTTGCTACAGTATTGAACATGACCCTGATCTGCCCAGTAACCCCATAGCACCAGGCATACTGCAGACATGGAGCAGAGGGAACTAACCCCATAGCACCAGGCATACTGCAGACATGGAGCAGAGGGAACTAACCCCATAGCACCAGGCATACTGCAGACATGGAGCAGAGGGAACTAACCCCATAGCACCAGGCATACTGCAGACATGGAGCAGAGGGAACTAACCCCATAGCACCAGGCATACTGCAGACATGGAGCAGAGGGAACTAACCCCATAGCACCAGGCATACTGCAGACATGGAGCAGAGGGAACTAACCCCATAGCACCAGGCATACTGCAGACATGGAGCAGAGGGAACTAACCCCATAGCACCAGGCATACTGCAGACATGGAGCAGAGGGAACTAACCCCATAGCACCAGGCATACTGCAGACATGGAGCAGAGGGAACTAACCCCATAGCACCAGGCATACTGCAGACATGGAGCAGAGGGAACTAACCCCATAGCACCAGGCATACTGCAGACATGGAGCAGAGGGAACTAACCCCATAGCACCAGGCATACTGCAGACATGGAGCAGAGGGAACTAACCCCATAGCACCAGGCATACTGCAGACATGGAGCAGAGGGAACTAACCCCATAGCACCAGGCATACTGCAGACATGGAGCAGAGGGAACTAACCCCATAGCACCAGGCATACTGCAGACATGGAGCAGAGGGAACTAACCCCATAGCACCAGGCATACTGCAGACATGGAGCAGAGGGAACTAACCCCATAGCACCAGGCATACTGCAGACATGGAGCAGAGGGAACTAACCCCATAGCACCAGGCATACTGCAGACATGGAGCAGAGGGAACTAACCCCATAGCACCAGGCATACTGCAGACATGGAGCAGAGGGAACTAACCCCATAGCACCAGGCATACTGCAGACATGGAGCAGAGGGAACTAACCCCATAGCACCAGGCATACTGCAGACATGGAGCAGAGGGAACTAACCCCATAGCACCAGGCATACTGCAGACATGGAGCAGAGGGAACTAACCCCATAGCACCAGGCATACTGCAGACATGGAGCAGAGGGAACTAACCCCATAGCACCAGGCATACTGCAGACATGGAGCAGAGGGAACTAACCCCATAGCACCAGGCATACTGCAGACATGGAGCAGAGGGAACTAACCCCATAGCACCAGGCATACTGCAGACATGGAGCAGAGGGAACTAACCCCATAGCACCAGGCATACTGCAGACATGGAGCAGAGGGAACTAACCCCATAGCACCAGGCATACTGCAGACATGGAGCAGAGGGAACTAACCCCATAGCACCAGGCATACTGCAGACATGGAGCAGAGGGAACTAACCCCATAGCACCAGGCATACTGCAGACATGGAGCAGAGGGAACTAACCCCATAGCACCAGGCATACTGCAGACATGGAGCAGAGGGAACTAACCCCATAGCACCAGGCATACTGCAGACATGGAGCAGAGGGAACTAACCCCATAGCACCAGGCATACTGCAGACATGGAGCAGAGGGAACTAACCCCATAGCACCAGGCATACTGCAGACATGGAGCAGAGGGAACTAACCCCATAGCACCAGGCATACTGCAGACATGGAGCAGAGGGAACTAACCCCATAGCACCAGGCATACTGCAGACATGGAGCAGAGGGAACTAACCCCATAGCACCAGGCATACTGCAGACATGGAGCAGAGGGAACTAACCCCATAGCACCAGGCATACTGCAGACATGGAGCAGAGGGATCTAACCCCATAGCACCAGGCATACTGCAGACATGGAGCAGAGGGAACTAACCCCATAGCACCAGGCATACTGCAGACATGGAGCAGAGGGAACTAACCCCATAGCACCAGGCATACTGCAGACATGGAGCAGAGGGAACTAACCCCATAGCACCAGGCATACTGCAGACATGGAGCAGAGGGATCTAACCCCATAGCACCAGGCATACAGCAGACATGGAGCAGAGGGAACTAACCCCATAGCACCAGGCATACTGCAGACATGGAGCAGAGGGAACTAACCCCATAGCACCAGGCATACTGCAGACATGGAGCAGAGGGAACTAACCCCATAGCACCAGGCATACTGCAGACATGGAGCAGAGGGAACTAACCCCATAGCACCAGGCATACTGCAGACATGGAGCAGAGGGAAGTAACCCCATAGCACCAGGCATACTGCAGACATGGAGCAGAGGGATCTAACCCCATAGCACCAGGCATACTGCAGACATGGAGCAGAGGGAACTAACCCCATAGCACCAGGCATACTGCAGACATGGAGCAGAGGGAACTAACCCCATAGCACCAGGCATACTGCAGACATGGAGCAGAGGGAACTAACCCCTAGATGCTGACCTTGGGTGTGTTTTGCATTTCTGGGGGGAAACTTCACCCCAGAACTGCCAACAGCCTGAGAGACGGGGTGTTTTTGCAAGCATCAAGACCTGGATCCACAATGCGTCTCAGAGTTATGCTGATCTAGGATCAGGCCCCCACTGTTCATGTAATCTGATTCATCAGGATCCACAATGCGTCTCAGAGTTATGCTGATCTAGGATCAGGCCCCCACTGTTCATGTAATCTGATTCATCAGGATCCACAACGCGTCTCAGAGTTGTGAATGGAAACATTTTCCTCTTACGGATAAAAAATAAAGAGGTTTCACGAAGACTATTTCACTTATGACCACGAGGCTACTAAATAATCTCATTTCAATTGGAATTATTTCATTAGCCTAGGCTACATCACGCTATTTCAGATTAATCGCTTTGGATTAATATAACCATTACCTCCAGATCCTCCTCTTCCTCTCCTATAACCCAGATCCTCCTCTTCCTCTCCTATAACCCAGATCCTCCAGATCCTCCTCTTCCTCTACTATAACCCAGATCCTCCTCTTCCTCTCCTATAACCCAGATCCTCCTCTTCCTCTCCTATAACCCAGATCCTCCAGATCCTCCTCTTCCTCTCCTATAACCCAGATCCTCCTCTTCCTCTCCTATAACCCTTACCTCCAGATCCTCCTCCTCCTCTTCCTCTCCTATAACCCAGATCCTCCTCTTCCTCTCCTATAACCCAGATCCTCCAGATCCTCCTCCTCCTCTTCCTCTCCTATAACCCATACCTCCAGATCCTCCTCTTCCTCTCCTATAACCCAGATCCTCCTCTTCCTCTCCTATAACCCATACCTCCAGTACCTCCTCTTCCTCTCCTATAACCCTGATCCTCCTCTTCCTCTCCTATAACCCTGATCCTCCTCTTCCTCTCCTATAACCCAGATCCTCCTCTTCCTCTCCTATAACCCAGATCCTCCTCTTCCTCTCCTATAACCCAGATCCTCCTCTTCCTCTCCTATAACCCATACCTCCAGATCCTCCTCCTCCTCTCCTATAACCCAGATCCTCCTCTTCCTCTCCTATAACCCAGATCCTCCTCTTCCTCTCCTATAACCCATACCTCCTCCTCCTCCTCTTCCTCTCCTATAACCCAGATCCTCCTCTTCCTCTCCTATAACCCAGATCCTCCTCTTCCTCTCCTATAACCCATACCTCCAGATCCTCCTCTTCGTCTACGTTGTTTATGCTCTGGTATGCTGTGGTGTAAGCCTCCAACGCCTTGGCATGGAATGACATCTCCACCGTCAAAAACTCCCCAAAGATCTTCTACAGGGAGAGAGAGGAGAGTAATGACAACTATGAAATGAATAAAGGGTTGATGTGGCCATAATCAATTATTGTAATAATGATTAAACAGATTACATTCAACAAAGAATGATTGCTGAAAATCTGATCACAAAGAAACACAGGATGCTATTTGGAGAGAGACAGAGAGAGAGAGACCTTGATATCTTGTATTTTCTGCTTTTCAAACGCGTCTATCGTCTCCTCCAGTTGTCGCGTCGTGCGCGTGGCGTCCATCGTGGCTCTCTGCAGGTCACTTTCAGCCTGTTGTCACGACGACACAATGCCACACATAACATACACTTCAAATCATTTTCATAAATGGCTATTTGACTAACTGTGTGTGTGTGTGTGTGTGTGTGTGTGCGTGTGTGTGTGTGTGTGTGTGTGTGTATGTATGTATGTATGTACATCAGTTCTCACAGCCGATTCAGGAGAAAGACACCCACCTGGGACTGTTGGTATCATTAAGGGAATTAGGACATTAGCAATTATATAAATAACGAAATCCTCTTTCACCTCTCTTTTCATATAGTTATGCATAACAGTGACTAGTGTTCAGACTCATCCTTACTAGTGTTTAGACTCATCCCATTAACCTGACTAGCGTTTAGACTCATCCTTACTAGTGTTTAGACTCATCCCATTGACCTTACTAGTGTTTAGACTCATCCCATTGACCTTACTAGTGTTCAGACTCATCCCATTGACCTTACTAGTGTTCAGACTCATCCCATTGACCTTACTAGTGTTTAGACTCATCCCATTGACCTTACTAGCGTTTAGACTCATCCCATTGACCTTACTAGTGTTTAGACTCATCCCATTGACCTTACTAGTGTTCAGACTCATCCCATTGACCTTACTAGTGTTTAGACTCATCCCATTGACCTGACTAGTGTTTAGACTCATCCCATTGACCTTACTAGCGTTCAGTCTCATCCTAACTAGTGTTTAGACTCATCCCATTGACCTAACTAGCGTTTAGTCTCATCCCATTGACCTTACTAGTGTTCAGACTCATCCCATTGACCTTACTAGTGTTTAGACTCATCCCATTGACCTGACTAGTGTTTAGACTCATCCCATTGACCTAACTAGTGTTTAGACTCATCCCATTGACCTTACTAGTGTTTAGACTCATCCCATTGACCTGACTAGTGTTTAGACTCATCCCATTGACCTGACTAGTGTTTAGACTCATCCCATTGACCTAACTTGTGTTTAGACTCATCCCATTGACCTGACTAGTGTTTAGACTCATCCCATTAACCTTACTAGTGTTTAGACTCATCCCATTGACCTGACTAGTGTTTAGACTCATCCCATTGACCTGACTAGTGTTCAGACTCATCCCATTGACCTAACTAGTGTTCAGACTCATCCCATTGACCTTACTAGTGTTTAGTCTCATCCCATTGACCTGACTAGTGTTCAGACTCATCCCATTGACCTTACTAGTGTTTAGACTCATCCCATTGACCTAACTAGTGTTTAGACTCATCCCATTGACCTAACTAGTGTTCAGACTCATCCCATTGACCTAACTTGTGTTTAGACTCATCCCATTGACCTAACTAGTGTTTAGACTCATCCCTACTAGTGTTCAGACTCATCCCATTGACCTGACTAGTGTTTAGACTCATCCCATTGACCTGACTAGTGTTTAGACTCATCCCATTGACCTTACTAGTGTTTAGACTCATCCCATTGACCTAACTAGTGTTTAGACTCATCCCATTAACCTTACTAGTGTTTAGACTCATCCCATTGACCTTACTAGTGTTTAGACTCATCCCATTGACCTAACTAGTGTTTAGACTCATCCCATTGACCTTACTAGTGTTTAGACTCATCCCATTGACCTGACTAGCGTTCAGACTCATCCCATTGACCTTACTAGTGTTTAGACTCATCCCATTGACCTAACTTGTGTTTAGACTCATCCCATTGACCTAACTTGTGTTTAGACTCATCCCATTGACCTTACTAGTGTTTAGACTCATCCCATTGACCTAACTAGTGTTTAGACTCATCCCATTGACCTTACTAGTGTTTAGACTCATCCCATTGACCTGACTAGTGTTCAGACTCATCCCATTGACCTAACTAGTGTTCAGACTCATCCCATTAACCTTACTAGTGTTTAGACTCATCCCATTGACCTAACTTGTGTTTAGACTCATCCCATTGACCTAACTTGTGTTTAGACTCATCCCATTGACCTTACTAGTGTTTAGACTCATCCCATTGACCTAACTAGTGTTTAGACTCATCCCATTAACCTTACTAGTGTTTAGACTCATCCCATTGACCTTACTAGTGTTTAGACTCATCCCATTGACCTTACTAGTGTTTAGACTCATCCCATTAACCTTACTAGTGTTTAGACTCATCCCATTGACCTTACTAGTGTTTAGACTCATCCCATTGACCTTACTAGCGTTTAGACTCATCCCTACTAGTGTTTAGACTCATCCCATTGACCTTACTAGTGTTTAGACTCATCCCATTAACCTTACTAGTGTTTAGACTCATCCCATTAACCTTACTAGTGTTTAGACTCATCCCTACTAGTGTTTAGACTCATCCCATTGACCTTACTAGTGTTTAGACTCATCCCATTAACCTTACTAGTGTTTAGACTCATCCCATTGACCTTACTAGTGTTTAGACTCATCCCATTGACCTTACTAGTGTTTAGACTCATCCCATTAACCTTACTAGTGTTTAGACTCATCCCTACTAGTGTTTAGACTCATCCCATTGACCTTACTAGTGTTTAGACTCATCCCATTAACCTTACTAGTGTTTAGACTCATCCCATTGACCTTACTAGTGTTTAGACTCATCCCATTAACCTTACTAGTGTTTAGACTCATCCCTACTAGTGTTTAGACTCATCCCATTAACCTTACTAGTGTTTAGACTCATCCCATTAACCTTACTAGTGTTTAGACTCATCCCTACTAGTGTTTAGACTCATCCCATTAACCTTACTAGTGTTTAGACTCATCCCATTAACCTTACTAGTGTTTAGACTCATCCCATTGACCTTACTAGTGTTTAGACTCATCCCATTAACCTTACTAGTGTTTAGACTCATCCCTACTAGTGTTTAGACTCATCCCATTGACCTTACTAGTGTTTAGACTCATCCCATTAACCTTACTAGTGTTTAGACTCATCCCTACTAGTGTTTAGACTCATCCCATTGACCTTACTAGTGTTTAGACTCATCCCATTAACCTTACTAGTGTTTAGACTCATCCCATTAACCTTACTAGTGTTTAGACTCATCCCTACTAGTGTTTAGACTCATCCCATTGACCTTACTAGTGTTTAGACTCATCCCATTAACCTTACTAGTGTTTAGACTCATCCCTACTAGTGTTTAGACTCATCCCATTGACCTTACTAGTGTTTAGACTCATCCCATTGACCTTACTAGCGTTTAGACTCATCCCATTAACCTGACTAGCGTTCAGACTCATCCCATTGACCTTACTAGTGTTTAGACTCATCCCATTGACCTTACTAGTGTTTAGACTCATCCCATTGACCTTACTAGCGTTTAGACTCATCCCATTGACCTTACTAGTGTTTAGACTCATCCCATTGACCTTACTAGCGTTTAGACTCATCCCATTGACCTTACTAGTGTTTAGACTCATCCCATTGACCTTACTAGCGTTTAGTCTCATCCCATTAACCTTACTAGCGTTTAGACTCATCCCATTGACCTGACTAGTGTTTAGACTCATCCCATTGACCTTACTAGCGTTTAGTCTCATCCCATTAACCTTACTAGTGTTTAGACTCATCCCTACTAGCGTTTAGACTCATCCCTACTAGTGTTTAGACTCATCCCATTGACCTTACTAGTGATTAGACTCATCCTTACTAGCGTTTAGACTCATCCCATTGACCTTACTAGCATTTAGACTCATCCCATTGACCTTACTAGTGTTTAGACTCATCCCATTGACCTTACTAGTGTTTAGACTCATCCCATTGACCTGACTAGCGTTCAGACTCATCCCATTGACCTAACTAGTGTTTAGACTCATCCCATTGACCTTACTAGCGTTTAGACTCATCCCATTGACCTGACTAGCGTTCAGACTCATCCCATTGACCTTACTAGTGTTTAGACTCATCCCATTGACCTGACTAGCGTTTAGACTCATCCCTACTAGTGTTTAGACTCATCCCATTGACCTTACTAGCGTTTAGACTCATCCCATTGACCTGACTAGCGTTCAGACTCATCCCATTGACCTTACTAGTGTTTAGACTCATCCCATTGACCTTACTAGTGTTTAGACTCATCCCATTGACCTTACTAGTGTTTAGACTCATCCCATTGACCTTACTAGTGTTTAGACTCATCCCTACTAGCGTTTAGACTCATCCCATTGACCTTATTAGCGTTTAGTCTCATCCCATTGACCTTACTAGTGTTCAGACTCATCCCTACTAGCGTTTAGTCTCATCCCATTGACCTTACTAGTGTTTAGACTCATCCCTACTAGTGTTTAGACTCATCCCTACTAGTGTTTAGACTCATCCCATTGACACGCATACACCAGGTTGAATAACACTGTAGCCTAATAAATGATTGGTGTAGAGGGATGACAGGTGAGAGAGAGCGATAAGGATACAATGATCTGTCTATCAGAGGGGTTTCTCTGTCTCATTCTCTCCAGCTGCTGCATCTGTTTAGACTCTCTGTTCCTGGCACTCTGACTGGTCTTCAGGTCCTCCTGTCAATCACAGAGCTGGGGTTAGTGGATTAAATCACGGTGTCTCAAATCACACCCTATTCCCTGTATAGTGCACTATTTTTGACCAGGAATCTACGGGGCGCTGGACAAGAGTAGTGAACTATAAAGGGAATATAGTGTCATTTGGGAACCACATTTATACATATTTCAATAAAATTACGATTTCAATTAAGACCACAGTAAGATCCAGCCAACTGTAGAATACAGCCAGGCCACAGTAAGATCCAACCAACTGCAGAATACAGCCAGGCCACAGTAAGATCCAACCAACTGCAGAATACAGCCAGGCCACAGTAAGATCCAACCAACTGCAGAATACAGCCAGGCCACAGTAAGATCCAACCAACTGTAGAATACAGCCAGGCCACAGTAAGATCCAACCAACTGTAGAATACAGCCAGGACAGAGTAAAACATGGATTTAAATGAATCACCAACATAATGGGATTGAACTGCAGACAGTGACACAATACAACAGGCTAGGTCACCGCCCTCAAATGGTTGGCTAGGACACCGCCCCCCACGTGGTTGGCTAGGACACCGCCCCCCACGGCTAGGTCACCGCCCCCCCCCACGTGGTTGGCTAGGTCACCGCCCCCCACGGCTAGGACACCGCCCCCCACGGCTAGGACACCGCCCCCCCACGTGGTTGGCTAGGACACCGCCCCCCCACGTGGTTGGCTAGGTCACCGCCCCCCCACGTGGTTTGCTAGGTCACCGCCCCCCCACGTGGTTGGCTAGGACACCGCCCCCCCACGTGGTTGGCTAGGTCACCGCCCCCCCACGTGGTTGGCTAGGTCACCGCCCCCCCACGTGGTTTGCTAGGTCACCGCCCTCAAATGGTTGGCTAGGACACCGCCCCCCACGGCTAGGTCACCGCCCCCCCCACGTGGTTGGCTAGGTCACCGCCACCCACGGCTAGGTCACCGCCCCCCACGGCTAGGACACCGCCCCCCACGTGGTTGGCAGGGTCACCGCCCCCCCACGTGGTTTGCTAGGTCACCGTCCCCCCACGTGGTTGGCTAGGACACCGCCCCCCACGTGGTTGGCTAGGTCACCGCCCCCCCACGTGGTTGGCTAGGTCACCGCCCCCCCACGTGGTTGGCTAGGACACCGCCCCCCCACGTGGTTGGCTAGGTCACCGCCCCCCCACGTGGTTGGCTAGGACACCGCCCCCCCCACGTGGTTGGCTAGGTCACCGCCCCCCCACGTGGTTGGCTAGGTCACCGCCCCCCCACGTGGTTGGCTAGGTCACCGCCCCCCCCACGTGGTTGAATAGGTCACCGCCCCCCCACGTGGTTGGCTAGGTCACCGCCCCCCCACGTGGTTGGCTAGGACACCGCCCCCCCACGTGGTTGGCTAGGTCACCG
This sequence comes from Salmo salar, assembly GCF_965601325.2. Taxonomy (NCBI): domain Eukaryota; kingdom Metazoa; phylum Chordata; class Actinopteri; order Salmoniformes; family Salmonidae; genus Salmo; species Salmo salar. The sequence continues at coordinate 45,403,408 of NC_138317.1, forward strand.
CCCCCCCACGTGGTTGGCTAGGTCACCGCCCCCCCACGTGGTTGGCTAGGTCACCGCCCCCCCCACGTGGTTGGCTAGGTCACCGCCCCCCCACGTGGTTGGCTAGGACACCGCCCCCCACGGCTAGGACACCGCCCCCCACGGCTAGGTCACCGCCCCCCCACGTGGTTGGCTAGGACACCGCCCCCCCCCCCCACGTGGTTGGCTAGGTCACCGCCCCCCCCCCCCACGTGGTTGGCTAGGTCACCGCACCCCCACGTGGTTGGCTAGGACACCGCCCCCCACGTGGTTGGCTAGGTCACCGCCCCCCCCCACGTGGTTGGCTAGGTCACCGCCCCCCCACGTGGTTGGCTAGGTCACCGCCCCCCCACGTGGTTGGCTAGGTCACCGCCCCCCCACGTGGTTGGCTAGGTCACCGCCCCCCCACGTGGTTGGCTAGGTCACCGCCCCCCCACGTGGTTGGCTAGGTCACCGCCCCCCCCTCGGTTGGCTAGGTCACCGCCCCCCCCCTCGTGGTTGGCTAGGTCACCGCCCCCCCACGTGGTTGGCTAGGTCACCGCCCCCCCACGTGGTTGGCTAGGACACCGCCCCCCCACGTGGTTGGCTAGGTCACCGCCCCCCCACGTGGTTGGCTAGGACACCGCCCCCCCACGTGGTTGGCTAGGACACCGCCCCCCCCCACGTGGTTGGCTAGGTCACCGCCCCCCCACGTGGTTGGCTAGGACACCGCCCCCCCACGTGGTTGGCTAGGTCACCGCCCCCCCACGTGGTTGGCTAGGACACCGCCCCCCCCCCACGTGGTTGGCTAGGTCACCGCCCCCCCCCCACGTGGTTGGCTAGGACACCGCCCCCCCACGTGGTTGGCTAGGTCACCGCCCCCCCCCCCACGTGGTTGGCTAGGACACCGCCCCCCACGTGGTTGGCTAGGTCACCGCCCCACCCCACGTGGTTGGCTAGGACACCGCCCCCCACGTGGTTGGCTAGGACACCGCCCCCCCCCCCACGTGGTTGGCTAGGTCACCGCCCCCCCACGTGGTTGGCTAGGTCACCGCCCCCCCACGTGGTTGGCTAGGACACCGCCCCCCCACGTGGTTGGCTAGGACACCGCCCCCCCACGTGGTTGGCTAGGACACCGCCCCCCCACGTGGTTGGCTAGGACACCGCCCCCCCACGTGGTTGGCTAGGACACCGCCCCCCCACGTGGTTGGCAGGGGAATCTACATCAACAACAGAAACAAGTCATGGTTGTTTCTCACATGCCATTGGCCAGAGGGGTATCCTACGAAGCAAGCTAGATATAATCAGGGGTTTCTAACGCTAACCAGCTTCGGTTAGCTTCACATTCCAGCTCAGGCTTCATCCGTCCTACGACGGCGGACATTGCTCGTCCGCCTGCCACTAACTCTGGCAGGCTTGTTACTGCGCGTGCATGTCGCACGTGGCTAATCGAACGACAAACTCTTAATAGAGACAACGCTGAAACGTCTAACCATGGGTGAGTCAAGGCCACATTTTCATTGGTGAAGAAATCAAAATAAAATAAAAGTTATCATGCAAATTCAGCAGTCTGAGGTGTGAAATAGGCTTTTAGAAATGCCGTCTTTATTGAATGACTTATCGTTAATGCCGTCTTTATTGAATGACTTATCGTTAATGCCGTCTTTGGAGTGCTTATCAATGCACAAGCACCTTTTCCTCACCTATCAATATGTTGTTTTAATTCAAGCATACAAAAGTGATAAATTGCATGAAGTTTACATTTTTTAAATACATTTGTCATTACTACAGTGTGGTGCCAGGACAACAACCTCTCCCTCAATATGAGCAAGACAAAGGAGCTGATCGTGGACTACAGGAAACGGAAGGCCGAACACGCCCCCGTTCACATCAACAGGGCTGTAGTAGAGCAGGTCGAGAGCTTCAAGTTCCTTGGTGTCCACATTTCTAAGAACCTATCATGGTCCAAACACACCAACACAGTCGTGAAGAGGGCACGACAGCACCTCTTCCCACTCAGGAGAAAGAGTTATTTTTAGCTAAATGGGTCGCCACTGCCCCGTGTATATAGCCATGCTATCATTGACTCAGTACTGGTACTCTGTGTATATAGCCATGCTATCATTGACTCAGTACTGGTACCTTGTGTATATAGCCAAGCTATCATTGACTTGGTACTGGTACTCTGTGTATATAGCCATGCTATCATTGACTTGGTACTGGTACCCCGTGTGTATATAGCCATGCTATCATTGACTCAGTACTGGTACTCTGTGTATATAGCCATGCTATCATTGACTCGGTACTGGTACCCCGTGTGTATATAGCCATGCTATCATTGACTCAGTACTGGTACTCCGTGTGTATATAGCCATGCTATCATTGACTCAGTACTGGTACTCTGTGTATATAACCATGTTATCATTGACTCAGTACTGGTACCTTGTGTATATAGCCATGCTATCATTGACTCGGTACTGGTACTCTGTGTATATAGCCAAGTTATCATTGACTCGGGTACTGGTACTCTGTGTATATAGCCAAGTTATCATTGACTCGGGTACTGGTACTCTGTGTATATAGCCATGCTATCATTGACTCGGTACTGGTACCCCGTGTGTATATAGCCATGCTATCATTGACTCAGTACTGGTACCCCGTGTGTATATAGCCATGCTATCATTGACTCGGTACTGGTACCCCGTGTGTATATAGCCATGCTATCATTGACTCAGTACTGGTACCCCGTGTGTATATAGCCATGCTATCATTGACTTGGTACTGGTACCCCGTGTGTATATAGCCATGCTATCATTGACTCAGTACTGGTACCCCGTGTGTATATAGCCATGCTATCATTGACTCAGTACTGGTACCCTGTGTATATAGCCATGCTATCATTGACTCAGTACTGGTACCCCGTGTGTATATAGCCATGCTATCATTGACTCAGTACTGGTACTCTGTGTATATAGCCATGCTATCATTGACTCAGTACTGGTACCCCGTGTGTATATAGCCATGCTATCATTGACTTGGTACTGGTACCCCGTGTGTATATAGCCATGCTATCATTGACTCAGTACTGGTACTCTGTGTATATAGCCATGCTATCATTGACTCAGTACTGGTACCCCGTGTGTATATAGCCATGCTATTGTTGCTCATTGTGTATTTCTTCCATGTGTTACATTTTTTTTAAATATTATTTGTTTTTATTTCATTTTGTATTTTATTGTACTCTGCATTGTTGAGAAGGGTCCACAAGTCAGCATTTCACTGATAGTCTACACCTGTTTACGAAGCAATGTGACAATTAAAATGTTATTTGATGGAGGGAATCTGATTTCATTGGTCCTGAACTCGTGGCTCAGTCTGAAATGACTGGGTAAGTGGAGTTAGCCGTGTGCCCCAGAACAGGACCGTTCTGAAGGATTTGTTGCCATGGAAATGTACCTGGCTAAAAGGTGAGCTACTATCATATGACCGGTTATCCCGAGTTGAACTCAGAGTTGACCAAAGTTACCTTGCTAATAACTCCTCAAACCTGCTCGTATGATACCCCTCTGGTGTGCAACAGACTTTGGTTTTTATGACACAACAACAGAGGATAACTGTCACCCGAAACAGTAGGCATATACATCAGAACAGAAAAATTACCATATTAAAAGAACAGCAGTCTTATCCAAATATGGGAAAGGACTGTATCTTACCCTTTTAAGTTTAACAACGCTTCCATAGCTTTTCAAAGGCTCTACCACTTTGGCTTCAAGCCTCTCCACCTGCAAATACATTTGGAATATCAAAGTTATTTAGTTAATTCATTCCTGGGAGGATTTAGAAATCATAGGCAGATAGATTAGAACACAAAATACCTGCAGATGAAACATTATCAATAGAAGTCTGTACTATTTTCAATAACAACCATATTTATATTATGCATCCATTTATGATTGAAAATGATTATTAGGCAAAACTATGGTGTGTAGGCTTACCTCTGCTTGACGATAATCTTGAACTTTGGCAAGGTTGTCTGCAAACTGTTTCATACCCCTCTGCAGATTTGGCGTTTCTGTCTCCGCATAGATGCTGATCTCTCTGACCAGTAGGTCTGCCTTGTCCCGTAACCTCGCCGTTTTACGCACGTAGGCGGCGAACAGCTGGCACATCTCTCCAAAGTGCTTCTCCGTGTTGGTGATGTTCTGTTGGATCTGTCTGGTCTGGCTGTCTCTGTGACGGGAACATCCAGGTAACTTTAGCTAGCTAGCTAATCTGGTTAAAGTTAACTAAGTTACATAGCTAGCTAGCTAGCTAATCTGGTTAAAGTTAACTAAGTTACATAGCTAGCTAGCTAACCTGGTTAAAGTTAACTAAGTTACGTAGTTAGCCTAACTATCATATAAACACTGATATCAAGCTAAAGTTGAACGCAATAGCTAGCCAGCTAGTTAAATAATTGAAGAAAAGGTTAGCTAGCTAACTAACAAATCACTAAAAAGTTATATAAATCAAGAATTTTGCAGGATGTCTAACGTCTTTAGGATCGCTAACGTTAGTTTGCTTTGTCTCGCATGTTATAAACATGTCTTACCTTGCCCTTGCATCCGGAGTTCGGCTCATAACTGTAGAATAAAAGGTGGTAATGTGATCCAGTATAAAACAATGCTACGAGGCAGATAAGCTACTGATCCAGCAATTAGATAACGTTAGCTAGCTAACGGGTGAGTGTGATTGATTTGCTCGGGTAATAAACTAGCAAGCTTCACGTCCGGGAGCCGTTGCCATGGAGTTTATTTTTTCCGGTTAAAGTATGATGGGAAATGGAGTCACCCACTAGGTATTCCGTCACTGCCTACATTTTATGGACATCAACTGCATGTGTAAATTTCTTATTTTTCTTATTTTTACTAAAGAATTGTAACTTTTTTTAAACAATTTATTAATTTTTCTAGTTATTTCATCATTAGTTGGTTTTAGGCTACACAGCCCCTTATAATAACAGATGGGGATATTGCCTTTAATTAACCATGGACCATCAAAAATTCTTGAATTATATCTCGTGGAACTAACGTTACTCTCCACCACTTTTTAAAAGCCTTATTTTATTTCACAATGTACACCATTTAAAACGACCAAACTCCATTCGCAACAGTGTTCAGTTGGTAAGAGACAGACATTCAGTCAATACTAGGAATAGATTGTCCACCATCTGTCTATTCCCGGCAGAAAATAGAAATAAGCAAAATAACATTTAGATCCAGAGCAATGAATAATGGTATCAAGCCAATCAGAACTAGATTTTCCCCCACAAAAGGGCTTTATTACAGATAGAAATACTCCTCAGTTTCATCAGCTGTCCGGGTGGCTGGTATCAGACGTTCCCCGCAGGTGAAGAAGCCGGATGTGGAGGTCCTGGGCTGGTGTGGTTACACGTGGTCTGTGGTTGTGAGGCCGGTTGGACATACTGCCAAATTCCCTAAAACGATGTTGGCGGTAGCATATGGTAGAAAAATAAACATTCAATTATCTGACAACAGCTCTGGTGGACATTCCTGCAGTCATCATGTCAAGTGCACGCTCCCTCAAATTTAGAGACATATGTGGCATTGTGTTGTGTGCCAACATTGTACATTTTAAAGTGGCCTTTTATTGCCCCCCAAGGTGCATCTGTGTAATGACAGCCACACCTGTCAGGTGGATGGATTATCTTGGCAAAGGAGACATTTTCACCAACAGGGATGTAAACAAATTTGTGCACAACATTTGAGAGAAATAAGCGTTTTGTGCGTATGGAACATTTCTGGGATTTTTTTTTATTTCAGCACTTTACATGTTGCGTTTTATATTTTTGTTCAGTATAGTTTTAGCCACTTGAGAAATTGAAGGGAAGTTGGCAGGTCTGTGCACAGTGCACTGTTCGGATGCTGGAATTATTCTGGATGAACGTGCGAAGGGTACCTACTTTTTGATGGGATTTGTTTGACAATCAGAATTAACATTTTTTGTTGTTGTTGTGTTCATACCCCATTAAAAGGTAATACATTTTATAGTTTAAATGATGTCTTTACTAAAAAAAAAACATTGAAAAAAAATAGTTGCATGCGCTTCCTGTGAAACCCCCCCCCCCCCCCTGCCCCATATGGAAATCAAATACCTGTCCAACTGATTCATTCTGGCTCTGGCCCTTAGTTAGGGTTAGGATAAGGATGAACCAAGGAACTGGAATAGTACTAACCATGGCAGGTCCGTCGTCTATAGGCGTTTGACTACGGTTAGTGCTATTCGGGATCCTTGGGATGTCTCTACCCTAAAGCCCTTAACCCTTAACCCATAACCCTAACCTTAACCCTTAACTCCTACCCAGACCGCAAGCAATTTTTTTATTTCAACTTCAATGAGGTAATGTCAGAGTTGGGACATCCCAAGGATCCCGGATAGCAAGGACCGTTTGACAATAGGCAGAGGTACTGTACAGTATATAATGACGAGATGGTTTTGCCCTAACAATGGGAGTTGGTTGCCCCTAACAATGGGAGTTGGTTGCCCCTAACAATGGGAGTTGGTTGCCCCTAACAATGGGAGTTGTTTGCCCCTAACAATGGGAGTTGTTTGCCCCTAACAATGGGAGTTGTTTGCCCCTAACAATGGGAGTTGTTTGCCCCTAACAATGGGAGTTGGTTGCCCCTAACAATGGGAGTTGGTTGCCCCTAACAATGGGAGTTGGTTGCCCCTAACAATGGGAGTTGGTTGCCCCTAACAATGGGAGTTGGTTGCCCCTAACAATGGGAGTTGGTTGCCCCTAACAATGGGAGTTGGTTGCCCCTAACAATGGGAGTGGTTGCCCCTAACAATGGGAGTGGTTGCCCCTAACAATGGGAGTGGTTTGCCCCTAACAATGGGAGTGGTTTGCCCCTAACAATGGGAGTTGTTTGCCCCTAACAATGGGAGTTGTTTGCCCCTAACAATGGGAGTGGTTTGCCCCTAACAATGGGAGTGGTTTGCCCCTAACAATGGGAGTGGTTTGCCCCTAACAATGGGAGTGGTTTGCCCCTAACAATGGGAGTGGTTTGCCCCTAACAATGGGAGTTGTTTTGCCCCTAACAATGGGAGTTGGTTGCCCCTAACAATGGGAGTTGGTTGCCCCTAACAATGGGAGTTGGTTGCCCTAAAGACGGGAAGGCAGGTGGTTTTGGCGGTTTGCTTATCGCTGTATTTCCACGTGGACAGACGGTGACGGAGCAGAGGCCTAATTATCACCTGACCTTTTTGTTTTAAAATAGGCCTAATGTGTAAAGTTGGGGGGGAAAGCCCCTTTTTTTTTTTACCTTCAACCTGACACACTTTGCTATGTTTGAAAGTAGGCAATGCTGCTTTAATGCTGTTCAAAAGGCAAAGTAGTCGTACCATTATTTCATTGCAAAACATGTAAGGTTGGCCTTGAGCGCTTTTGAGTGGTTTGAGAGCTCCACCCTCAACTTCCAGACTTGTCTCCGTGCTGCTTGTTGCTATTTGGCTATCTGCCAAACTTTTCAGTTTTTACTTTTAATACATTTACTAACGTCTCAGTTTTTTCATTCAACTTTTTCACCCCGGATGTTTTATCTGGACATGGTTCTAAAAGGACCTCCACCAGCCGAAGCTAAGTATTAACATTAACATCTAATTGCAGTCGCTGTACTCATAATATACAGGAGAACGATCGCCTTATGGTGAGGATAGCCATATTGCAAGCACAGCTTCAGATGCAATTGTTAGGCGAAGGCAATTTTAAGTGTAGGAAAGGATGAAACGGCGTCTGTGCCACCAGTAAGTACAGATGGTAGTATAAATCTCCCCCCTGCACAGTCCTCGCAGCCGGACAATTCTTCTGGAAAGAAATACTGTCGGCATGCTCAACTGGTGTCGCTCAGTCAGTCTGGTTTTATAGACCCCATCATAGCGCTGAGACTGCACTCGTCAAGGTGGTAAATAACTTTTTAATGGTGTCAGACCAAGGCCCTGCATCTGTCCTCGGGCTCCTAGACCTTGCTTCTGACATCATCGATCACCACATTTCTTTTGGAGAGATTATGAAACCCTAATTGGTCTACACAGACAAGTTCTTGCTTGGTTTAGGTCTTATCTGTTGGAAATATATCAGTTCGTCTCTGTGGATGCTTTGTTCTCTGACAAATCAATTGTAAGTTCCCGCATTCCTGAAGGTTCCATTTTAGGAACACTTTTGTTTTCACTATATATTCTAGCTTTTGGTGATAACATTATGTTTCCTGAATGACAACTTTCACTGCCTTGCTGATGACACACAGCTGTACATTTCGATGAAACATGGTGAAGCCCAAAAATTGCCTACCCTGGAAGCCTGTGTTTCAGATATAAGGAAGTGGATTGCGGCAAATGTTTTACTCCGACAAAACAGAGATCCTAGTTCTAGGTCCCAAGAAACAAGGAGATCTGCTGTTGGATCTGACAATTCATCTTAGTGGTTGTACAGTCATGCCAAATAAAACTGGGACCTGGGTGTTACTATGGACCCTGATCTCTCTTTTGACGAACATATAAAGAATATTTGAAGGACAGCTTTTTTTCATCTTCATAACATTTTAAAAAATCTAACTTTTTGCCCAAAAATGATGCAGAAAAGTTAATCCATACTTTTGTCACTTCTAGATTAGACTACTGCAATGCTCTAGTCTCCGGATTCCTGGCTAAAACACGAACTAAACTTCAATTAGTGCTAAACACGGCTGCTAGAATCTTCACTAGAACCAACATATTTGATCATATTACTCCAGTGCTAGCCTCCCTACACGTGCTTCCTCTTAAGGCTAGGGCTGATTTCAAGGTTTTACTGCTAACCTGCAAAGCAATACATGGACTTGCTCCTACCTATCAACAACTCTTCTCTTCCAACTTGTTAGGCAATGATATTTTACCTACGGGGAATGCTTGGGTTGTTTTAAGAATCTTTCCTGGTAAATATTTAGCTCTCCTTCTGATCAGGCATGCAGTTTTAATATTTTTTTTAACCTAGATGAGTTATTTGAGACGACCATGATAAGCAGTTGTCTAGCTGCACTCCTAGTAGTGTGGTTTCTGACGCTTATTCAGTTGTCTAGCTGCACTACCAGTAGTTTGGTTTCTGACACTTCCTCAGTTTGAACCCCCCCCCCCCCCCCCCCCAAATACTTAATTGTATCCCATGCTGTGTTGGCCTGTGGAACAGACCAACATAACCTTGGTTTTCTTGGAGTTCAAGACAAGTTTGTTCTGGCAAAACCACTCCCTGATAATTCCCAGATCTACTTGTAGAGATTGCTGTACTTGTTAAACTGATTTGTCTTGCTGTTTAAACTGTAGTATTAAAACCTCTTTGGGCTAGGCGTGCCGCTAGCGACTCACCTCGACAACATCCGGTGAAATGCAGAGCGCCAAATTCAAATGACAAAAATTTTAATAATGAACATTCATGAAAATACAAGTGTTATACATCGGTTAACCTGTTGTGGTATAGCGGGCAGTATTTTCACGGCCGGATAAAAAACGTACCCGATTTAATCTGGTTACTACTCCTGCCCAGAAACTAGAATATGTATATAATTAGTAGATTTGGATAGAAAACACTCTAAAGTTTCTAAAACTGTTTGAATGGTGTCTGTGAGTATAACAGAACTCATATGGCAGGCCAAAACCTGAGAAGATTCCATACAGGAAGAGCCCTGTCTGACAATTTGTTGTCCTTCTGTTGCATCTTTATCGACATTACAGCATCTGTGCTGTAACGTGACACTTTCTAAGGCTTCCATTGGCTCTCTAAAGCCGCCAGAAAGTGGAATGGGGTGTCTGCTGTCTCTGGGCAAAGTACAGCAGCAGAGTTTGTAAGTGGTCAGCCTGGGGACAGTGGAGATGCGCGTTCACGAGACTTCTAAATGTTTTTTCTTTCAGTCTTTGAATGAATACAACGTTGCCCGGTTGGAATATTATCGCTATTTTACGAGAAAAGTAGCATAAAAATTTATTTTAAACAGTGTTTGACATGCTTCTATGTACGGTAATGGAATATTTTGAATTTTTTTGTCACGAAATGCGCTCGCGCATTACCCTTCGGATAGTGACCTGAACGCACGAACAAAACAGAGCTATTTGAATATAACTATGGATTATTTGGAACCAAAACAACATTTGTTGTTGAAGTAGAAGTCCTGGGAGTGCATTCTGACGAAGAACAGCAAAGGTAATCCAATTTTTCTAATAGTAATTCTGAGTTTAGGTGACCCCGAAGTTGGCGGATGTCAAAATGGCTAGCCGTGATGGCCGAGCTATGTACTCAGAATATTGCAAAATGTGCTTTCACTGAAAAGCTATTTTAAAATCGGACATGGCGATTGCATAAAGGAGTTCTGTATCTATAATTCTTAAAATAATTTATGTATTTTGTCAACGTTTATCATGAGTAATTTAGTAAATTCACCGGAAGTGTTCGGTGGGTATGCTAGTTCTGAACATCACATGATAATGTAAAAAACTGTTTTTTGATATAAATATGAACTTGATTGAACAAAACATGCATGTATTGTATGACATAATGTCCTAGGAGTGTCATCTGATGAAGATCATCAAAGGTTAGTGCTGCATTTAGCTGTGGTTTGGGTTTATGTGACATATGCTTGCTTGGAAAATGGCTGTGATTATTTGTGTCTATGTACTCTCCTAACATAATCTGTTTTGCTTTCGCTGTAAAGCCTTTTGGAAATCGGACAACGTGGTTCGATTCAGGAGAAGTGTATCTATCTATAAAATGGTGTAAAATAGTCCTATGTTTGAGAACTTTGAATTATGACATTTTGTGGTTTTAAATTTGGCGCTCTGATTTTTCACTGGCTGTTGAACAGTGTGGGACGATTTCGTCCCACCTCCCCTAGAGAGGTTAAAAGATTAACTTCTTGTTAATCCAGCCGCTTTGTCAGATTTCAAAAGGCTTTACGGCGAAAGCATACCATACGATTATCTGAGGACAGCGCCCGCTTACAAAAGCATACAAACATTTTCCAACCAAGCAGAGGCGTCACGAAAGTCAGAAATAGCGATAAAATAAATCACTTACCTTTGAAGATCTTCCTCTGTTGGCAATCCAAAGGGGCCCAGCTACACAATAAATGGTTGTTTTGTTCGATAAAGTCCCTCTTTATATCCCAAAAACGTTTTGTTCAGTAATCCACTGGCTCAAAGGTGGTCAAAACATGTAGACGAATACATCCTAATAGTTCCGGTAAAGTTCATCGAAACATGTCAAACGATGTTTAATTAATCCTCAGGTTGTCAATTATCTAAATAATCGATAATATTTCAACCGGACAATAGCGTATTCAATAAAAAGGAAAAAGAACGAAGAGCACGCACACAGTCACGCGCGCAAACCAGTACTGCATAATTCCATAGACCACTTACCAAAAGGTCTTATTCTTCGTCATTTTTCAAAAAACAAGCCCGAAATCATGTCTAAAGACTGTTGACATCTAGTGGAAGCCATTGGAACTGCAATATGGGTGCTAAACCCTTATATAGTCAATAAGCTTTCAATGGAAAACCATTCACATCAAAAAAATCAAATTTCCTGGATGGATTTTCCTCGGGTGTTCGCCTGCCACATCAGTTCTGTAATACTCACAGACATTATTTTAACAGTTTTAGAGACTTTAGAGTGTTATATCCAATGCTACCAATTATATGCATATCCTAGCTTCTGGGCCTGAGTAACAGGCAGTTTACTTTGGGCACGTCAGTCATCCGAAATTCCGAATACTGCCCCCTAGCCCAAAAAGGTTTTAACTTCCGATAGGAAGGTCGTTGACATGAGGGGAAGAAAATGACCCATTGATTATAGGTGTACTGTTTCCTGTCAGTTACTATATATATGTGTGTATGTACACTGCTCAAAAAAATAAAGGGAACACTTAAACAACACAATGTAACTCCAAGTCAATCACACTTCTGTGAAATCAAACTGTCCACTTAGGAAGCAACACTGATTGACAATAAATTTCACATGCTGTTGTGCAAATGGAATAGACAACAGGTGGAAATTATAGGCAATTAGCAAGACACCCCCAATAAAGGAGTGGTTCTGCAGGTGGGGACCACAGACCACTTCTCAGTTCCTATGCTTCCTGGCTGATGTTTTGGTCACTTTTGAATGCTCAGGTAGTGCAGCTCATCCAGGATGGCACATCTATGCGAGCTGTGGCAAGAAGGTTTGCTGTGTCTGTCAGCGTAGTGTCCAAGCATGGAGGCGCACCCAGGAGACAGGCCAGTACATCAGGAGACGTGGAGGAGGCCGTAGGAGGGCAACAACCCAGCAGCAGGACCGCTACCTCCGCCTTTGTGCAAGGAGGAGCAGGAGAAGCACTGCCAGAGCCCTGCAAAATGACCTCCAGCAGGCCACAAATGTGCATGTGTCTGCTCAAACAGTCAGAAACAGACTCCATGAGGGTGGTATGAGGCCCCGACGTCCACAGGTGGGGGTTGTGCTTACAGCCCAACACCGTGCAGGATGTTTGGCATTTGCCAGAGAACACCAAGATTAGAAAATTCGCCACTGGCGCCCTGTGCTCTACACAGATGAAAGCAGGTTCACACTGAGCATGTGACAGACGTGACAGAGTCTGGAGACGCCGTGGAGAACGTTCTGCTGCCTGCAACATCCTCCAGCATGACCGGTTTGGCGGTGGGTCAGTCATGGTGTGGGGTGGCATTTCTTTGAGGGGCCGCACAGCCCTCCATGTGCTCGCCAGAGGTAGCCTGACTGCCATTAGTTACCGAGATGAGATCCTCAGACCCCTTGTGAGACCATATGCTGGTGCGGTTGGCCCTGGGTTCCTCCTAATGCAAGACAATGCTAGACCTCATGTGGCTGGAGTGTGTCAGCAGTTCCTGCAAGAGGAAGGCATTGATGCTATGGACTGGCCCGCCCGTTCCCCAGACCTGAATCCAATTGAGCACATCTGGGACATCATGTCTCGCTCCATCCACCAACGCCACGTTGCACCACAGACTTTCCAGGAGTTGGCGGATGCTTTAGTCCAGGTCTGGGAGGAGATCCCTCAGGAGACCATCCATCACCTCATCAGGAGCATGCCCAGGCGTTGTAGGGAGGTCATACAGGCACGTGGAGGCCACACACACTACTGAGCCTCATTTTGACTTGTTTTAAGGACATTACATCAAAGTTGGATCAGCCTGTAGTGTGGTTTTCCACTTTGATTTTGAGTGCGACTCCAAATTGGATTTCCATTGATTATTTTTGTGTGATTTTGTTGTCAGCACATTCAACTATGTAAAGAAAAAAGTATTTAATAAGATTATTTCTTTCATTCAGATCTAGGATGTGTTGTTTAAGTGTTTATTTTTTTGAGCAGTATATGATCAATGTCTTACAGGGCATCCTGAGATGCATGCCACTATAATAATAATATCAATCAAATCAATCAGTCACATGCCAAGGCCGTATTAAAACTAACAAAAACAAACTTCATATTTAGAAAAACATGTCTGAGTTTTTCTAGGCCTAGTTGTTCAAGGTTGCCGAGACAACGGAAGAGAATAGCAATTGGTTTCTACGGCTCCCTGGATAAAAAAACGGCTGCATCTTCCACATTGCAGCAGAGAGTTACACCAATAAGTATGGCCTTTTTATTCATTTGAAATGGTGCCAAAAGCAGACTTTGTGATCATTGAAATTAATGGGGATTCATCGTAACGCGCTCCTCCTCTGCTTCTAATGCATGAATGTCACCAGCTGCTGCCTCTGTGGAGAATGTCCAAAAACCTTCATTACTGTGTTTAATCATCCATGGGATTGAAGCACGGGAGATTCCACTGTAACAGCTTGTCTGTGTAAAACACGGTCATTGCATTTAGCTGTGTGTTGTGTGTGTGTGTGTGTGTGTGTGTGTGTGTGTGTGTGTGTGTGTGTGTGTGTGTGTGTGTGTGTGTGTGTGTGTGTGTGTGTGTGTGTGTGTGTGTGTGTGTGTGTGTGTGTGTGGAATCCCATTCAGCATTCCTATCTTCCCTCTGTCAGCCAGTACAGACAGATATTCATTGTGTATTAGGCATCACCTGATAACCTTGGTCTGCGCTTCAATATAGTGTTGCCTATTCAAATTTGATGGGAAATTATATGGAGACAATGCACTGTTATATGTTGTATAAGCAAAGGTGAGATCTATTAGAAACGGGATGGTTTCTGGTTAAATTCATTTGGATATCTGATCATTGCACTTAAAGCAGAAATTAAACTGTGTTGAAATGACAACATGGTGATGGAAATTCCATTTGACACCTTCTTCTTTATAATTTTCATAGAATATTCGACACATGATCAGTCCAATAACCAAATAATAGGAAATGTTTCGATAAATATTGAGAGAAGAATCCATTGTCTAGTTTTTTTTGAAGGGTGAGAGATTCATCGTGTTATTTTCACTAGTCGTATAAAGTATATTGATACTTTCAGGGAGATTGTGGTGAATATTATCAGTGTAGTTGTTTTGCTTTGATTGATGGTAGTAAAGGGGTCTAATATAAGAGATGTTGAAGTCTGAAAATGAAATACCAGTGTGTATCTGTGATTTACAGCGGTTATCCACTTGGCGGAAGTAGTCTCTCTCTGTCCTTTATCCTGCTTCTATTGGGAGAATAGGGGCATGTCTGTGTGGTGACGAATTCTAGTAGCCTACACTGAATAAACACATATGAGGAAATCATCATTCTGAAATCTGGAGAACTGCCATACTCATATTATTTTTAAATGAATTAATTTAACAATGAGGATTTAATGAATAAATTAGGGCTATGCCAACAAAGTTCCAATAATATAGAAGAAGTAAGAAGCAAATATAAGACAAATCAGTCGTTAGGTTCTCAGTTGCCATTTTGCTTTTACTAGTTTTAAACCAACTATACCCGAGTCTATATATGACACCTTCTACTGTACTATACTACCTGTACCTGAGTATAAATCACACCTTCTACTGTACTAAACTACCTATATGGGAGCTTCATGAAATGGGTTTCCATGGCCAAGCAGCCAAGCTTAAGATCACCAAACGCAATGCCAAGCGTTGGCTGGAGAGGTGTAAAGCTCACCGCCATTGGCCTCTGGAGCAGTGGAAAAACGTTCTTTGGAGTGATGAATCACGCTTCACCATCTGGCAGTCCAACGGACAAATCTGGGTTTGGCAGATGCCAGGAGAACGTTACCTTACCTGGTGCCAAATGTAAAGTTTGGTGGAGGAAGAATAATGGTCTGGGGCTGCTTCTCATGGTTCAGGCCCCTTAGTTCCAGTGAAGGGAAATCTTAATGCTACATCATACAAGGACATTCTAGACGATTCTGTACTTCCAACGTTGTTGTAACAGTTTGGAGAAGGCCCTTTCTTGATTCAGCATGACAATGCTCTGTGCACAAAGCGTGGTCCATACAGAAATGGTTTGTCGAGATCGGTGTAGAAGAACTTGACTGGCCTGCACAGAGACCTGACCTGATCCCCATTGAACACCTTTGGGATGAATTAGAATGCCGACTGCGAGCCAGGGCCCAATCGCCCAACATCAGAGCCCGACCTCACTAATGCTCTTGTAGCTGAATGGAAGCAAGTCCCCGCAGCGATGTTCTAACACTGTTAAGGAGCGAAGGGGGATCCAACTCCATATTAATGCCCATGATTTTGGAATGAGATGTTGGACGAGTAGGTGTAAACATACTTTTTGTCATATTGTGTATGTTGCTAGCTAGCTAACTAACACCTGTAGATTGTCACCACAAAGTAATTTATAACGTTATGTGTTTGCCATTCCCTGAACTAGTTTGTGGTGTTTTTAGCTTAGCGACTACGGTAATGGTAACGTTATCATGTCCTACTGACTGGTCGGTATATTTAGCCTTGTGATGCCCTTTGTCATTATAACATTGCTGATAAGATATAGTATATTATTTTCTACTAGAAAATGACTTGCCCTAGTTAAGGTCCATGAGTAGGAGACAGCCCTAGTCAGAGACGTATAGATAAGTATATAGATAGATATGATAGTTATAGATAGATGTATGACAGTTATAGATGGGTATGATAGTTATAGATAGATGTATGACAGATAGATATGATAGCTATCTGTCATACATCTATCATACCTATCATATATTCATATATAACTATCATATCTATAACTAGCATATCTATCTACATCTATCCATAACTATCATATATCTATCTATAATTATCATATATGTATCCATAACTATCATTTATCTATCATATATCCATCTATAACTATTATATATATCTATCTATAACTAAGATATATATATATAATAGTTAGAGATGGATAACTATCATATATGTGTATATATAACTCATATATGTATGTATCTATCATATAAACTGCTGCTACTCGCTGTTTATTTTCTATGCATAGTCATTTTACCCCTACCTACATTGTACAAATTACCTTGACTAACCTGTACCCCCACACATTGACAGGTACCCCCACACATTGACATATTTCCAGCTCAACAACAGCCCCTCAACCAGACCCGGAGAGCTGGAGGTGGAGAGAGACATGTCTGCACTCTGGACTCTGGTGAGACAACTTCAACAGGAGAAAGACCAGGAGAAGAAGAAGAACCACCAGCGGCAGGAGAAGAACAGGAGAAGGTGAGAGTTCTGGAGGAGAAGGTGAGAGTTCTGGAGGAGAAGGTGAGAGTTCTGGAGGAGAAGGTGAGAGCACTAGAGGAGAAGGTGAGAGTTCTGGAGGAGAAGGTGAGAGTTCTGGAGGAGAAGGTGAGAGTTCTGGAGGAGAAGGTGAGAGTTCTGGAGGAGAAGGTGAGAGCACTGGAGGAGAAGGTGAGAGTTCTGGAGGAGAAGGTGAGAGTTCTGGAGGAGAAGGTGAGAGTTCTGGAGGAGAAGGTGAGAGTTCTGGAGGAGAAGGTGAGAGTTCTGGAGGAGAAGGTGAGAGTTCTGGAGGAGAAGGTGAGAGTTCTGGAGGAGAAGGTGAGAGCACTGGAGGAGAAGGTGAGAGTTCTGGAGGAGAAGGTGAGAGTTCTGGAGGAGAAGGTGAGAGTTCTGGAGGAGAAGGTGAGAGTTCTGGAGGAGAAGGTGAGAGTTCTGGAGGAGAAGGTGAGAGCACTAGAGGAGAAGGTGAGAGTTCTGGAGGAGAAGGTGAGAGTTCTGGAGGAGAAGGTGAGAGTTCTGGAGGAGAAGGTGAGAGTTCTGGAGGAGAAGAACAGAGCACTAGAGGAGAAGGTGAGAGTTCTGGAGGAGAAGGTGAGAGTTCTGGAGGAGAAGGTGAGAGCACTAGAGGAGAAGGTGAGAGTTCTGGAGGAGAAGGTGAGAGTTCTGGAGGAGAAGGTGAGAGTTCTGGAGGAGAAGGTGAGAAAGATGACGTGTGACAGAGAACAACCCATTAGAGAGATGGCCTCAACACCACAGCAGAACAGACCCAGACCATAGCCTCAACACCACAGCAGGGCTTTGACACCTCTCACAACAAACCTCCGTGCTAATTGAACGTGCAGCCAGATCTGTCCTGTCCTTGCAAGCTTGGTAGCCTTTAGCATTCAGTCCGTATAAAGTAAAATATATTATTCTAATGTATTTTACTTCTTGGCTTTAAAAGTAGCTTCAGGCTAAACATTACTCACTCAGTTCCAGATTGGATGGTAGTTTCAGGTTTCTGTTTTGCTACTTTTGCTGGTCTTTGGTTTTCCAGAGCATTTGCTCTATAACCATTGGGAATAAACATATTTTGGTAGTAGGAATGCTTTCAGGTAATTTTGTCCAAAATCAGGTGGTAGGTTTGGAGTTTTGATTTAGAGTGAAGGTTATGTTGTGGAGGGTAGTATCCTGTATATGTCCTGGTGACATAGTGTTGTGGAGGGTAGTATCCTGTATATGTCCTGGTGACATAGTGTTGTGGAGGGTAGTATCCTGTATATGTCCTGGTGACATAGTGTTGTGGAGGGTAGTATCCTGTATATGTCCTGGTGACATAGTGTTGTGGAGGGTAGTATCCTGTATATGTCCTGGTGACATAGTGTTGTGGAGGGTAGTATCCTGTATATGTCCTGGTGACATAGTGTTGTGGAGGGTAGTATCCTGTATATGTCCTGGTGACATAGTGTTGTGGAGGGTAGTATCCTGTATATGTCCTGGTGACATAGTGTTGTGGAGGGTAGTATCCTGTATATGTCCTGGTGACATAGTGTTGTGGAGGGTAGTATCCTGTATATGTCCTGGTGACATAGTGTTGTGGAGGGTAGTATCCTGTATATGTCCTGGTGACATAGTGTTGTGGAGGGTAGTATCCTGTATATGTCCTGGTGACATAGTGTTGTGGAGGGTAGTATCCTGTATATGTCCTGGTGACATAGTGTTGTGGAGGGTAGTATCCTGTATATGTCCTGGTGACATAGTCTTGTGGAGGGTAGTATCCTGTATATGTCCTGGTGACATAGTGTTGTGGAGGGTAGTATCCTGTATATGTCCTGGTGACATAGTCTTGTGGAGGGTAGTATCCTGTATATGTCCTTGTGGAAAAATCCAAGTTTATCTATCTTTTTTGTAAAAACATGCAAAAAAATGTGAGAGCTAATCTGCTCACTACCTCTCTCGCTCTCTCGCTCTCTCGCATTCAAGATAGAGCAGGAATGAGAGGAGAGGAAATTCTTGATGTATCACTGCCTCACAAATAAAACATATTCATTACCTCCACCAGCCATAACCCAGATGGACAGAAAATTGGCTTGGAGTCGAAGTTAATTCAGGCATGAATATTAATAGAATGCAAAAGCATTTAAGGCCCCGGTCAAAAGTAGTGCACTATATAGGGAATAGGACGACAATTGGGACAGAACTCGTGAAATTATAATGCATCCACTTAGGAGAGGAGAAGGGGTTGCAGCATCTGGGATTGTCCTCTAATGTGCTGCTAGATTATCGCTTTCTGCTTTTGTCTGAGTCCCCTGTGTCCCCCATATGGGAACATGATATATTGACATACAGCTATTTACAGTGTGGGGGTGGATATACTGTAGGTAGGATTCTAGCCAAATGTACCATTTTGCTGTTTTGATTAATTGAATGGTGTGGGATAAATCTGATCTATACCAAATTAGCATACCACCCGAGACTCTTCCCTGTTTCACACCTGGTAGTAGTGATGATGATGATGGTAGTGGTAGTAGTAGTAGTAGTAGTAGTAGTAGTAGTGATGGTAGTAGTGATGGTAGTAGTAGTAGTAGTAGTGATGGTAGTAGTAGTAGTAGTAGTGATGGTAAAATAGTAGTAGTAGTAGTAGTAGTGATGGTAGTAGTAGTGATGGTAGTAGTAGTGATGGTAGTAGTAGTAGTAGTGATGGTAGTAGTAGTGATGGTAGTAGTAGTAGTAGTGATGGTAGTAGTAGTGATGGTAGTAGTAGTAGTAGTGATGGTAGTAGTAGTAGTAGTAGTAGTAGTAGTGATGGTAGTAGTAGTAGTAGTAGTAGTAGTGGTGATGGTAGTAGTAGTAGTAGTGATGATGATGGTAGTAGTAGTAGTAGTAGTGATGGTAGTAGTAGTAGTAGTGTCTTTAGTATCATTAAAGCTGAAGACTGTTATTTTATTAAATTAATTCTCTGTAATTATTTTTGTTATTAAACTAATCCTGTACATTTAATTAACTAGGAAGTCGGGGCACCACGGAAAATGTTCAGATTACAAAGTTATAATTCTCCGAATATAACTCTTCAGGTATTTTAATATCTGATCAATAATTCTTCTATTAATGAATTATTATTATTATTATTACCTTCGTCAGTCTCATCTGAATGTCTGAATTGTTTATCTGCACGAACCCAGCTTCTACTATGAATCATCCACACACCAATTGGCTCAATTATTTATTCACTAAGTAAACAATTACAGAATATACAATACATAATAACGTTATACAGTAAAATACCATCCCTAGTGGACGAAACAAGACAAAACAGTTTGGTTAGAACACAGTAAATTCAGAGAGAAGAGAAGGGGGTTTTGGAAGGAAGACTAAGGAACATTGCTCCTTATCGGACCTGGGAAGCTTTTCTCACATAAATACATATGCCACTAACGATCACTCATTCGGAGAAGCATTGCATTGTATTCACGTAAAGCTGGTGATGTGAGGCTCTGGATTGCCCAGTCAATGTCGCCCTGTCCTTTGTGGAATCTTCCAGGTCGTCGCGTGAGAAGTTCATGTAGTCTGAGAGGTTCATCTCACTCTGGAGATTCGTCCACGTCCGTCAGGGTTCTCGTACTAGATTTGCTACCTTTCCAGCTGCAGTCTGTTAGGCTGTCATCTTGGACTCACTTCTTCTTGAGTGATCAATAGTTCAGAGTTCATACCGTTTCACGTGTAGAGCAAGCTCCCACGTTTCCTAGCCTGTATGGTTGACATTGGAATTAGCCCTTTTTAAATGTGAGGACAAATCCTCACGGTATTCGGAACTTAAGTGACTTTTCATTACGTAAAAATGGGTATTTCAACTATTTGCAACCACAGCTCAAGCGTGGGTTTCCTTAGTCCAACCTGAATTGGGTCATGGGGGCTCTTATAGAAATGTAGAAAAGGGGTTAGTTCATCATTTCCAACCAATGCCTATTCACTTGGGCGTGGCTACTGACTTAGTTAAACTTTACAGGAAAGACGATTTTCTCATTTTAAAAGTTAACATTACATCATTTTGCAAATAGTTTCATCTTTTCTCATTCATTTTATACAAGAATTGGATGCAAACCTCATAACTGAGGCACCTGTTTAAAGGGTAATGTGGCTGTATTGTTTTTCATGAGGTCACAAACATGAAACAAAACGGACTGGGTCGTAGCTGGCTTCTCCACCGACCGTTTACACATTCTCCAAAATAGGAATATTGTTCAATTCTCAAATTCTGGGATGTAGTACAATTGGGCGGTAGTGACGATGGTAGTAGTAATGATGAAGATGCTAGTAGCAGTAGTGATGATGGTAGAAGTATTAGTAATGGTGGTGGTGGTAGTACTGATTATGGTATTAGTAGTGGTAGTAGTAATGCTTATGGTAGTAGTAGTAGTAGTAGTAGGAGTGTTTTAATCTGTACATATAAGTTAGTAGCCTAACGGAGATGTACATATTAGCTAGTAGCATAACACTAATGTATCTGATAGCTAGTAGCATAACACTAATGTATCTGATAGCTAGTAGCATAACACTAATGTATATGGTAGCTAGTAGCATAACACTAATGTGTATGGTAGCTAGTAACCTAACACTAATGTATATGGTAGCTAGTAGCCTAACACTAATGTACATATTAGCTAGTAGCCTAACACTAATGTCCATATTAGCTAGTACCTAACACTAATGTACATATTAGCTAGTAGCCTAACACTGTGTGGTAGCTAGTAGCCTAACACTAATGTATATGGTAGCTAGTAGCCTAACACTAATGTATATGGTAGCTAGTAGCCTAACACTAATGTATATGGTAGCTAGTAGCCTAACACTAATGTATATGGTAGCTAGTAGCCTAACACTAATGTGTATATGGTAGCTAGTAGCCTAACACTAATGTGTATATGGTAGCTAGTAGCCTAACACTAATGTGTATATGGTAGCTAGTAGCCTAACACTAATGTGTATATGGTAGCTAGTAGCCTAACACTAATGTGTATATGGTAGCTAGTAGCCTAACACTAATGTACATATTAGCTAGTAGCCTAACACTAATGTCCATATTAGCTAGTACCTAACACTAATGTACATATTAGCTAGTAGCCTAACACTGTGTGGTAGCTAGTAGCCTAACACTAATGTATATGGTAGCTAGTAGCCTAACACTAATGTATATGGTAGCTAGTAGCCTAACACTAATGTATATGGTAGCTAGTAGCCTAACACTAATGTATATGGTAGCTAGTAGCCTAACACTAATGTGTATATGGTAGCTAGTAGCCTAACACTAATGTGTATATGGTAGCTAGTAGCCTAACACTAATGTGTATATGGTAGCTAGTAGCCTAACACTAATGTGTATATGGTAGCTAGTAGCCTAACACTAATGTGTATATGGTAGCTAGTAGCCTAACACTAATGTGTATATGGTAGCTAGTAGCCTAACACTAATGTGTATATGGTAGCTAGTAGCCTAACACTAATGTGCATATTAGCTAGTAGCCTAACACTAATGTGCATATTAGCTAGTAGCCTAACACTAATGTGCATATTAGCTAGTAGCCTAACACTAATGTACATATTAGCCAGTAGCCTAACACTGTATGGTAGCTAGTAGCCTAACACTAATGTATATGGTAGCTAGTAGCCTAACACTAATGTATATGGTAGCTAGTAGCCTAACACTGTGTCGTGTCTTTGGGGGTACCATTAAACTGAAGATATGTTTATCAATTAGCTCCCTGTAATTATTATCACGCGATTAAACTGATTAATCGTTTAATTGTAATTAACTAGGAGATCGGGGCACCAAGGAGAATATTCAGATTACAAAGCTATAATTTTCCTAATATAACTTTCCTGTACTATAATATTATATCCTATTATAGTATAGGCCGATTATCTTCTGGTTTAAATGGTGTATTTTACCTCGAGTCCAGTCTCATTCCAAACGTCGTAAATTGTTGTATCTGCACGAACCCAGTCTTTACTAAAATCATCCATACATCAATTGTCTTAAAATAATTTATTTACTACACCAAGTAATTAACAGAAAACATACAAACAGTAATTATCGTCACAAAAGATTGGTAGAGGAATGTGCCCTTGTGGGCTAAACAGGCAGGTCGGCCTGTTGAACAATGGGTCATAAACGGTCAGCTGAGAAGTTACACAGAGTTCATTAATATTAACAATTGACAATTGAAGTCTCACTCATTCGGAAACAATTGCAATCAATATATATTTACGCTCATGTGTCGTCGTGATCCTTGTTCGAGAGTTCTGTTCTGTTGGGGAGTTTTGTCCGCGTTCTCTCTCTCTCTCTCTCTCTCTCTCGGTTAGAATGGATCTTTCAGAGCGACATTCATTAATGTCGTCATAGAATGGTTGTTTCGTTGGTCTTCGCGTTCGATGATATAATTTACTTAGCTGCAGACTAATAATTAATATCAAAGACTTGTTCTTATTCTGTCGGTCTCGATAGTCTAAAAGTTAACCACGTGGTATAGTTCACTTTCAGTAGAGTACTTGGATGGTCAACCTATTGGCCCACTTCTCGCAATGGAGTGGGGGCCTGGTCTGAAGAAATGTAAATCAGGGGGTGTTTTACAGTGCCCATAGAACATTGTCAAATGACGCCTGGTCCTGTATGGGTCCCTGGGGGCATGCCTATGACTGAGTTAGACTTGGTTACAGAAATACAATTCTATCACATTAACATCAGTACATAGCATCTCAATGTCTTACAAAAGCTTTATCCTTATTAATACATTCTATACAACCATTATGATGCTATTATATAAACAGTTTTATGGTAATATGGCTATATTGTCTCTTCTGAGTATCACAAAATTGTACCAAGCGGATCAGTTCGTAGCTGGATTCTTCACCAATCTTCCATACCTTCTCCAGAACACAAAATGTCGCTTGGCTCTCCAATTCTATGAGTTGGAAGAATTTCCTGTGTCTCTCTATGGGCCATGTGGCCAGAGACTCTCCTGGAATTTTAGAGTTTTTACGACCCTTTACACACAGGGTGGATTGTGTGCAAAAGGGAGGGGTCAACTGTCCTCCCTGTACCAAAAGAGGCCAATGTCATGACAACTGTATGGTAGCTAGTAGCCTAACACTAATGTATATGGTAGCTAGTAGCCTAACACTAATGTGTATGGTAGCTAGTAGCCTAACACTAATGTGCATATTAGCTAGTAGCCTAACACTAATGTGCATTTTAGCTAGTAGCCTAACACTAATGTGCATATTAGCTAGTAGCCTAACACTAATGTGCATATTAGCTAGTAGCCTAACACTAATGTGCATATTAGCTAGTAGCCTAACACTAATGTGCATATTAGCTAGTAGCCTAACACTAATGTGCATATTAGCTAGTAGCCTAACACTAATGTGCATATTAGCTAGTAGCCTAACACTAATGTGCATATTAGCTAGTAGCCTAACACTAATGTATGTGGTAGCTAGTAGCCTAACACTAATGTATGTGGTAGCTAGTAGCCTAACACTAATGTGTATGGTAGCTAGTAGCCTAACACTAATGTGTATGGTAGCTAGTAGCCTAACACTAATGTGTATGGTAGCTAGTAGCCTAACACTAATGTCCATATTAGCTAGTAGCCTAACACTAATGTCCATATTAGCTAGTAGCCTAACACTAATGTGCATATTAGCTAGTAGCCTAACACTAATGTCCATATTAGCTAGTAGCCTAACACTAATGTACATATTAGCTAGTAGCCTAACACTAATGTACATATTAGCTAGTAGCCTAACACTAATGTGCATGGTAGCTAGTAGCCTAGCGCCAGATGCACCGTGCGCTACACTTGCATTCTGCTTTGATAGATCATAACAAGTACAAGTCAATTAATATTTCAAAGCGTTCAAAACATTCCAGTAGAAAGCAGCAGTTAATTGACCGTTAAAACACATTAGACTCAAATGAATTCACATTTAAAATGTTCTCTTTCATCCTTTGAATGTTTTTATTTCATCAAATGTACCTTTTTAGAGGTTTTATGGCTGAAAGGGGCTATGAGAGGCTACAGACAGGATGCATCCCAAAAGGCATCCTATTTCCTATATACAATGCCTTCAGTATTCATACACCTTGACTTTTTCCACATTTTGTTGTTTTACTGCCTGAATTTAAAATGGATTAAATTGAGATTGTGTGTCACTAGCCAACACACACACACACACACAACACCCCATAATGTCAAAGTCTAATTATATTTTGTAGACATTTTTACAGATTGAGTCAATAAGTATTCAACCCCTTTCTTATAGAGTAAAAATATGCTTAACCATGGATTCACTGCAATAATGGCGTGTAACATGATTTTTTTTGAATGACTACCTCATCTCTGTATCCCACTCATTCAATTATCTGTAAGGTCACTCAGTCGAGCAGTGAAGTTCAAACACAGATTCAATCGCAAAAACCACAGAGGTTTTCCAATGCCTTGCAAAGAAGCGCACCAATTGGTAGATGGGTAACAAAAAAAATCCCTTTGAGCATGGTGAAGTTATTAATTACACTATGGATGGTGTATCAATACACCCAGTCACTACAAAGATACAGCAGTGCTTCCTAACTCAGTTGCCGGAGAGGAAGGAAACTGCTCAGGGATTACACCATGAGGCCGATGGTGACTTTATAACAGTTAGAGTTTAATGGCTGTGATTGGAGAAAACTGAGCATGGATCAACAACATTGTACTTATTCCACAATACTAACCTAAAATGAAAGAGTGAAAAGGAAGCCTGTACAGAATAAAAATATTCCAAAACATGCACCCTGCTGGCAATAAAACTGCAAAAAATATTTGACAAAGAAATGTACTTTATGTCCTGAATACAAAGCTTCATGTTTGGGGCAAATCCAACACATCATATCACTGAGTACCGGTCTTCATATTTTTATTAAGCATGGTGGTGGCTGGATCATGTTATGGGTATGCTTGTCATCATCAAGGACTAGGGAGTTTTTTTTTAGGATAAAAATAAACAAAATAGAGTTAAGCACAGGCAGAATTCTAGAGAAACTGGTTCAGTCGGAAACAGACACTGGGAGACAAATTGACCTTTCAGCAGGATAATAACCTAAAACACATGGCCAGATCTACACTGGAGTTGCTTACCAAGACGACATGGAATGTTCCTGATTTGGCCTAGCTACAGTTTTGACTGAAATTGGTTTGGAAATCTACGGAAAATACTTAAATGGTTTTCTAGCAATGATCAACAACCAACTTGACAGAGCTTGAAGAATATTAAAAAGATAATGTGCAAATATTGGACAATCCAGGTGTGCAAAGCTCTTAGACTCACCCAGAAAGACTCACAGCTGTAAACACATGATTCTAACGTATTGATTCAGGTTGCTGAATACTTACACAATCAAGATGTGTTTTTTAAATTTTTTAAAATAAATGTTCGAATTCTTCTTCCATTTTGACATTAGATTATTTTGTGTAAATTGTTGACAAAAAAAATGACAATTAAATCAATTTTAATCCCACCATGTAACACAACAAAACGTGGAAAAAGTCCAGGGGTGTGAATACTTTCTGAAGGCACAGTATTTGGCGTGGAAATGCATTTTCACAGCTTCCTGTGGTAGCTCGTGAAATACATTCCAAAATATATTTCAGAAATATACTGTACTATACTGTACGTTGTCGTATATTTTAATCAATGGAAAGTGTAGCTTTTTTTTTAACCTTCAGTACTGTAGCTTGGCTACATAAAAATAAATACAACCCCAAAGTTCAGCAGCCTTCCCCATAGCTCAGTTGGTAGAGCATGGTGTGTGCAACGCCAGGGTTGTGGGTTCGATTCCCACGGGGGGCCAAGTACAAAAAAAAAAAAAAATAATGAAATGTATGCATTCACTACTGTAAGTCGCTCTGGATAAGAGCGTCTGCTAAATGACTATAATGTAAATCACAATAGCCTGCTGTGGTGCACTTTGAAAAGTCTGAATGAATGACTCATGACACACAACTAAAAAAGGTCTTTCAATAGCTCAAATAACTTGGTCTGTTGTTGAATTGTGGCATGCGAGTCAATGGAAGGTTTCATCTGAAACACAAAACATAATGTACAAATTTCCTCTGTGCACTTAACATCAGTATTTTACAAGAATGTCTTGAACATTAAATTGATACCTACAATGCAGATTCCTTCAGCTCCAGTGTCCATTGCAGACTCACAGTTATAATGACGGATTCAGATTCCTTCACCTCCAGTGTCCATTGCAGACACAGTTATAATGACAGAATCAGATTCCTTCACCTCCAGTGTCCATTGCAGACTCACAGTTATTATAATGACAGAATCAGTGACACTAGAAGAATGAATAAGTGGTCTATGTTCATGAACACATTTTAATGGGAACTAAATGAATGACACTCAATGAATGACAAATGATACAAAAGACTACTGGTATTGACTGGGGTCTGTCCACAGGCAGTTGAGACCACAAGGATCCACTGCAGGAGGGGAAAATAGGATATATTTAAATGTGTTATTATTGAATATAAAAACATATCTTCACGTGCAGTGAAGCCGCTCAACGTCTACATCACATTAGTCATCTAACAGACTCCCATCCAGAGAGACCCGCAGAAGCAACCAGGGTCAACGCCCTGCCCAAGGGCACGTCGACAGATCTCCCACAAGCTCAAACACGTGGCTGATCCAGTGACCTATCAGCCACCGGCCCAAGCTCCCAACGACCAGGCCACCAGCCTTTCAGGATCCCCCCCCCTCCCCACAGTTCCCCAAGAGCTGCCCCTCAACCATCCATGACCCCCCCTCACAGTTCCCCAAGAGCTGCCTCTCAACCATCCATGACCCCCCTCACAGTTCCCCAAGAGCTGCCCCTCAACCATCCATGACCCCCCCTCACAGTTCCC
Source organism: Salmo salar (assembly GCF_965601325.2). Taxonomy (NCBI): domain Eukaryota; kingdom Metazoa; phylum Chordata; class Actinopteri; order Salmoniformes; family Salmonidae; genus Salmo; species Salmo salar. The sequence goes on from NC_138317.1 coordinate 45,431,063, forward strand.
CGAGAGCTGCCCCTCAACCATCCATGACCCCCCCCTCACAGTTCCCCGAGAGCTGCCTCTCAACCATCCGAGACCCCCCCCTCACAGTTCCCCAAGAGCTGCCCCTCACAGTTCCCCAAGAGCTGCCTCTCAACCATCCGAGACCCCCCCCCCCACAGTTCCCCGAGAGCTGCCCCTCAACCATCCGAGACCCCCCCTCACAGTTCCCCGAGAGCTGCCCCTCAACCATCCATGACCCCCCCTCACAGTTCCCCGAGAGCTGCCCCTCAACCATCCATGACCCCCCCTCACAGTTCCCCAAGAGCTGCCCCTCAACCATCCGAGACCCCCCCTCACAGTTCCCCGAGAGCTGCCCCTCAACCATCCATGACCCCCCCTCACAGTTCCCCAAGAGCTGCCCCTCACAGTTCCCCGAGAGCTGCCCCTCAACCATCCATGACCCCCCCTCACAGTTCCCCAAGAGCTGCCCCTCACAGTTCCCCGAGAGCTGCCCCTCAACCATCCGTGACCCCCCCCCCTCACAGTTCCCCAAGAGCTGCCTCTCAACCATCCGAGACCCCCCCTCACAGTACTCTGAAAATAAATACTATAATTCCACCCGCCCACCTTCCCCCCTCCCCCGATGTCTTCACTATTATTCTACAATTTAGAAAATAGTGAAAATAAAGACAAAAACTTGAATGAGTAGGTGTGTCCAAACTTTTTACTAGAACTTGTACGTGTTCCTGAGAGTCTCACCTTTCCACAATGGGGTCATATTAGTATGTGTAGCCCAAACTGTTGGGACGCTACAGACAGAAGTTGTCAGATCGTCTGTACCGAGTTCAGACGAGTCCCCAAGACTCTTGTGGTAGTAGAGCAAAATGGAGAACACCGTCGTATTTGTGAGAGTCTCTTCTTTCCAGAGAGTTTGCCCTACAAACATAATTGACTGTTGGCCAAAGCATTCGGATGCTACCGATTGATTTTGTGAGAAGACCAATTTTCGGGATGTCTCATGGTCTGGCAAACAGAGCTCTAGCTCTGCCACCTTTCACCACAGATGCTGAAGGGCAACATCGGCGGATGCATCCAATACAGCAAAAAAAAAAACATATCAGATCTTCTTAAGGATCGATGTCCCTCTAGCGGGACAACTTCCGGTGAAACTGGAGGGCGCGCAATTCAAATAATCATAAATATTACGGATTTTAAACATTTATGTACATAAGCGTCTTATATTGGTTGAAAGCTTCAATTCTTGTTAATCTAACTGCGCTGTCTGATTTACAGTAGCCATTACAGCAAAAACGTGCCATGCGATTGTTTGAGGACGGCGCCCCACATCAAAATATTTTTCCACCGGCACAGGTTTCATACATTCACATATAACGATTAAATATTCACTTTCTTTTTGAAAATCTTCCTCTGATTTGTCTTCCAAAGGGGCACAGCTATAACATGTAGTGTCGTTTTTGTTAGATAAAATCCTTCTTTATATCCCAAAATGTCTGTTTAGTTGGCGCCATCGATTTTGAGTAATCCACTTGTTCAACTTGCAGAGAAAGGAATCCGAAAATCTACCCCTAAACTTTTTTCAACAAGTCAAAATGCGTTTCTATTTCTCACATACCCTAAAATATAATCAAACTGTAATATTTATTTCGGAAAGAAGTATGTTCAAAAGGAAAAAGGATTTTAGCAGGTGCGTAATGTCTTCATGGCGTGCCCAAACACGACTTTCCAAGACTGTGTCCTTCTACTAAAACTCATATTTGTTATTCGTTTTGGAAGTTACAAGCCTGAAACCTTGAACACAGACTGCTGACACACTGTGGAAGCCATAGGAATTGCATCCAGGGAAGTAATTTTCACTATATCTCTTCTCTTGCATTTCCAAGAGGATGGTCTCTCTCTCAAAAAAATAAATCTGGTTGTTTTTTCTTTGAATTTTCTCCTACCCTATCTATTGTGTTACATTCTCCTACATTATTTTAACATTTCTACAAACTTCAAAGTGTTTTCTTTCCAATGGTACCAATTATATGCATATCCCAACTTTAGGGTCTGAGCTACAGGCAGTTTACTTTGGGCACGTCATTCAGACAGGAAGTGGAGAAAAAAGGGGCCTTTCCCTAAGAAGTTTTTTTAAACTGACAGATTTTTATGGGGATGTTTTTATTAGGCTAATTATTAGATTTCCACAGGGGCGCAGACATCAACTCAATTTTATTTTTTTGTATGTGACTCCATGCAGCCAATGGCACTGTCCACTTTAGGTGTAATGCTGGGAGCCACTTGTGGATTTGACAGCTCTAACCACCTCCAACACCGTCAAAACAACCACTATGCGGATGTCGGCTAAAGTGGATCTGATTTGAATATAGCCGTTAGTCAACTTTAATTTGCAAAACAATTCTTACCTTGGCTGGTCACACTGCACGCCAACGCCTCTTGTACGCTGCTGCTGCTACTCTGTTTATCATCTAGGCATAGTCACTTTAACCATACCTACATGTACATATTACCTCAATTAGAATGACTAACTGGTGCCCCCGCACATTGACTCTGAACCGGTACCCCCTGTATATAGCCTCCACATTGACTGTACCGGTACCCCCTCTATATAGCCTCCACATTGACTCTGTAACAGTACCCCCCTATATAGCCTCGACATTGACTCTGTACCGTAATACCCTGTATATAGCCTCCACATTGACTCTGTACCGTAACACCCTGTATATAGCCTCCACATTGACTCTGTACCGTAACACCCTGTATATAGCCTCCACATTGACTCTGTACCGGTACCCCCCTGTATATAGCCTCCACATTGACTCTGTACCGGTACCCCCTGTATATAGCCTCCACATTGACTCTGTACCGTAACACCCTGTATATAACCTCCACATTGACTCTGAACCGGTACCCCCTGTATATAGCCTCCACATTGACTCTGTACCGGTACCCCCTCTATATAGCCTCCACATTGACTCTGTACCGGTACCCCCCCGTATATAGCCTCGACATTGACTCTGTACCGTAATACCCTGTATATAGCCTCCACATTGACTCTGTACCGTAACACCCTGTATATAGCCTCCACATTGACTCTGTACCGGTACCCCCCTGTATATAGCCTCCACATTGACTCTGTACCGGTACCCCCTGTATATAGCCTCCACATTGACTCTGTACCGTAACACCCTGTATATAACCTCCACATTGACTCTTTACCGGTACCCCCTGTATATAGCCTCCACATTGACTCTGTACCGTAACACCCTGTGTATAGCCTCCACATTGACTCTGTACCGTAATACCCTGTATATAGCCTCCACATTGACTCTGTACCGTAATACCCTGTATATAGCCTCCACACTGACTCTGTACCGTAATACCCTGTATATAGCCTCCACATTGACTCTGTACCGTAATACCCTGTGTATAGCCTCCACATTGACTCTGTACCGTAATACCCTGTATATAGCCTCGATACTGTTATTTACACTGTCATGTTACTGTTTTATATTTCTTTACTTATTTATTGTTTACCTAATACCTATTTGTTACTTAAAACTTCCACTGTTGGTTCGGGCTTGTGAGTAAGCATGTTTTGAAATGTGAAAAGCAAATTTGCAGTTTTACATGTGGGAAAACTTTCAAGGTCTACACCTGTTGTATTCGGCGCACGTGACAAATAAACTTTGATTTGATTTGAAAGGCAAGCTAAGTAGGAAGCTACTGTAGCTAGCTGTGTGTAAGTAAGCTCAATGAAAACAACCCTTGCATGCAGTTGAAGAAATTAAATATTTTTTCTGACACCCACCAGATTAAAAACATATTTTAAATCAATGTAATGAATGTATAATCACATAAAATGCCATTGTCCACAAGAAAGTTTTTTTTGGTGGTGAAAGCTGCTCTCCGTCTTCTGAAGAAATGTTTGATTTGTAATGGCGGCGCTGTCAGTTGGAGGCGGGGCTGGGGGTGGGGCTGGGGGTGGGGCTCGGGAACATTTCAAATCGTGATTGACAGCTAGGGACAAATATATATTTATATATACTGTATGTTCTATGTTCAAGTGTTTTTTTTTCATAATAAACTCCTAATTTATTTATACAATTTGTTCATAAGTGACAGGTAGGCTATACCTCAATAGCTGCATAATTTATTTTCAACTACAACTGAAATATTATCCAACTTTTACAAAACGCAACTTTGGGATCTAATGTACCAGAGGTCAGAGAGACTCAACATTATCATCGGGATAGGGAAAGTTATGAGGTGTGAGTTTTTTGTATTTTTACAAATATATGTACATTTTCCCAATATATTAAAATATATTTATATTTTATTGAAACATATTCCAATATATAGTTTTTCTATATGGGGTGTGTGTGTCACAGGAGGCTGGTGAGGGGGAGGACAGCTCATAATAATGTCTGGAATGGATGCCACCAGCCACGCGCGCATGTGTATGTGTGTATATGTGTGTATATGTGTGTATATGTATGTATATGTATGTGTATATGTATGTGTATATGTATGTATGTGTGTATATGTATGTATGTATGTATGTATGTGTGTGTGTGTGTGTGTGTGTGTGTGTGTGTGTGTGTGTGATATATATATATATATATATATATATATATATATATATATATATATATATATATATATATATATATATATATATATATTTGTGTATCTTTTTGTGCCTGTGTGTGTGTCCAGCCAGTGGGTTTCCATCTGTGTCCCTTAAATTTCACGTGATCACGTTTCACATGTGGTCTAAAGTGAAGATAATGTTATAACATGTAAAAGCAACCTGTGATAACTTGAAGCTACACATGTGAAAACATCTCGTGAAATAAATGTGACAAGGTGGGGATACAAAATTTAAACATGTGACAACATTTGAAAGTTTTCCACATGTGAAACTGCAAATTCGCTTTTCACATTTCAAAACATTTTATTTTCCTCACATGAAAGAGTGGTGTTAACATATATATTCTATACATTTTCAAATGTGAACAAACGACCTCACATGTGTCTCTTGTTTTCACATGTGAACATTTCTGCTCAACATGTAAAAACAGCTATGTAATGAAACTGAGATTTTAAGGTACTCTGTTCAGCTAAAATAGTGGAAACATCTTTAAATCAACATGACCTGGGATTTGAACTCACAGCCTATTGATTTGGGTCGTTCTGGTCGTTCTGCTGCGCCAGTCTGTAGCACTCTCTCTCTAAAAAAAAAAGGTCTGTACTGTTGTTAGACTTATCAGGTAATCTAACTATTCTCTCATCATTGATTTAATTTATTCAGCAGTTTGAGGGTTTTCAGTATAGTTGTCTAATGTTGTTGGAGCATATTATTAATGTTTTAATGTTACTCCTGAGTCACTATGATCGATGTGCTAGTTTTTCTAGAGTGTATTTATTTAAACAAATCTGAGATTTCCCTCGAAGTTCAAAGTGTAGGAATACAGGTGAAATCGGTCATTGACACAGACAGGGTGGCGTAGCAGGAAGAACGCTGTAAACCAAGAGGTTGTGAGTTCAAATCCCAGCTGAGGACAAACGGAATAATGATTACTGTATAAATAAACATACACAATGTGATCATGTCCAATATGTTGAAAACACTGCGGGACGTTCTTTGTTTACGTCACCTGTGAAATCTCATGTGAAGTATGATTAAATGTTTAGAGTTATGTGGTCATGTGAAACGTCATGTGAAATATGATCATATGTGAGGTGTTTCCAAAACCACATGTGAAATCATGTGGATTTTCCATAAGGTAGGTGTGGTGTGTGTGTGTGTGTGTGTGTGTGTGTGTGTGTGTGTGTGTGTGTGTGTGTGTGTGTGTGTGTGTGTGTGTGTGTGTGTGTACACATTAGTGATGCGCATGTTGACTCATAACCCGTGATATTTAATAACCCTGGCCCAGGTGATATTTAATACCCCTGGCCCAGGTGATATTTAATAACCCTGGCCCAGGTGGTATTTAATAACCCTGGCCCAGGTGGTATTTAATAACCCTGGCCCAGGTGGTATTTAATAACCCTGGCCCAGGTGATATTTCAGAACCCTGGCCCAGGTGATATTTCAGAACCCTGGCCCAGGTGATATTTAATAACCCTGGCCCAGGTGATATTTAATAACCCTGGCCCAGGTGATATTTAATAACCCTGGCCCAGGTGATATTTCAGAACCCTGGCCCAGGTGATATTTCAGAACCCTGGCCCAGGTGATATTTCAGAACCCTGGTCCAGGTGATATTTAATAACCCTGGCCCAGGTGGTATTTAATAACCCTGGCCCAGGTGATATTTAATAACCCTGGCCCAGGTGGTATTTAATAACCCTGGCCCAGGTGGTATTTAATAACCCTGGCCCAGGTGATATTTCAGAACCCTGGCCCAGGTGATATTTCAGAACCCTGGCCCAGGTGATATTTAATAACCCTGGCCCAGGTGATATTTAAGAACCCTGGCCCAGGTGATATTTCATAACCCTGGCCCAGGTGATATTTAATAACCCTGGCCCAGGTGATATTTAATAACCCTGGCCCAGTGCTCCAGTTGCCTTGAGAGATGAGGAGGGTTAATACCTTTAGTTGTTGTGTCTAATTTAATGTAAAAAAAAAATATATATATATATATATATATATATATGTATATATATATGTGTGTGTATGTGTGTATATACACTGCTCAAAAACATAAAGGGAACACTTAAACAACACAATGTAACTCCAAGTCAATCACACTTCTGTGAAATCAAACTGTCCACTTAGGAAGCAACACTGATTGACAATAAATTTCACATGCTGTTGTGCAAATGGAATAGACAACAGGTGGAAATTAAAGGCAATTAGCAAGACACCCCCAATAAAGGAGTGGTTCTGCAGGTGGGGACCACAGACCACTTCTCAGTTCCTATGCTTCCTGGATGATGTTTTGGTCACTTTTGAATGCTGGCGGTGCTTTCACTCTAGTGGTAGCATGAGACGGAGTCTACAACCCACACAAGTGGCTCAGGTAGTGCAGCTCATCCAGGATGGCACATCAATGCGAGCTGTGGCAAGAAGGTTTGCTGTGTCTGTCAGCGTAGTGTCCAGAGCATGGAGGCGCTACCAGGAGACAGGCCAGTACATCAGGAGACATGGAGGAGGCCAACAACCCAGCAGCAGGACCGCTACCTCCGCCTTTGTGCAAGGAGGAGCAGGAGAAGCACTGCCAGAGCCCTGCAAAATGACCTCCAGCAGGCCACAAATGTGCATGTGTCTGCTCAAACGGTCAGAAACAGGCTCCATGAGGGTGGTATGAGGGCCCGACGTCCACAGGTGGGGGTTGTGCTTACAGCCCAACACCGTGCAGGACGTTTGGCATTTGCCAGAGAACACCAAGATTGGCAAATTTGCCACCCCCTGTGCTCTTCACAGATGAAAGCAAGTTCACACTGAGCACGTGACAGACGTGACAGAGTCTGGAGATGCCGTGGAGAACGTTCTGCTGCCTGCAACATCCTCCAGCATGACCGGTTTGGCGGTGGGTCAGTCATGGTGTGGGGTGGCATTTCTTTGGGGGGCCGCACAGCCCTCCATGTGCTCGCCAGAGGTAGCCTGACTGCCATTAGGTACCGAGATGAGATCCTCAGACCCCTTGTGAGACCATATGCTGGTGCGGTTGGCCCTGGGTTCCTCCTAATGCAAGACAATGCTAGACCTCATGCGGCTGGAGTGTGTCAGCAGTTCCTGCAAGAGGAAGGCATTGATGCTATGGACTGGCCCGCCCGTTCCCCAGACCTGAATCCAATTGAGCACATCTGGGACATCATGTCTCGCTCCATCCACCAACGCCACGTTGCACCACAGACTTTCCAGGAGTTGGCGGATGCTTTAGTCCAGGTCTGGGAGGAGATCCCTCAGGAGACCATCCGCCACCTCATCAGGAGCATGCCCAGGCGTTGTAGGGAGGTCATACAGGCACGTGGAGGCCACACACACTACTGAGCCTCATTTTGACTTGTTTTAAGGACATTACATCAAAGTTGGATCAGCCTGTAGTGTGGTTTTCCACTTTAATTTTGAGTGTGACTCCAAATCCAGACCTCCATGGGTTGATAAATTGGATTTCCATTGATTATTTTTGTGTGATTTTGTTGTCAGCACATTCAACTATGTAAAGAAAAAAGTTTTTAATAAGATTATTTCTTTCATTCAGATCTAGGATGTGTTGTTTAAGTGTTCCCTTTATTTTTTTGAGCAGTGTATATATACATACATACACATGGTGTGTGTGTGTGTGTTTTTGGTTTGCTTCCTGTCTTTAAGTTTGGTGTTGGTTTTCATTTTGTTTGCCTCTTCTTTGGTAAATTTAGTGGGTCTCATGGTGGGCGTCTTTTAGGTCCCAGTTGTTGTTGTTACTAGTCAACTTTCAGTGGACCCCCCATGAGTATCTTTCAGTGGACCCCCCATGAGTATCTTTCAGTGGACCCCCCATGAGTATCTTTCAGTGGACCCCCCCATGAGTATCTTTCAGTGGACCCCCCCATGAGTATCTTTCAGTGGACCCCCCATGAGTATCTTTCAGTGGACCCCCCCATGAGTATCTTTCAGTGGACCCCCCATGAGTATCTTTCAGTGGACACCCCCCCATGAGTATCTTTCAGAACCTCCCCTAGAACCCCACCTGTTTCATTTTGGTTGTTAATGATTCTGTTAGTTCCCTGTTCTGTTTGAGATACATTTCCCAGCAAGAAAACCAGATAATGTAACAATGTCCATCCATATCTGAGGATGTCCGGTGATGACATGGAAACCGGGCTCTAGAGGCAACGTTCAGCGCTGTTACCTTCAAGTAGGTTTTGTGTTTTACTAAGGTATGGTGGATGAAAGAATCTGATTCTAAAGGTTGCAAGTTCAAATCCAGTGAAAGTTTTTGATAGTTTTGTTTCAAGCCTATCCCAAACCTTAACCCTTACCTTAACCATTCAGATGCCTAAACTTAACTTTTAAACACTGATGTTTGGAGTAACTTTGTGACTTGACTTATAAGAAACATTGAAAGTCTAATTCTGATGAGACAGCCGGTAGTAGAATTAAGAATTACTTGCAGTAAAATATACAGGCAAAATTGATTTATTTTGTTTCACCATCTTGAGTGAATGTGCAGTTAGATACTGTCTGTAGAGGTGCATGTACCTAATTATAAAACAGGAACATATCTTAGTGGTAAGCCATCTCTGCCTGTAGTTTACCGTGCATTTGATATTAGAGGGTTAGAGGGTTGGGTACCGGACTCAGAGTTTCACTATCACATAACTTTCTGTGGCTCAGTTGGTAGAGCGTGGTGTGTGCAACGCCAGGGTTGTGGGTTCGATTCCCACAGGAGGGGGATTGAACCCAGTACATAAAAAAAATGCATGAAAAAGTGAAATGAAATGTATGTATTCACTACTGTATGTCGCTCTGGATAAGAGCGTCTGCTAAATGACTAAAATGTAAAAAAAAATGATAACCAGGCGGTTGGTTGTTATTAGCAATAGCCTTGCGGGTGAACGAACGGCCGACCCACGCGCCACGAGTAAATGTATGTATTCACTACTGTATGTCGCTCTGGATAAGAGCGTCTGCTAAATGACTAAAATGTAATAAAATAATAACCACGAGTATACATCACCCTGTCTGTGTGTTAAGTACTCCTTGAGATGCAGCCACTAGGTGAGCGTTCTTCTGGTTCGGTTAGACAGGTTACCACTTCCTTATTCATCAGACCCACAGTAGGGAAGAGGGGAAGATATTCGGAGTTAAACATGAAAACGGTGCCTAGTGTGGGTAGTCAACGGAGTGAATTTGGTGGGTAGCCCTGACGACAGGGGGGCTTGCAAGCGATTGGTCGAAACCGATACCTTAGCCGTTATGCAACGAGAACCTGTCGAAAACGCCGGGACACATCCTCTTTTAAAAAAAACAACTATAGTTAAGTTTCGTTTCTATTTTTTTTTTAAATATATTAATGTCATATTTAAATCAGGTTCTATCAGAGCTAAATGTTTTCTGGAGTTCCAACCTACACGTTTGATAAGCATCTACCACACGATGGTAGTAACGCTCCCCATTTAACACCCCAGTAGCCCTCTATCTCCAACCTTTACAGTTTACAACCGATACAGAGCCTCAGTTATATCATTCAACATCTCTCACTGCTGCAGCCAATTAAGTCATAAGGCCTATTTTACGCTTTAGACAAACGGACATTTTAATTTATTAAAACCGATGCAACTGATTTCCGTCAGCCTTTTTAAAAAAAAAAACACAGTTCAGCTGGGAACAACTATTATAGCACTTCTCTATACTGCAGACTGTAATGCGAGTCCAAAATGGAGTCGAGGAATTCCTTATTGGTCAACAGTGCACTAGATAGGCTGTGTCTGAAATGGCACCCTTATTCCCTTATCTATAATAGAATCCTGAGGGTCATAAACCAGGAAGAGGAATCCTGCTACTGTAGCTGCTCAGCTGGAATGAAGCCTCTCTCTTCACTGCAAAATTAAAGGCTGTTAATAAAAAGCAATACTAAATCAGAAGGTGATACATGTAATGGGGTTGGATGGATGGCTTAGTTAATACTCTGGGCCTGAATGATCATGTTAATTTAATTAATAATTTAATTTAATTTAACTCAAATGAACCAGAAGGTCCAATAAAGGTCAATTAACCAACAAGCCTCCAATCTCCATTTTGTTATTTTTTTATTTTTTATTTTTACGGCTCCATCTAAATCACAGTTTCATATACTGTAGGAAGTGTAATGGCCTCGGGACGGACCCATGGGGGGGAAAACCCTCACAAACTTTCACGGATGCGCAATTGAGAGCATCCTGTCGGGCTGTATCGCCGCCTGGTACGGCAACTGCCCCGCCCTCAACCACAGGGCTCTCCAGAGGGTGGTGCGGTCTGCACAACGCATCACCGGGGGCAAACTACCTGCCCTCCAGGACACCTCCACCACCCGATGTCACAGGAAGACCAAAAAGATCATCAAGGACAACAACCACCCGAGCCACTGCCTGTTCACCCCGCTATCATCCATAAAGTTTCAACATGTAAACCAACAGGTTAGCATATTACAACACAAAATACAACTCTCCAAAACAACAATGAAATGAATCAACGTTCACAAACATAATAATCCACCATTTTAGGTAAGTAAATAAGAAGTTAGATACTAAGAATGTTTCAGAAGGCATAATATGCTGGCAGATTGAAGAGGATTACATCAAGTTAGTAGCAGACAGAAAGTGAGATGAGCTCGGCACACAATGTCGTTCTGATTAGCCACTTCAGGTCTCTTGGCCTTGCCACCCCTATTGGAGGGCAGCTCCCGCTCGGCCCAGTCCAAGCTCTTCTATGTCCTGGCACCCCTATGGTGGAAACAAGCTTCCGCCTTGAAGCTAGGACAGCAGAGTCCCTGCCCATCTTCTAAAAAATATCTGAAACCCTACCTCTTCAAACAGCATCTTAAATAAAATCCTCTTCCTTCTCTTCACCTGGCACTAACTGTCATTTTGGATACGAGTGTCTGCTAAATGACTAAAATGTAAATGAAAACGTGAACTGAGCATATTGCAAACGGCCAGCAGCGGGATACAACCGTCTGAAAGGTGAGCATCGATATCCTTGGGACAGAACTCTACTTGAGCCACTGTTTTTAAGCTGCTTATGTAAAAATTTTAAAACCTTTTGAATGAACAGAGTAAGGCCATCTGTCCTTATTTATCTTTTTACGTCTGTTATCTTGGAGTTTACTCTGAGGACTACCTGCTCACGTTGATCACCTCATCACCAGTAATATTCCTAATTTAACCGACGCTATTAAATAGCCAGTTCAAATACATGACCTGACGATATTGACCTGTGTATGGTGAGTCGTTTACAGTAGTGATGTTGACTAGCATAGGAGGAGATGCTTGGTGAGTCATTTACAGTAGTGATGTTGACTAGCATTAGGAGGAGATGCTTGGTGAGTCGTTTACAGTAGTGATGTTGACTAGAGTTAGGAGGAGATGCTTGGTGAGTCATTTACAGTAGTGATGTTGACTAGAGTTAGGAGGAGATGCTCGTGGCAGAGTAGTCAAGTGTATGATGAATAATTGTCCAGTAAACAGAACATCTATTGATCTGGTATCAGTTAGCAGAATATCTATCGATCTGGTATCTGTAAACAGAATATCTATTGATCTGGTATCTGTAAACAGAACATCTATTGATCTGGTATCTGTAAACAGAACATCTATTGATCTGGTATCTGTAAACAGAATATCTATTGATCTGGTATCTGTAAACAGAATATCTATTGATTTGGTATCAGTTAGCAGAATATCTATTGATCTGGTATCAGTTAGCAGAATATCTATTGATATCAGTTAGCAGAATATCTATTGATATCAGTTAGCAGAATATATATTGATCTGGTATCAGTTAGCAGAATATATATTGATCTGGTATCAGTTAGCAGAATATCTATTGATCTGGTATCAGTTAGCAGAATATCTATTGATCTGGTATCTGTAAACAGAATATCTATTGATCTGGTATCTGTAAACAGAATATCTATTGATTTGGTATCAGTTAGCAGAATATCTATTGATCTGGTATCAGTTAGCAGAATATCTATTGATATCAGTTAGCAGAATATATATTGATCTGGTATCAGTTAGCAGAATATCTATTGATCTGGTATCAGTTAGCAGAATATCTATTGATCTGGTATCAGTTAGCAGAATATCTATTGATTTGGTATCAGTTAGCAGAATATCTATTGATTTGGTATCAGTTAGCAGAATATCTATTGATTTGGTATCAGTTAGCAGAATATCTATTGATCTAGTATCAGTTAGCAGAATATCTATTGATTTGGTATCAGTTAGCAGAATATCTATTGATTTGGTATCAGTTAGCAGAATATCTATTGATCTGTTATTGGCCCCTTCACTTTACAGCATTATACAAATCCATACTCTTATACATGAACCATACTGTACTAGATACGCCAAGTGTTCAGACAACTAAATGTGTGGTGCCACCCTTAGTCTAGAAGTAAATAAAAAATACAGGATATTTCACATCACTCATGAGAAATCCTCACAACCTCTGTATCCTTCCTGCTTATCCCTGAACCCTACTTCAAATCTAATTGTATTTGTCACGTGCACTGAATAAAACAGGTGTTGACCTCACAGTGAAATGCTGAATACAACAGGTGTAGTAGACCTCACAGTGAAATGCTGAATACAACAGGTGTAGTAGACCTCACAGTGAAATGCTGAATATAACAGGTGTAGTAGACCTCACAGTGAAATGCTGAATACAACAGGTGTAGTAGACCTCACAGTGAAATGCTGAATACAACAGGTGTAGTAGACCTCACAGTGAAATGCTGAATACAACAGGTGTAGTAGACCTCACAGTGAAATGCTGAATACAACAGGTGTAGTAGACCTCACAGTAAAATGTTGAATACAACAGGTGTAGAAGACCTCACAGTGAAATGCTGAATACAACAGGTGTAGTAGACCTCACAGTGAAATGCTGAATACAACAGGTGTAGTAGACCTCACAGTGAAATGCTGAATACAACAGGTGTAGTAGACCTCACAGTGAAATGCTGAATACAACAGGTGTAGTAGACCTCACAGTGAAATGCTGAATACAACAGGTGTAGTAGACCTTACAGTGAATTGCTGAATACAACAGGTGTAGTAGACCTCACAGTGAAATGCTGAATACAACAGGTGTAGTAGACCTCACAGTGAAATGCTGAATACAACAGGTGTAGTAGACCTCACAGTGAAATGCTGAATACAACAGGTGTAGTAGACCTCACAGTGAAATGCTGAATACAACAGGTGTAGTAGACCTCACAGTGAAATGCTGAATACAACAGGTGTAGTAGACCTCACAGTGAAATGCTGAATACAACAGGTGTAGTAGACCTCACAGTGAAATGCTGAATACAACAGGTGTAGTAGACCTCACAGTGAAATGCTGAATACAACAGGTGTAGTAGACCTCACAGTGAAATGCTGAATACAACAGGTGTAGTAGACCTCACAGTGAAATGCTGAATACAACAGGTGTAGTAGACCTCACAGTGAAATGCTGAATACAACAGGTGTAGTAGACCTCACAGTGAAATGCTGAATACAACAGGTGTAGTAGACCTCACAGTGAAATGCTGAATACAACAGGTGTAGTAGACCTCACAGTGAAATGCTGAATACAACAGGTGTAGTAGACCTCACAGTGAAATGCTGAATACAACAGGTGTAGTAGACCTCACAGTGAAATGCTGAATACAACAGGTGTAGACCTCACAGTGAAATGCTGAATACAACAGGTGTAGTAGACCTCACAGTGAAATGCTGAATACAACAGGTGTAGTAGACCTCACAGTGAAATGCTGAATACAACAGGTGTAGTAGACCTCACAGTGAAATGCTGAATACAACAGGTGTAGTAGACCTCACAGTGAAACGCTGAATACAACAGTAGACCTCACAGTGAAATGCTGAATACAACAGGTGTAGTAGACCTCACAATGAAATGCTGAATACAACAGGTGTAGTAGACCTCACAGTGAAATGCTGAATACAACAGGTGTAGTAGACCTCACAGTGAAATGCTGAATACAACATGTGTAGTAGACCTTACAGTGAAATGCTGAATACAACAGGTGTAGTAGACCTCACAGTGAAATGCTGAATACAACAGGTGTAGTAGACCTTACAGTGAAATGCTGAATACAACAGGTGTAGTAGACCTCACAGTGAAATGCTGAATACAACAGGTGTAGTAGACCTCACAGTGAAATGCTGAATACAACAGGTGTAGTAGACCTCACAGTGAAATGCTGAATACAACAGGTGTAGTAGACCTCACAGTGAAATGCTGAATACAACAGGTGTAGTAGACCTCACAGTGAAATGCTGAATACAACAGGTGTAGTAGACCTTACAGTGAAATGCTGAATACAACAGGTGTAGTAGACCTCACAGTGAAATGCTGAATACAACAGGTGTAGTAGACCTTACAGTGAAATGCTGAATACAACAGGTGTAGTAGACCTCACAGTGAAATGCTGAATACAACAGGTGTAGTAGACCTCACAGTGAAATGCTGAATACAACAGGTGTAGTAGACCTCACAGTGAAATGCTGAATACAACAGGTGTAGTAGACCTCACCGTGAAATGCTGAATACAACAGGTGTAGTAGACCTTACAGTGAAATGCTGAATACAACAGGTGTAGTAGACCTTACAGTGAAATGCTGAATACAACAGGTGTAGTAGACCTCACAGTGAAATGCTGAATACAACAGGTGTAGTAGACCTCACAGTGAAATGCTGAATACAACAGGTGTAGTAGACCTCACCGTGAAATGCTGAATACAACAGGTGTAGTAGACCTTACAGTGAAATGCTGAATACAACAGGTGTAGTAGACCTTACAGTGAAATGCTGAATACAACAGGTGTAGTAGACCTTACAGTGAAATGCTGAATACAACAGGTGTAGTAGACCTCACAGTGAAATGCTGAATACAACAGGTGTAGTAGACCTTACAGTGAAATGCTGAATACAACAGGTGTAGTAGACCTCACAGTGAAATGCTGAATACAACAGGTGTAGTAGACCTCACAGTGAAATGCTGAATACAACAGGTGTAGTAGACCTCACAGTGAAATGCTGAATACAACAGGTGTAGTAGACCTTACAGTGAAATGCTGAATACAACAGGTGTAGTAGACCTCACAGTGAAATGCTGAATACAACAGGTGTAGTAGACCTTACAGTGAAATGCTGAATACAACAGGTGTAGTAGACCTCACAGTGAAATGCTGAATACAACAGGTGTAGTAGACCTCACAGTGAAATGCTGAATACAACAGGTGTAGTAGACCTCACAGTGAAATGCTGAATACAACAGGTGTAGTAGACCTCACCGTGAAATGCTGAATACAACAGGTGTAGTAGACCTTACAGTGAAATGCTGAATACAACAGGTGTAGTAGACCTTACAGTGACATGCTGACTTACAGGGGGTACCAGTACAGAGTCAATGTGGAGGATATATACAGGGGGTACCGGTACAGAGTCAATGTGGAGGCTATATACAGTGGGTACCGGTACAGAGTCAATGTGGAGGCTATATACAGGGGGTACCGGTACAGAGTCAATGTGGAGGCTATATACAGGGGGTACCGGTACAGAGTCAATGTGGAGGCTATATACAGGGGGTACCGGTACAGAGTCAATGTGGAGGCTATATACAGGGGGTACCGGTACAGAGTCAATGTGGAGGCTATATACAGGGGTTACCGGTACAGAGTCAATGTGGAGGCTATATACAGGGGGTACCGGTACAGAGTCAATGTGGAGGCTATATACAGGGGGTACCGGTACAGAGTCAATGCGGAGGCTATATACAGGGGGTACCGGAACAGAGTCAATGTGCGGGGCACCGGTGTCGAGGTAATTGAGGTAATTATGTACATGTAGGTAGAGTTATTAAAGTGGGGGGGGGGGGCAATGCAAAAGTCTTGGCCCCGAAGATGTACTGGGCCATACGCACTAGCCTCTGTAGTGTCTTGCGGTCGGAGGCTGAGCAGTTGCCATACCAGGCAGTGATGCAACCCTTCAGGATGTTCTCGATGGTGCAGCTGTAAAACCTTTTGAGGATCTGAGGACCCATGCCAAATCTTTTCCGTCTCCTGAGGGGGAATAGGTTTTGTCATGCCTTCTTCACGACTGTCTTGGTGTGCTTGAACCATGTTAGTTTGTTGGTGATGTGGACACCAAGGAACTTGAAGCTCTCAACCTGCTCCACTACAGCCCTGTTGATGAGAATGGGGGCTTTGTCCTCCTTTTCCTGTAGTCCACAATCATCTCCTTTGTCTTTATCACATTGAGGGAGAGGTTGTTGTCCTGGCACCACACAGTCAGGTCTCTGACCTCCTCCGTCTAGTCGTTGTCGGTGATCAGGTCTACCACTGTTGTATCATTGGCAAACTTAATGATGGTGTTGGAGTCGTGCCTGGCCGTGCAGTCGTGAGTGAACAGGGAGTACAGGAGGGGACTGAGCACGCACCCCTGAGGGGCCACCGTGTTGAGGATCAGCGTGGCAGATGTGTTGTTACCTACCCTTACCACCTGGGGGCGGCCCATCAGGAAGTCCAGGATCCAGTTGCAGAGGGAGGTGTTTAGTCCCAGGGTTCTTAGCTTAGTGATGAGCTTTGAGGGCACTATGGTGTTGAACGCTGAGCTGTAGTCAATGAACAGCATTCTTTCATGGGTGTTCCTTTTGTCTAGGTGGGAAAGGGCAGTGTGGAGTGCAATAGAGATTGCACTGTGGATCTGTTGGTGCGGTATGCAAATTGGAGTGGGTCTAGGGTTTCTGAGATATTGTTGTTGATGTGAGCCATGACCAGCCTTTCAAAGCATTTCATGGCTACAGACATGAGTGCTACGGTTCGGTAGTCATTTAGGCAGGTTACCTTAGTGTTCTTGGGCACAGGCACTATGGTGGTCTGCTTGAAACATGCAGGTTTGGTCAGTGAAGACTCTTGGCAGTTGGTCAGCGCATGCTCACAGAACTCGTCCTGGTAATCCATCTGGCCCAGTGGCCTTGTGAATGTTGTCCTGTTTAAAGGTCTTACTCACATTGGCTCCGGAGAGCCTGATCACACAGTCGTCCAGAACAGCTGATGCTCTCATGCATGTTTCAGTGCTACTTGCCTCGAAGCGAGCATACAAGTTATTTAGCTCATCTGCTAGGCTCGTGTCACTGGGCAGCTCTCGGCTGTGCTTCCCTTTGTAGTCTGTAATAGTTTGCAAGCCCTGCCACATCCGACAAGCATCGGAGCCGGTTTAGTACGATTCAATCTTAGTCCTGTATTGGCGCTTTGCCTGTTTGATGGTTCGTCAGAGGGCATTGCAGGATTTCTTATAAGCTTCCGGGTTAAAGTCCTGCACCTCGAAAGTGGCAGCTCTACCCTTTAGCTCAGTGTGGATGTTGCCTGTAATCCATGGCTTCTGGTTGGGGTATGTACGTAAAGTCACTGTGTGGACGACGTCATCGATGCACTTATTGATGAAGCCAGTGACTGATGTGGTGAACTCCTCAATGCCATCGGAAGAATCCCAGAACATATTCCAGTCTGTGGTAGCAAAACAGTCCTGTAGTTTAGCATCTGCTTCGTCTGATCACTTTTTTATTGACCGAGTCACTGGTGCTTCCTGCTTTAGTTTTTACTTAAAAGCAGCAATCATGAGGATAGAATTATGGTCAGATTTGCCAAATGGAGGGCGAATGAGAGCTTTGTACACGTCTCTGTGTGTGGAGTAAAGGTGGTCTAGAATTTTCCCTCTGGTTGCATATTTAACATGCTGATAGAAATGAGGTAAAACTGATTTAAGTTTCCCTGCATTAAAGTCACCGTCCACTAGGAGCGCCACCTCTGGATGAGCGTTTTCCTGTTTGCTTATGGTGGAATACAGCTCATTGAGTGCGGTTTTAGTGCCATCCTCTGTCTGTGGTGGTATGTAGACAGCTACGAAAAATACAGATGAAAACTCTCTAGGTAGATAGTGTGGTCCACATCTTATCATGAGATACTCTACCTCAGGCGAACAAAACCTTGAGACTTCCTTAGATATCGTGCACCAGCTGTTATTTACATAAATGCATAGGGCCCTGCCCCATGCCTTACCAGAGGCTGCTGTTCTGTCCTGCTGATAGAGTGTATAACCCGCCAGCTGTATGTTGTTAATGTCGTCGTTCAGCCACGACTCGGTGAAACATAAGATATTACAGTTTTTAATGTCCCGTTGGTAGGATATACGTGCTTTCAGTTCATCTCATTTATTTTACCAGCAAGTGAACGTTAGCTAGCAGAACGGAGCCAAGGGTAGATTAGCCACTCGTCTCCTGATCCTCCCAAGGCATTCTGATCTCTTTCCGCATAACCTATGTTTCCTTTTCCAGTAAATCACGGGGATCTGGGTGTCACGTCCTGACCCTAGTAAGATGCCATTTTCTATAGTAGGGTAGGGCAGGGCGTGACAGGGGGTGTTTTTTTGTTAATCTATGTTTTCTATTTCTATGTTTAGGTTCTAGTTTGTCTATTTCTATGTTGGGATTGTTTGAGGTTGATCTCTAATTGGAGGCAGCAGATCCTCATTGCCTCTGATTAGAGATCATATTTAAGTAGGGGTTTTTCTCATTGTGGGTTATTATCTTTTGAGTAGTGTGTTTTCCTCTCCTCTGCGTCACGGTTTGTTGTTTTCCTATTTTCAAGTTATTTATGTATTGCATTCAGTTTCACTTTTAATAAATATGTGGATCTACGAACACGCTGCATTTTGGTCCGCTCCTTTCGAACAGCTGTGACACTGGGCCTGGTCGGGCGTCTGTAATATATCCCTCACGTCCAACTCATTGAAGAAGAACTCCTCGTCCAGTTCCAGGTGAATAATCCCAGTTCTGACGTCCAGAAGCTCTTTTCGGTCATAAGAGACGGTAGCAGCAACATTATGTATAAAACAAGTTACGAACAACGCGAAATGACAAACAAAATAGCATGGTTGGTTAAGAGCCGATAAAATGGCAGCCCTACCTTCTGGCTCCATCTGGCTTAATGTCTGTGTCCCAAATGACACCCTATTCCCTATATAGTGTGCTACTTTAGACCAAAACCTATGGGCCTTAAAGGGAATACAATCCGTCTAGAAAATGCTTTTCTCCACGAGTCATCTTGGTCCAGGTCGCTCCCAGCATCTGTGTCTGACTCACTAAGAATTACCTCCAAAGCCTTTTTCTCGGGTATACCTGGCTTTTATCACAATTGTACCCCCCTGTTGGGTAGTTTGCTGGGTTTTACCCCCCCTTGTTGGGTAGTTTGCCTGGTTTTACCCCCCTTGTTGGGTAGTTTGCTGGGTTTTACCCCCCTTGTTGGGTAGTTTGCTGGGTTTTACCCCCCTTGTTGGGTAGTTTGCCTGGTTTTATCCCCCATCTTGGGTAGTTTGCCTGGTTTTACCAACATGTTGGGTAGTTTGCCTGGTTTTACCCCCCTTGTTGGGTAGTTTGCCTGGTTTTACCCCCCTTGTTGGGTAGTTTGCTGGGTTTTACCCCCCTTGTTGGGTAGTTTGCCTGGTTTTACCCCCCTTGTTGGGTAGTTTGCTGGGTTTTACCCCCCTTGTTGGGTAGTTTGCCTGGTTTTACCCCCCTTGTTGGGTAGTTTGCTGGGTTTTACCCCCCTTGTTGGGTAGTTTGCTTGGTTTTACCCCCCTTGTTGGGTAGTTTGTTGGGTTTTACCCCCCTTGTTGGGTAGTTTGCTGGGTTTTACCCCCCTTGTTGGACAGTTTGCTGGGTTTTACACCCCCGTTAGATAGTTTGCTGGGTTTTACCCCCCTTGTTGGACAGTTTGCTGGGTTTACCCCCCTTGGTTGGACAGTTTGCTCTGGTTTTACCCCCCCTTGTTGGGTAGTTTGCTGGGTTTTACCCCCCTTGTTGGGTAGTTTGCTGGGTTTTACCCCCCTTGTTGGGTAGTTTGCTGGGTTTTACCCCCCTTGTTGGGTAGTTTGCTCGGGTTTTACCCCCCTTGTTGGGTAGTTTGCTGGGTTTTACCCCCCCCCTTGTTGGAGAGTTTGCTGGGTTTTACCCCCCCCTTGTTGGGTAGTTTGCTCGGGTTTTACCCCCCTTGTTGGGTAGTTTGCTCGGGTTTTACCCCCCTTGTTGGGTAGTTTGCTGGGTTTTACCCCCCCCCCTTGTTGGAGAGTTTGCTGGGTTTAACCCCCCCCTTGTTGGAGAGTTTGCTGGGTTTTACCCCCCCCTTGTTGGAGAGTTTGCTTGGTTTTTACATCCCTGATAATCCATTTCTATGCCAAACTGCTATGATGCTCTCTCTACGTTCTGAGTGCCTCCTTTCACAATCCCATTAGCAACAGCATTACACTAAAGAGCTACTCAAATCGCACTCAGTCCAAACCAGGGCATCTGATAGGATTGTAGAGCTTATCCTATTGGCTACAGGACTGTCCATTCTTCGTTTTACCCGCTCCCCAGTCTCATGCTACAACCACAAGTCCAAAGATAAAACAAATGGGCGAAGATGTAGTCAGTAGGTGTACATTTGATGTTCTAATTCTGCCATATATTATCGGAGAAGTTTAGGCTACTTGTGTTTGGTAACAACCTAATGATCCATATAGCTCAAACACATACCATATTGAAGCTCATCTTGTTTAGAGAAAACAAAGTATAAAATTAACTTGTTGACTCTCTGGGCTGATAGTGGTAGGTCACAGGCCAAATCAAATCAAATTGTATTGTTCACATACACATATGTAGCATATCCTTATCTTCCATGGAGTCTTTTACCACATATCAACGTTGTTCAAGATTTATATCGTTTTAGCTTCTCCACGCTAAGTCGCAGCCATCTTGAAATGGGCTCGTGGGTGTGGCCTGCCCTTTTATGACCGTATGCCCATATATGGCACTAAGTCGCACCACAGGTTGTATGATACGGCTGGAAAGCTTTCAGGAGACACCTTGTACTCACGGTTAGGTTCTAACGTTCTCTTTTTAGACAACATTGAATAAAACATGTACTGAAGGTCTCCTATTTCAGGGACTCTATATGTAAGTGGTTAAGAGATGTTGCATATGCTTTTATTGATTAAGGAGGGCCGAGGGGAGGGAAGAGATGCGAGGGGGAGGGAAGAGAGGCGAGGGGGAGGGGAGGGGCGAGGGGGAGGGAAGAGAGGCGAGGGGGAGGGGAGGGCCGAGGGGAGGGAAGAGAGGCGAGGGGGAGGGAAGAGAGGCGAGGGGGAGGGAAGAGAGGCGAGGGGGGAGGGCCGAGGGGAGGGAAGAGAGGGGAGGGGAGGGAAGGGAAGAGAGGCGAGGGGGAGGGAAGAGAGGCGAGGGGGGAGGGCCGAGGGGAGGGAAGAGAGGGGAGGGAAGGGAAGAGAGGCGAGGGGGAGGGCCGAGGGGAGGGAAGAGAGGAGAGGGGAGGGGGAGGGGAGAGAGGGGAGGGGGAGGGGAGAGAGGCGAGGGGGAAGGGAGAGAGGCGAGGGGGAGGGCCGAGGGGAGGGGATGAGGGGGGAGGGAAGAGAGGGGAGGGAAGAGAGGCGAGGGGGAGGGAGGGAAGAGAGGCGAGGGGGAGGGCCGAGGGGAGGGAAGAGAGGAGAGGGGAGGGGGAGGGGAGAGAGGCGAGGGGGAAGGGAGAGAGGCGAGGGGGAGGGCCGAGGGGAGGGGAGAGGGGTGAGGGAAGAGAGGGGAGGGCCGAGGGGAGGGGAGAGAGGCGAGGGGGAGGGAAGAGAGGCGAGGGGGAGGGAAGAGAGGCGAGGAGGAGGGGAGAGAGGCGAGGGGGAGGGGAGAGAGGCGAGGGGGAGGGAAGAGAGGCGAGGGGGAGGGAGAGAGAGGCGAGGGGGAGGGGAGAGAGGCGAGGGGGAGGGGAGAGAGGCGAGGGGGAGGGAAGAGAGGCGAGGGGGAGGGAAGAGAGGCGAGGGGGAGGGGAGAGAGGCGAGGGGGAGGGCCGAGGGTAGGGGAGAGAGGCGAGGGGGAGGGAAGAGAGGCGAGGGGGGGGGCCGAGGGGAGGGAAGAGAGGAGAGGGGGAGGGAAGAGAGGCGAGGGGGAGGGGAGAGAGGCGAGGGGGAGGGGAGAAGCGAGGGAGAGGCGAGGGGGAGGGGAGAGGCGAGGGGGAGGGAAGAGAGGCGAGGGGGAGGGGAGAGAGGCGAGGGGGAGGGGAGAAGCGAGGGAGAGGCGAGGGGGAGGGGAGAGGCGAGGGGGAGGGAAGAGAGGCGAGGGGGAGGGGAGAAGCGAGGGAGAGGCGAGGGGGAGTGGTGAGGCGAGGGGGAGGGAAGAGGAGAGGCGAGAGAAGAGGAGAGGCGAGGGAGAGGGAAGGGGAGGGAAGAGGAGAGGCAAGAGGAGGGGGGAGGGGGAGGGAAGAGGAGAGGCGAGGGTGAGGGGAGAGGGAAGAGGAGGGAAGAGGAGAGGCGAGGGAAGAGGAGGGGGGAGGGAAGAGGAGGGAAGGAGAGGAAATGAGGGGAGGAGAGGAGAGGAGAGGGGAAGGAGAGGAAATGAGGGAAGGAGAGGAGAGGTTTCTATGCAGCAGTATGGTCATCAAGTCTTCCTTTCTATCCAGCGTAACTATGTATCTATGATCATCAAATACGACAGCAGGAGCAGAGCCCTAGGCAGACAGCCTTTGTTATTTCTCAACAGTACTACCAGGCTGAGTCCCAAATGGCATCCTATGGGTCCTGGTAGTACCCTATGGGTCCTGGTCAGCAGTAGTACCCTATGGGTCCTGGTCAACAGTAGTACCCTATGGGTCCTGGTCAGCAGTAGTACCCTATGGGTCCTGGTCAGCAGTAGTACCCTATGGGTCCTGGTCAGCAGTAGTACCCTATGGGCCCTGGTCAACAGTAGTACCCTATGGGTCCTGGTAGTGCCCTATGGGTCCTGGTCAGCAGTAGTACCCTATGGGCCCTGGTCAACAGTAGTACCCTATGGGTCCTGGTAGTACCCTATGGGTCCTGGTCAGCAGTAGTACCCTATGGGTCCTGGTCAGCAGTAGTACCCTATGGGTCCTGGTCAGCAGTAGTACCCTATGGGCCCTGGTCAACAGTAGTACCCTATGGGTCCTGGTAGTACCCTATGGGTCCTGGTAGTACCCTATGGGTCCTGGTCAGCAGTAGTACCCTATGGGTCCTGGTCAACAGTAGTACCCTATGGGTCCTGGTCAGCAGTAGTACCCTATGGGTCCTGGTCAGCAGTAGTACCCTATGGGTCCTGGTCAGCAGTAGTACCCTATGGGCCCTGGTCAACAGTAGTACCCTATGGGTCCTGGTAGTACCCTATGGGTCCTGGTAGTACCCTATGGGTCCTGGTCAGCAGTAGTACCCTATGGGTCCTGGTCAACAGTAGTACCCTATGGGTCCTGGTCAGCAGTAGTACCCTATGGGTCCTGGTCAGCAGTAGTACCCTATGGGTCCTGGCCAGCAGTAGTACCCTATGGGTCCTGGTCAACAGTAGTACCCTATGGGTCCTGGTCAGCAGTAGTACCCTATGGGTCCTGGTCAGCAGTAGTACCCTATGGGTCCTGGTCAGCAGTAGTACCCTATGGGCCCTGGTCAGCAGTAGTACCCTATGGGCCCTGGTCAACAGTAGTACCCTATGGGTCCTGGTAGTGCCCTATGGGTCCTGGTCAGCAGTAGTATCCTATGGGCCCTGGTCAACAGTAGTACCCTATGGGTCCTGGTCAGCAGTAGTACCCTATGGGTCCTGGTCAGCAGTAGTACCCTATGGGTCCTGGTCAACAGTAGTACCCTATGGGTCCTGGTCAACAGTAGTACCCTATGGGTCCTGGTCAACAGTAGTACCCTATGGGTCCTGGTCAGCAGTAGTACCCTATGGGTCCTGGTCAGCAGTAGTACCCTATGGGTCCTGGTCAGCAGTAGTACCCTATGGGCCCTGGTCAGCAGTAGTACCCTATGGGCCCTGGTCAACAGTAGTACCCTATGGGTCCTGGTAGTGCCCTATGGGTCCTGGTCAGCAGTAGTATCCTATGGGCCCTGGTCAACAGTAGTACCCTATGGGTCCTGGTCAGCAGTAGTACCCTATGGGTCCTGGTCAGCAGTAGTACCCTATGGGTCCTGGTCAACAGTAGTACCCTATGGGTCCTGGTCAACAGTAGTACCCTATGGGTCCTGGTCAGCAGTAGTACCCTATGGGTCCTGGTCAACAGTAGTACCCTATGGGTCCTGGTCAGAAGCAGTGCACTATGGGTCCTGGTCAGAAGCAGTGCACTATGGGTCCTGGTCAACAGTAGTACCCTATGGGTCCTGGTCAACAGTAGTACCCTATGGGTCCTGTTCAGAAGCAGTGCACTATAGGTCTTGGTCAAGGTAGTGCCCTATATAGAGAATAGTGTGCCATTTGGGATCATTCCTCTTTTATCATATCTCTGAGAATAATAAAACAGTCTTTGGTTTTATGATGACTGGTTCAGTTAGCCAATCATTCAGAGGTTTTAAATGATGACTGGTTCAGTTAGCCAATCACACACAGGTTTTAAATGATGACTGGTTCAGTTAGCCAATCATTCAGAGGTTATAAATGATGACTGGTTCAGTTAGCCAATCATACAGAGGTTTTAAATGATGACTGGTTCAGTTAGCCAATCAGAGTCTTTTATTTTGTTCTTGGAGAAGATGGAGATAGTAACAGGTAAGACATACTGCATATACACCATGATGGTTCCTTCGTCCTTGTTTCTCTGTGTTTCTGACTGAGCAGAAGTGTTACCTCTGGCCAGGACAGTTTAAACTGACCTTGATATAGCTGCGATGTACCTAAAGGAAGGGTGAGAGAGACAGAGAGAGGACCGAGAGAGAGAGAGAGAGAGAGAGAATAGTGTTGGAGATAGGGAGAGACAGAAAGGGGGGGACAGAAATGGGAGAGACCCATCTGTTTGTGTAATGACGGTGCTATTTGGAGGCAGGAGAGGTTTGTCTGGAGCAGCTGCTATCTTTCTCCCTGACCTTTTAGCATTCCTCCTCTTGCCATCTGACAGATGTGACAACTCCATTATAAAGGCCTTGAATAAATAACCGGCCACGGATAACCCAAAGCATCAACAAAATGGAAGCTTCGTACACTCGAATACGCAGGCGGCCGGCGTAGCCCCCAGCCGACGGAGAGAAGATGGAGTCTGGTTCTGAGCTAAATGACTGACTGAGTAATTGGAAGACTGTGAGGAGACCACAGCAATCAGACCTGCTCTGATACAGGTTGATGTCTCCTCTATAGATCAGACCTGCTCTGATACAGGTTGATGACTCCTCTATAGATCAGACCTGCTCTGATACAGGTTGATGTCTCCTCTATAGATCAGACCTGCTCTGATACAGGTTGATGTCTCCTCTATAGATCAGACCTGCTCTGATACAGGTTGATGACTCCTCTATAGATCAGACCTGCTCTGATACAGGTTGATGACTCCTCTATAGATCAGACCTGCTCTGATACAGGTTGATGACTCCTCTATAGATCAGACCTGCTCTGATACAGGTTGATGTCTCCTCTATAGATCAGACCTGCTCTGATACAGGTTGATGACTCCTCTATAGATCAGACCTGCTCTGATACAGGTTGATGACTCCTCTATAGATCAGACCTGCTCTGATACAGGTTGATGACTCCTCTATAGATCAGACCTGCTCTGATACAGGTTGATGTCTCCTCTATAGATCAGACCTGCTCTGATACAGGTTGATGACTCCTCTATAGATCAGACCTTCTAGCTAAAATCCACAACGCAGATGAAAAGGGTTAGTTACCAGTATCGTTCGGCTTGAGCTATCTTGACGGCTTTAAGGCGTTACATAATTAAATTTGTTAAGATTGTAAGACGCTACCATTAGTGTATAAAATATCCGGCTTAATGTGACACTGCATAAAGCCTGAAGTAATAGAGCCTCACATACCCATAAAACCTAGTGGTCAAACAGCCTCACATACCCATAAAACCTAGCGGTCAAACAGCCTCACATACCCATAAAACCTAGCGGTCAAACAGCCTCACATACCCATAAAACCTAGCGGTCAAACAGCCTCACATACCCATAAAACCTAGCGGTCAAACAGCCTCACATACCCATAAAACCTAGCTGTCACGATCGTCGTAGGAACATTCAGACCAAAGCGCAGCGGGATATCGGTTCGACATATTTTATTGATAAGTGAACCGCACAAAAACAATAAAGCATACACGACACGTGAAGCTACTGCAGTGCTCACAGGCACTTACACACAAACAAGATCCCACAAAACACAGTGGGGAAATGGCTGCCTAAATATGATCCCCAATCAGAGACAACTTCCTCTGATTGGGAAAAATACCAGGCCAACATAGAAATAAATAACCTAGACTAGAACCCCCCCCCCCCCAGTCACACCCCGACCAAACCAAAATAGAGAATAAAAAAGGCTCTCTATGGTCAGGGCGTGACAATACCCATAAAACCTAGCGGTCAAACACCTAGATGGTTCGAATTGTCACGTTGCTATGAATGATTCGGGAGCCAGGCGCAGGAATGCGTAATAGTTATTTTTTTTTATTCAGCCCAAATTGCGGAGTGCCGTGTAAAGGAACAGGGTTGAAACCCCCAAAAAAAGAGCGAGGAGTACCTCGAATAAATAACACACACGCACGATGATTAACAGACGGGACGAGACCCGTAATCATCTGCGCAATCCACAAGGGCACGAAAGCCCAAAACACACAGCACAGGTACTCACATGCACAGACGAACATTGTAACAATAATCGACCCCACCATGGTGAACAAAGGGCACATACAGTTGAAGTCTGAAGTTTACATACACTTAGGTTGGAGTCATTAAAACTAGTTTTTCAACCACTCCACAAATGTCTTGTTAACAAACTATAGTTTTGGCAAGTTGGTTACGACATCTACTTTGTGCATGACACAAGTAATTTTTCCAACAATTGTTTACAGATAGATTATTTCACTTATAATTCACTGTATCACAATTCCAGTGGGTCAGAAGTTTACATACACTAAGTTGACTGTGCCTTTAAACAGCTTGGAAAATTCCATAAAATGATGTCATGGCTTTAGAAGCTTCTGATAGGCTAATTGACATAATTTGAGTCAATTGGAGGTTTATCTGTGGATGTATTTCAAGGCCTACCTTCAAACTCAGTGCCTCTTTGAAAGACATCATGGGAAAATCAAAAGAAATCAGCCAAGACCTGGGTCATCCTTGGGAGCAATTTCCAAATACCTGAAGGTACCACGTTCATCTGTACAAACAATAGTACGCAAGTATAAACACAATGGGACCACGCAGCCGTCACACCGCTCAGGAAGGAGACGTACGTTCTGTCTCCTAGAGATGAATATACTTTGGTGTGAAAAGTGCAAATCAATTCCAGAACAACAGCAAAGGACCTTGTGAAGATGCTGGAGGAAACAGGTACAAAAGTATCTATATCCACAGTAAAACGAGTCCTATATCGACATAACCAGAAAGGCTCGCTCAGCAAGGAAGAAGCCACTGCTCCAAAACCACAAAATAAAAAGCCAGACTACGGTTTGCAACTGCACATGGGGACAAAGATCATACTTTTTGGAGAAATGTCCTCTGGTCTGATGAAACAAAAATAGAACTGTTTGGCCATAATGACCATTGGTATGTTTGGAGGAAAAAGGGGGAGGCTTGCAAACCAACGAGCACCATCCCAACCGTGAAGCACGGGGGTGGCAGCATTATGTTGTGGGGGTGCTTTGCTGCAGGAGGGACTGGTGCACTTCACAAAATAGATGGCGTCATGAGGCAGGAAAATTATGGGGATATATTGAAGCAACATCTTAATACATCAGTCAGGAAGTTAAAGCTTGTTCGCAAATGGATCTTCCAAATGGACAATGACCCCAATCATACTTCCACAGTTGTGGCAAAATGGCTTAAGGACAACAAAGTCAAGGTATTGGAGTGGCCATCACAAAGCCCTGACCTCAATCCTGTAGAAAATATGTGGGCAGAACTGAAAAAGCGTGTGTGAGGAAGGAGGCATACAAACCTGACTCAGTTACACCAGCTCTGTCAGGAGGAATGGGCCAAAATTCACCCAACTTATTGTGGGAAGCTTGTGGAAGGCTACCTGACACGTTTGACCCAAGTTAAACAATTTAAAGGCAATGCTACCAAATACAAATTGAGTGTATGTAAACTTCTGACCCACTGGGAATGTGATGAAAGAAGTAAAAGTTGAAATAAATCATTCTCTCTACTATTATTCTGACATTTTACATTCTTAAAATAAAGTGGTGATCTTAACTGACCTAAGACAGGGAATTTTTACTTGGGTTAAATGTTAGGAATTGTGAAAAACTGAGTATAAATGTATTTGTCTAAGGTGTATGTAAACTTCCGACTTCAACTATATATACAAATACAGTCAGTGGGAATAGGGGCCAGGTGTGCGCAATGAAATGTCCAAAGGGATCAGTGACACCAATAGCCTTTCCATACATTTAGTTGACGAATGAAGCATGTGTTTGGTATAGGCTTACCTTGGAGTGACATTTTTGATAACCGTGCAATTCTCTCTCGGACAAGGTGAGTCTTAACAATATATTCACCTCAATTTACTCTAAAACCATTTTTTTAAATGCTAATTAGAAAATCCTATGGGCTCCGGTGAAAAGCAGAACAAATCCTACAGTCACGACTTCCGCCGAAGTCGGCTCCTCTCCTTGTTCGTTCGGCGATCGATGTCACCGGCTTTCTAGCTATCGCCGCTCCATTTTTCATATTCCCATTTGTTTTGTCTTGTTCCATTACACACCTGGTTTTCATTCCCTAATCACACTGAATGTATTTAGTCCTCTGTTCCCCTCCATGTCTTTGTGTGAAATTGTTTTGATGTTATGTGTGTATTGTTAGGCGCCAGACTTTTATTTATGTTCTGTGTTTTTGGGCACGTTATATGTACTTATGTGCTTTCGTTTGGACCGGAATAAAAAGTGAGCCTGTTAACTTCACTCTGTTCTCCTGCACCTGACTTCGCCTCCAGTACACACCCTTAACACCTATGGGCTCTGGTCAAAAGCAAAACTAATCCTATGGGCTCTGGTCAAAAGTAAAACAAATCCTACGGGCTCTGGTCAAAAGCAAAACAAATCCTACGGGCTCTGGTCAAAAGTAATACTCTATGTATCCAGACTGTCGTACCACCATACCGTTTCTGTACCATCCCGGGGTATGCAGTATTAACGAATGTGAACACAAGGGGCATTTCTGTTTTTACGCACTTAACAATTTAGGCAACAGGGATATTGATCCAGGAAGGGATGTAATGTCTCTGCTGTAACCAAGAAGCTTTCTCTTGACAGCTAGTCTCTTAGCTAGCAAGTTAGCAAACCAAATGCATAGCTGGAGCCCTGAGCTGCATATCATTTATTATGACACATCTTAGATTTCTTATAGTTATAACTAGTGGTGTAGTTCATTTTAGATTTTTTATGGTGTTGAAAATCATACCATCTGTTTTTCGAAATACCACAGTATAATGTATGAACGGTATATCGCCCAAGCCCATTCTATATAGGGAATAGGGCCAAGCCAACTCTATATAGGGAATAGGGCCAAGCCAACTCTATATAGGGAATAGGGCCAAGCCAACTCTATATAGGGAATAGGGCCAAGCCAACTCTATATAGGGAATAGGGCCAAGCCAACTCTATATAGGGAATAGGGCCAAGCCAACTCTATATAGGGAATAGGGCCAAGCCAACTCTAAATAGGGAATAGGGCCAAGCCAACTCTATATAGGGAATAGGGCCAAGCCAACTCTATATAGGGAATAGGGCCAAGCCAACTCTATATAGGGAATAGGGCCAAGCCCACTCTATATAGGGAATAGGGCCAAGCCTACTCTATATAGGGAATAGGGCCATGCCAACTCTATATAGGAAATAGGGCCAAGCCAACTCTATATAGGGAATAGGGCCAAGCCAACTCTATATAGGGAATAGGGCCATGCCAACTCTATATAGGGAATAGGGCCAAGCCCACTCTATATAGGGAATAGGGCCAAGCCTACTCTATATAGGGAATAGGGCCAAGCCCACTCTATATAGGGAATAGGGCCAAGCCCACTCTATATAGGGAATAGGGCCATGCCAACTCTATATAGGGAACAGGGCCAAGCCAACTCTATATAGGGCCAAGCCAACTCTATATGGGGAATAGGGCCATGCCTACTCTATATAGGGAATAGGGCCAAGCCAACTCTATATAGGGAATAGGGCCAAGCCAACTCTATATGGGGAATAGGGCCAAGCCACCTCTATATGGGGAATAGGGCCAAGCCAACTCTATATAGGGCCAAGCCAACTCTATATAGGGCCAAGCCACCTCTATATGGGGAATAGGGCCAAGCCAACTCTATATAGGGCCAAGCCAACTCTATATAGGGCCAAGCCAACTCTATATAGGGCCAAGCCAACTCTATATAGGGCCAAGCCAACTCTATATAGGGCCAAGCCAACTCTATATAGGGAATAGGGTCAATCCAACTATATATAGGGAATAGGGCCAAGCCCACTCTATATAGCGAATAGGGCCAAGCCAACTCTATATAGGGAATAGGGCCAAGCCAACTCTATATAGGGCCAAGCCAACTCTATATAGGGAATAGGGCCAAGCCAACTCTATATAGGGAATAGGGCCAAGCCAACTCTATATAGGGAATAGGGCCAAGCCAACTCTATATAGGGAATAGGGCCAAGCCTACTCTATATAGGGAATAGGGCCAAGCCAACTCTATATAGGGCCAAGCCCACTCTATATAGGGAATAGGGCCAATTCTATGCGTTATGTGCTGCGGTCTGCCACAGCGTCTCTGTTTAACGTTATATCCCTCCCTCACTCCATCCCCCTTTCCTCTCTCTCTATTTAACGTTATATCCCTCCCTCACTCCATCCCCCTTTCCTCCATCCCTCCCTCATCCCCCTTTCCTTCCTCCCTCACTCCATCCCCCTTTCTTCCCTCCCTCACTCCATCCCCCTTTCCTCCATCCCTCACTCCATCCCCCTTTCCTCCATCCCTCACTCCATCCCCCTTTCCTCCATCCCTCACTCCATCCCCCTTTCCTCCCTCCCTCACTCCATCCCCCTGTCCTCTCTCTCTATTTAACGTTATATCCCTCCCTCACTCCATCCCCCTTTCCTCCCTCCCTCCCTCCCTCCCTCTCTATTTAACGGTATAACCTTCCCTCCCTCCCTCCCTCCCTCCCTCCCTCCCTCCCTCCCTCCCTCCCTCCCTCCCTCCCTCCCTCCCTCCCTCCCTCCCTCCCTCCCTCCCTCCCTCCCTCCCTCCCTATTTAACGTTATAACCTTCCCTCACTCCATCCCCCTTTCCTCTCTTCTCTCGCCAGGGTGCTGCCTGTCACTAATCTGTGCTCTAATAGCATGTGACAGTTCCACATAACTTCTTGACATTGGCTTTTAGCAATCTGATCTCTCTGGCTGGCGGCAGCAGCAACAAGGGCCTGGGTCGGTCTGGTGGGTGAGGGAGCTGTCACCATCGTGTGGCTGAGGGAGCTGTCACCATCGTGTGGCTGAGGGAGCTGTCACCATCGTGTGGCTGAGGGAGCTGTCACCATCGGGTGGCGTGGCTGAGGGAGCTGTCATCATCGGGTGGCGTGGCTGAGGGAGCTGTCACCATCGGGTGGCGTGGCTGAGGGAGCTGTCACCATCCGGTGGCTGAGGGAGCTGTCACCATCGTGTGGCTGAGGGAGCTGTCACCATCGCGTGGCGTGGCTGAGGGAGCTGTCGTCATCGGGTGGCGTGGCTGAGGGAGCTGTCGTCATCGGGTGGCGTGGCTGAGGGAGCTGTCGTCATCGGGTGGCGTGGCTGAGGGAGATGTCATCATCGGGTGGCGTGGCTGAGGGAGCTGTCATCATCGGGTGGCGTGGCTGAGGGAGCTGTCATCATCGGGTGGCGTGTCTGAGGGAGCTGTCATCATCGGGTGGTGTGGCTGAGGGAGCTGTCATCATCGGGTGGCGTGGCTGAGGGAGCTGTCATCATCGGGTGGCGTGGCTGAGGGAGATGTCACCATCGGGTGGCTGAGGGATATGTCAACATCGCGTGGCTGAGGGAGCTGTCACCATCGCATGGCTGAGGGAGATGTCACCATCGCGTGGCTGAGGGAGATGTCAACATCGCGTGGCTGAGGGAGATGTCACCATCACGTGGCTGAGGGAGCTGTCACCATCGCGTGGCTGAGGGAGCTGTCACCATCGCATGGCTGAGGGAGCTGTCACCATCGGGTGGCTTGGCTGAGGGAGCTGTCACCATCGGGTGGCGTGGCTGCGGGAGCTGTCACCATCGGGTGGCTTGGCTGAGGGAGCTGTCATCATCGGGTGGCTGAGGGGGCTGTCGTCATCGGGTGGCGTGGCTGAGGGGGCTGTCGTCATCGGGTGGCATGGCTGAGGGAGATGTCACCATCGGGTGGCGTGGCTGAGGGAGGTGTCACCATCGGGTAGCATGGCTGAGGGAGGTGTCACCATCGGGGGGCTTGGCTGAGGGAGGTGTCACCATCGGGTCGCGTGGCTGAGGGAGCTGTCACCATCGGGTGGCGTGGCTGAGGGAGCTGTCACCATCGGGTGGCTGAGGGAGGGGGAAGATTTTCTGACGGTCCTCCGAATGTCTGTGTTCTGCATCCCAAATGGCACCCTATGTGCTCTGTTCAAAAGTCGTTCATTAGATAGCACAGAGGGTGCCATTTGGGACAAAGAAGGGTTTTTGGCCCCCATCATCCACACTTACAGTTTACCAGGGTGTTTCATCACTGTCTCCATGCCTTCTTCCTCCCTTCCTCCTCTCATTCTCTCTCTCCCTCTTCTGCCTCTCCCTCCTCTCCCTCTTCTGCCTCTCCCTCCTCTGCCTCCTCTGCCTCTCCCTCCTGTCTCCCTCTCCCTCCTTTGCCTCTCCCTCCTTTGCCTCTGTCTCTCTCCCTCCTCTGTCTCTCTCTCCCTCCTCTGTCTCTCTCTCCCTCCTCTGTCTCTCTCTCCTCCCTCCTCTGTCTCTCCCTCCTCCCTCCTCCACTACTGTAATTCTCTACTCATATATCCCCACTGGCATGGCAGTGACAGCAATCCAGAAGAGATTGCAGCCCCACTGAACAGAGACATTTATCTTCAGAGGATGTGAGAGTGAGTGAGTGAGTGACCCTACTAGAAAAATGTAAAAACAAACATCACAAAGCATTATTTATCCAAAACAGAGATAAACCACTTCTCTAATCTTTTTTTGGCTCTATAACAAACATATAAATCATCAAATATAGATCTTAGAATCAACTATTAAATACTACCAGAACCCACTGGATTCTCCGATTACATATAATTAAATGCAGGATAAAATACAAACCCTCCAACCAAAAAAGGCCTGTGGGGTTGATGGTATCCTAAATGATAAAATATACAGAACACAAATTCCAATTGGCTATCCTTAAACTCTTTAACATCATCTTCAGTGAAAACCATGTACTGAGCAAATGTTTATTTGTCTTTTTTACCAAATTACCATTCGACAGACAACGTATTCACCCTGCACACCGTAATTGACAAACAAACAAAGGCAAAGTCTTCTCATGCTTTGTTGATTTCAAAAAAGCTTTTGACTCAATTTGGCATGAGGGTCTGCTATACAAATTAATGGAAAGTGGTGTTGGGGGAAAAACATACAACATTATAAAATCCATATACACGAACAATAAGTGTGCGGATAAAATTGGCAAAAAACACACATTTCTTTCCACAGGGCCGTGGGGTGAGACAGGGATGCAGCTTAAGCCCCACCCTCTTCAACATATATATCAATGAATTGGTGAGGGCACAAGAACAGTCTGCAGCACCCGGCCCTCACCCTACTAGAATCTGAAGTTAAATGTCTACTATTTGCTGATGATCTGGTGCTTCTGTCCCCAACCAAGGAGGGCCTACAGCAGTACCTAGACCGTCTGCACAAATACTGCCAGACCTTGGCCCTGACAGACCTTGGCCCCCCCATTGCCCTAGAGCACACAAAAAAACTATATATTCCTCGGCCTTAACATCGGCACCACAGGTAACTTCCACAAAGCTGTGAACGAGCTGAGAGACAAGGCGAGAAGGACCTTCTATGCCATCAAAAGGAACATAAAATTAGGATCTGGCTAAAAATATTTGAATCAGTTAAAGAACCCATTGCCCTTTATGGTTGTGAGGACTGGGGTCCACTCACCAACCAATAATTCACAAAATAGGAGAAACACCAAATTGAGACCCTGCGTACAGAATTCTGGAAAAATATCCCGTGTACAACGTAAAACACCTAATAATGCATGCAGAGCAGAATTAGGCCGATACCCGCTAATTATCAAAATCCAGTAAAGAGACGTTAAATTCTAAAACCACCTAAAAGGAAGTGATTCCCAAACCTTCCATAACAAAGCCTAGACTGGAGGACAGACCCGTCTCTTGTAGAACGTAGGACAGACCCGTCTCTTGTAGCCTAGACTGGAGGACAGACCCGCCTTTTGTAGCCTAGACTGCAGGACAGACCCGTCTCTTGTAGCCTAGACTGGAGGACAGACCCGTCTCTTGTAGCCTAGACTGGAGGACAGACCCGTCTTTTGTAGCCTAGACTGCAGGACAGACCCGTCTCTTGTAGCCTAGACTGCAGGACAGACCCGTCTCTTGTAGCCTAGACTGGAGGACAGACCCGTCTCTTGTAGCCTAGACTGCAGGACAGACCCGTCTCTTGTAGCCTAGACTGGAGGACAGACCCGTCTCTTGTAGCCTAGACCATGGGACAGACCCGTCTCTTGTAGCCTA
The DNA here is from genome assembly GCF_965601325.2 of Salmo salar. Classification (NCBI taxonomy): domain Eukaryota; kingdom Metazoa; phylum Chordata; class Actinopteri; order Salmoniformes; family Salmonidae; genus Salmo; species Salmo salar. The sequence goes on from NC_138317.1 coordinate 45,466,535, forward strand.
GACTGCAGGACAGACCCGTCTCTTGTAGTCTACATTTCATAAATCTTCACTGTATATTTTTGTGATCTCTTCATTTAAACACATCTGGTACTTAAACACATATTAAATACATCTATTACTTAAACACATATTAAACACATCTATTACTTAAACACATAGTAAACACATACACATCTAGTACTAAAACACATAGTGAACACATCTATTACTAAAACACATAGTAAACAAATCTATTTCTAAAACACATCTAGTACTAAAACACATCTAGTACTAAAACACATCTAGTACTAAAACACATCTGGTACTTAAACACATCTAGTACTTAAACACAGTAAACACATCTAATACTTAAACACATCTATTACTTAAACACAGTAAAAACATCTAGTACTTAAACACATCTGGTACTTAAAGACATCTAGTACTTAAACACAGTAAACACATCTATTACTTAAACACATAGCAAACACATCTAGTACTTAAACACATAGCAAACACATCTAGTACTTAAACACATAGTAAACACATCTAGTACTTAAACACATCTAGTACTTAAACACATAGTAAACACATAGTAAACACATCTAGAACTTAAACACATAGTAAACACATAGTAAACACATCTAGTACTTAAACACATCTAGTACTTAAACACATATGGTACTTAAACACATCTGGTACTTAAACACATAGTAAACACGCTAGTACTTAAACACACATTAAACACATCTAGTACTTAAACACACATTAAACACATCTAGTACTTAAACACATAGTAAACACATCTAGTATTTAAACACATAGTAAACACATCTAGTACTTAAACACATAGTAAACACATCTAGTACTAAACACATATTAAACACATCTAGTACTAAACACATCTATTACTTAAACACATCTAGTACTTAAACACAGCTGGTACTTAAACACATAGTAAACACATCTAGTACTTAAACACATATTAAACACATCTATTACTTAAACACATAGTAAACACATCTATTACTTAAACAAATAGTAAACACAGCGAGTACTTAAACACATCTGGTACTTAAACACATCTAGTACTTAAACACACATTAAACACATCTAGTACTTAAACACATATTAAACACATCTAGTACTTAAACACATAGTAAACACATATATTACTTAAACACATAGTAAACACATTTAGTACTTAAACACATTTAGTACTTAAACACATAGTAAACACATAGTAAACACAGCTAGTACTTAAACACATAGTAAACACATAGTAAACACATCTATTACTTAAACACATAGTAAACACATCTAGTACTTAAACACATAGTAAACACATCTAATACTTGAATACATAGTAAACACATAGTAAACACAGCTAGTACTTGAATACATAGTAAACACATAGTAAACACAGCTAGTACTTGAATACATAGTAAACACATAGTAAACACAGCTAGTACTTAAACACATAGTAAACTCATCTATTACTTAAACACATCTGGTACTGAAACACATATTAAACACACCTGGTACTGAAACACATATTAAACACATCTGGTACTTAAACACATATTAAACACATCTATTACTTAAAAACAGAGTAAACACAGCTAGTACTTGAACACATAGTACATACATCTAGTACTTAAACACATATTAAACACATCTAGTACTTAAACACATATTATACACATCTAGTACTTAAACAAATAGTAAACTCATCTATTACTTAAACACATCTGGTACTGAAACACATATTAAACACATCTGGTACTGAAACACATATTAAACACATCTATTACTTAAAAACAGAGTAAACACAGCTAGTGCTTAAACACATATTAAACACATCTATTACGTAAACACATAGTAAACACAGCTAGTACTTAAACACATATTAAACACATCTATTACTTAAACACATAGTAAACACATCTAGTACTTAAACACATATTAAACACATCTAGTACTTAAACACATAGTAAACACATCTAGTACTTAAACACATAGTAAACACATAGTAAACACATCTAGTACTTAAACACATAGTAAACACATAGTAAACACATCTAGTACTTAAACACAATGTCATGACTTCCGCCGAAGTCGGTCCCTCTCCTTGTTCGGGCGACGTTCGGCGGTCGACGTCACCGGCCTTCTAGCCACCGCCGATCCACCTTTCATTTTCCATTTGTTTTGTCTTGTCTTCCCACACACCCTGGTTTCAATTCCATCATTACATGTTGTGTATTTAACCCTCTGTTCCCCCCCATGTCCTTGTCCTGAATTGTTTATTGTAGTTTATTGTATGCTGGTGTGTGTGTGGTTTTGTACCCATTGATTTATTGTTCTGTTTACGGTGGTGTTATTTATTAAACTGCGCCATTGTAAATCAGTTTTGCTCTCCTGCACCTGACTTCTCTACCGCCAGTATGCACCCCTTACACACATAGTAAACACATCTAGTACTTAAACACATATTAAACACAACTAGTACTTAAACACATATTAAACACATAGTAAACACATAGTAAACACAGCTAGTACTTAAACACATAGTAAACACATTTAGTACTTAAACACATAGTAAACACATAGTAAACACATAGTAAACACAGCTGGTACTTAAACACATCTAGTACTTAAACACATAGTAAACACATCTAGTACTTAAACACATAGTAAACACATCTAGTACTTAAACACATAGCAAACACATCTAGTACTTAAACACATAGTAAACACATCTAGTACTTAAACACATCTAGTACTTAAACACATAGTAAACACATAGTAAACACATCTAGAACTTAAACACATAGTAAACACATAGTAAACACATCTAGTACTTAAACACATCTAGTACTTAAACACATATGGTACTTAAACACATCTGGTACTTAAACACATAGTAAACACGCTAGTACTTAAACACACATTAAACACATCTAGTACTTAAACACACATTAAACACATCTAGTACTTAAACACATAGTAAACACATCTAGTATTTAAACACATAGTAAACACATCTAGTACTTAAACACATAGTAAACACATCTAGTACTAAACACATATTAAACACATCTAGTACTAAACACATCTATTACTTAAACACATCTAGTACTTAAACACAGCTGGTACTTAAACACATAGTAAACACATCTAGTACTTAAACACATATTAAACACATCTATTACTTAAACACATAGTAAACACATCTATTACTTAAACAAATAGTAAACACAGCGAGTACTTAAACACATCTGGTACTTAAACACATCTAGTACTTAAACACACATTAAACACATCTAGTACTTAAACACATATTAAACACATCTAGTACTTAAACACATAGTAAACACATATATTACTTAAACACATAGTAAACACATTTAGTACTTAAACACATTTAGTACTTAAACACATAGTAAACACATAGTAAACACAGCTAGTACTTAAACACATAGTAAACACATAGTAAACACATAGTAAACACATCTATTACTTAAACACATAGTAAACACATCTAGTACTTAAACACATAGTAAACACATCTAATACTTGAATACATAGTAAACACATAGTAAACACAGCTAGTACTTGAATACATAGTAAACACATAGTAAACACAGCTAGTACTTGAATACATAGTAAACACATAGTAAACACAGCTAGTACTTAAACACATAGTAAACTCATCTATTACTTAAACACATCTGGTACTGAAACACATATTAAACACACCTGGTACTGAAACACATATTAAACACATCTGGTACTTAAACACATATTAAACACATCTATTACTTAAAAACAGAGTAAACACAGCTAGTACTTGAACACATAGTACATACATCTAGTACTTAAACACATATTAAACACATCTAGTACTTAAACACATATTATACACATCTAGTACTTAAACAAATAGTAAACTCATCTATTACTTAAACACATCTGGTACTGAAACACATATTAAACACATCTGGTACTGAAACACATATTAAACACATCTATTACTTAAAAACAGAGTAAACACAGCTAGTGCTTAAACACATATTAAACACATCTATTACGTAAACACATAGTAAACACAGCTAGTACTTAAACACATATTAAACACATCTATTACTTAAACACATAGTAAACACATCTAGTACTTAAACACATATTAAACACATCTAGTACTTAAACACATAGTAAACACATCTAGTACTTAAACACATAGTAAACACATAGTAAACACATCTAGTACTTAAACACATAGTAAACACATAGTAAACACATCTAGTACTTAAACACAATGTCATGACTTCCGCCGAAGTCGGTCCCTCTCCTTGTTCGGGCGACGTTCGGCGGTCGACGTCACCGGCCTTCTAGCCACCGCCGATCCACCTTTCATTTTCCATTTGTTTTGTCTTGTCTTCCCACACACCTGGTTTCAATTCCATCATTACATGTTGTGTATTTAACCCTCTGTTCCCCCCCATGTCCTTGTCCTGAATTGTTTATTGTAGTTTATTGTATGCTGGTGTGTGTGTGGTTTTGTACCCATTGATTTATTGTTCTGTTTACGGTGGTGTTATTTATTAAACTGCGCCATTGTAAATCAGTTTTGCTCTCCTGCACCTGACTTCTCTACCGCCAGTATGCACCCCTTACACACATAGTAAACACATCTAGTACTTAAACACATATTAAACACAACTAGTACTTAAACACATATTAAACACATAGTAAACACATAGTAAACACAGCTAGTACTTAAACACATAGTAAACACATTTAGTACTTAAACACATAGTAAACACATAGTAAACACATAGTAAACACAGCTGGTACTTAAACACATCTAGTACTTAAACACATAGTAAACACATCTAGTACTTAAACACATAGTAAACACATTTAGTACTTAAACACATAGTAAACGCATAGTAAACACATTTAGTACTTAAACACATAGTAAACACATTTAGTACTTAAACACATAGTAAACACATTTAGTACTTAAACACATAGTAAACACATCTAGTACTTAAACACATATTAAACACAGCTAGCACTTAAACACATAGTAAACACATTTAGTACTTAAACACATAGTAAACACATAGTAAACACATTTAGTACTTAAACACATAGTAAACACATTTAGTACTTAAACACATAGTAAACACATAGTAAACACATTTAGTACTTAAACACATAGTAAAAACATTTAGTACTTAAACACATAGTAAACACATCTAGTACTTAAACACATAGTAAACACATCTAGTACTTAAACACATAGTAAACACATTTAGTACTTAAACACATTTAGTACTTAAACACATAGTAAACACATAGTAAACACATTTAGTACTTAAACACATAGTAAACACATCTAGTACTTAAACACATAGTAAACACATTTAGTACTTAAACACATATTAAACACATGGTAAACACATGGTAAACACATAGTAAACACAGCTAGTACTTTATTAGGACATCTACAGCACCCCGTGTCACAGGTAGTCCGAGAAGATCATCAAGGACGTCAGCCACCCAGAGCCAATTATAGTACTTCGTGAGAAGTACACGCAAACGTGTAAAAAGACAATAGTCTATTGTGTGTCTATTTTCTTGGCAGTGGGTAGTAGGAGGAATATCAAATAAAACTACGTAGCCTAAAATGACTGATGTGATGTGAGCACTGGGCAGCTGGGATATGAGCACTGGGCAGCTGGGATGTGATGTGAGCACTGGGCAGCTGGGATGTGATGTGAGCACTGGGCAGCTGGGATGTGATGTGAGCACTGGGCAGCTGGGATGTGATGTGAGCACTGGGCAGCACTGGGCAGCTGGGATGTGATGTGAGCACTGGGCAGCACTGGGCAGCTGGGATGTGATGTGAGCACTGGGCAGCTGTGATGTGATGTGAGCACTGGGCAACTGGGATATGATCTGAGCACTGGGCAGCTGTGATGTGAGTACTGGGCAGCTGGGATGTGATGTGAGCACTGGGCAGCTGTGATGTGATGTGAGCACTGGGCAGCTGGGATGTGATGTGAGCACTGGGCAGCTGGGATATGAGCACTGGGCAGCTGGGATGTGATGTGAGCACTGGGCAGCTGGGATGTGATGTGAGCACTGGGCAGCTGTGATGTGATGTGAGCACTGGGCAGCTGGGATGTGATGTGAGCACTGGGCAGCTGGGATGTGATGTGAGCACTGGGCAGCTGGGATGTGATGTGAGCACTGGGCAGCACTGGGCAGCTGGGATGTGATGTGAGCACTGGGCAGCACTGGGCAGCTGGGATGTGATGTGAGCACTGGGCAGCTGTGATGTGATGTGAGCACTGGGCAACTGGGATATGATGTGAGCACTGGGCAGCTGTGATGTGAGTACTGGGCAGCTGGGATGTGATGTGAGCACTGGGCAGCTGTGATGTGAGCACTGGGCAGCTGGGATGTGATGTGAGCACTGGGCAGCACTGGGCAGCTGGGATGTGATGTGAGCACTGGGCAGCTGTAATGTGATGTGAGCACTGGGCAGCTGTGATGTGATGTGAGCACTGGGCAGCTGGGATGTGTTTAGGTCTGTCTGTGACAGACAGACCTAAACACATAGTAAACACAACTAGTACTTCAACGTAACATTCCCCTGTACGTATGTTGAGTGATTGACTGTTTTTAATACAGCATCAAACATAACGGCTGCCTTCTACATCTCCCTGTGCAGTAGGAACAGTCCCTGTGCAGTAGGACCAGTCCCTGTGCAGTAGGACCAGTCCCTGCGCAGTAGGAACAGTCCCTGCGCAGTAGGACCAGTCCCTGCGCAGTAGGACCAGTCCCTGTGCAGTAGGACCAGTCCCTGCGCAGTAGGTTCAGTCCCTGCGCAGTAGGAACAGTCCCTGCGCAGTAGGAACAGTCCTGTCCCTGCGCAGTAGGAACAGTCCGTGTGCACTAGGAACAGTCCCTGTGCAGTAGGACCAGTCCCTGCGCAGTAGGCCAGCCGCGCGGGGGAGTCCCTGTGCAGTGGAGGCCCGGCAAGGCAGTCCCTGCGCAGTAGGAAGAGTCCCTGTGCAGTAAGAAGTGTCCCTGTGCAGTAGGAACAGTCCCTACGCAGTAGGAGCAGTCCCTACGCAGTAGGACAAGTCCCTGCGCAGTAGGACAAGTCCCTGCGCAGTAGGTAGAGTCCCTGTGCAGTAGGAAGAGTCCCTGTGCAGTAGGAGGAGTCCCTGTGCAGTAGGACCAGTCCCTGTGCAGTAGGACCAGTCCCTGTGCAGTAGGACCAGTCCCTGTGCAGTAGGACCAGTCCCTGTGCAGTAGGACCAGTCCCTGTGCAGTAGGACCAGTCCCTGTGCAGTAGGACCAGTCCCTGCGCAGTAGGACCAGTCCCTGCGCAGTAGGACCAGTCCCTGCGCAGTAGGACCAGTCCCTGTGCAGTAGGACCAGTCCCTGTGCAGTAGGACCAGTCCCTGTGCAGTAGGTACAGTCCCTGTGCAGTAGGACCAGTCCCTGTGCAGTAGGACCAGTCCCTGTGCAGTAGGACCAGTCCCTGTGCAGTAGGTACAGTCCCTGTGCAGTAGGACCAGTCCCTGTGCAGTAGGACCAGTCCCTGTGCAGTAGGACCAGTCCCTGTGCAGTAGGACCAGTCCCTGTGCAGTAGGACCAGTCCCTGTGCAGTAGGACCAGTTTCTTTAAATCTAATTCAAAAAAGGGATTCTCAACTATACAACAGGGCCATGTACATATGCTAATTAGGATCATATTAATTATCTTTAAATTGGGTAATTAGGCAATCTCAATTAAGGCCTTGTTTATTACACTACATGAACAGGAAAGGTGTTTGAAGTTATTTCCACTGTGCCTCCCGTTCAGAGTGTGTGGGAGAGGGAGGGCCTCTCGACTGGGCTCGCTGCCACATCCCAATCTCACACACATACACACACACACACACACACACGCACAGTGTACTTGGCGGTGTCTTTAATAATGAATCAGTCCCAGATCATATAAGGGACGCACCCACAGCTTTCATCATTACACAGCATATGGTTCAGCAATGAAGCTGCTGCTGGTAAAGTATTAATGACAGAGAAGAGACAAGAGGAGACATCACAACACACTCTCTGTCTCTCTCTCTGTCTCTCTCTGTCTCTCTCTCTCTCTGTCTCTCTCTCTTTCTCTATCTCTCTTTCTCTCTCTCTCTCTTTCTCTCTCTCTTTCTCTGTCTCTCTCTCTCTTTCTCTCTCTCTCTCTCTTCTCTCGCTCTCTGTCTCTCTCTCTCTCTCTCTTTCTTTCTCTTTCTTTCTCTCTCTCTTTCTCTTTCTCTCTCTCTTTCTTTGTCTTTCTCTCTCTCTTTCTCTTTCTCTCTCTCTTTCTTTGTCTTTCTCTCTCTCTTTCTCTCTTCTCTCTCTCTCTCTGTCTCTCTCTCTCTCTGCTCTCTCTCTCTCTCTCTCTCTCTCTGTCAATCTCTTTCTTTCTCTCTTTCTTTCTCTTTCTCTCTCTCTTCTCTTTCTCTCTCTCTTTCTATTTCTCTCTCTCTTTCTCTCTTCTCTTTCTCTCTCATTTTCTCTCTCCTCTCTCTCTTTCTCTCTCCTCTCTCTCTTTCTCTCTTCTCTCTCTCTCTTTCTCTTTTCTCTCTCTCTTTCTCTCTTCTCTCTCTCTCTCTCTTTCTCTCTCCTCTCTCTCTTTCTCTCTCCTCTCTCCTCGCTCTCTCTTTCTCTCTCCTCTCTCTCTTTCTTTCTCTCTCCTCTCTCTCTTTCTCTCTTCTCTCTTTCTCTCTTTCTCTCTCTCTCTCTCTTTCTCTCTCCTCTCTCTCTCTCTCTTTCTCTCTCCTCTCTCTCTTTCTCTCTCCTCTCTCTCTCTTTCTCTCTCCTCTCTCTCTCTTTCTCTCTCCTCTCTCTCTCTTTCTCTCTCCTCTCTCCTCTATCTCTCTCCCTTCTCTTTTGCTATGCAGATAATGCATTTTACAGACTTGTTTGGAATGTATTCCCGTCCCAGCTGCTGTATGTTGTAAAGCGGCCTGACGTTGAGAGGCCTGTTTACTGTGTAAGATGCTCCGTATGATGATGTAAGAAACTAACAGAAGCCACTATATAATGGCAACAGTTTCCCTTTTTAGTGCACTACTGTTGACCCGGGCCTTTAGGGCCCGATTCAGACTTAGGACATTTCTACACATGCCTTTCCTATGAACTTCTCAGAAGTTTGTAGTCAGACTTACACTTCTGCATAAGTTAACGGGCTTTGCTGGCATGGTTCCCTTGATCACATTTAATTAAATCGCTGAAAACACTCCCACTTTCTGGCCAACAGATTTTCTTGTACAGTCATTTGATAGGGTTTTCAGTACATTTATCTAAAGCCATCTGGTTTTAATTTGGTGTACCTTTTAATTATAATTTTTATCGTCGGAATATATGGAGGTAACGGTTCAGAAAATTACGGATCAATGAAAGAAAACCATGTAAATGCATCCATATTCGTCTCCTTTTCAGCACTAATTGTAAATGATTTATGAATAATAATTAAAAAAAAACTGGTTTGGAGAGCCTTTAATTACAAAATATATTGTTGAATCAAAAATACAACGCTTTGATTCATCCGGGAATGTTGCAATATTCAATTGTTCAATCCATGAGATATTGGAAGGTGAGAAAAGTGTACAATAGGGGTTGATCAGAAGTCCTATAAATCTACCCTGGTCCTCATTAATCATGGAACTGTGATGATGTCACGATTCCCACCGACGGTACCCCCCCCTCCTGCTCGGGTGGCGCTCGGCGGTCATCGTCACCGGCCTACTAGCTGCCACTGATTCCCTTTTTTTGGTTTTCCCTTCTTTTTGGTTTTGTGCACCTGTGTTTAGTTTGGTTAATTAGCGGGGCTATTTATGTTAGCTGGTCCGCTTCCGTGTTGTGCGGGATTATTTCTAAAGTGACGGCTCATGTTCGCGTCGGCGCTATTTTACGCCGTGTGTATTTTCTCCCCTGTGTGTGTGGGAGTATTTTGTTTTATGAGTGAGTGTACATTAAATACGCCACTACCCTGTGCTCGCTGCTTCCTGTGCCTCATTCCTTCACCACGACTGCCAACCCGTTACAGATGACAACGGTCCAGTCGTCGTGAACCATGTGCTCTAGGTTCAAACAGCTAGAGGTTTTCAACTGCTACTGAACTGTTACATGTTGTCTGTCTTCCGTAGTGATTCTAATAGGCTATATGTCAAAAAATGATTTCACGACTTGTAATTCCTAATATGATCCACTATTTTTACAGATCCTCAGGAACAACCACACGATCTTAAAGGAGGAACGAAAACTAATTATGTATGAATGATGCAAAATGTAAGGAAACTAACACTAAAGTTATAAATGTGAGGAAACTAACGCTAAAGTTATACATGTGAGGAAACTAACACTAGTGACAGGTACACACTACCGTTCAATAGTTTGGGGTCCCTTAGAAATGTCCTTGTTTTTTAAAGAAAAGCATTTTTTTGTCCTTTTTAAAATAACATCAAATTGATCAGAAATACGGTGTAGACATTGTTAATGTTGTAAATTACTATAGTAGCTGGAAACGGCTGATTTTTTTAATGGAATATCTACATAGGCATACAGAGGCCCATTATCAGCAACCATCACTCCTGTGTTCCAATGGCATGTTGTGTTAGCTAATCCAAGTTTATCATTTTAAAAGGCTAATTGATCATTAGAAAACCCTTTTGCAATTATGTTAGCACAGCTGAAAACTGTTGTGATGATTAAAGAAGCAATAAAACTGGCCTTCTTTAGACTAGTTGAGTATCTGGAGCATCAGCATTTGTGAGTTCGATTACAGGCGCAAAATGGCCAGAAACAAAAACTTTCTTCTGAAACTCGTCAGTCTATTTTTGTTCTGAGAAATGAAGGCTATTCCATGCGAGAAATTGCCAAAAAACTGAAGATCTCATACAACGCTGTATACTACTCCCTTTTGTACTCTGATGCTACTGTCTGTTTATTATCTATGCATAGTCACTTCACTCCTACCTACATGTACAAATTACCTCAACTAACCTGTACCCCCACACACTGACTCGGTACCGGTACCCCCTGTATATAGCCTCCACATTGACTCTGTACCGGCACCCCCTGTATATAGCCTCCACATTGACTCTGTACCGGTACCCCCTGTATATAGCCTCCACATTGACTCTGTACCGGTACCCCCCTGTATATAGCCTCCACATTGACTCTGTACCGGTACCCCCTGTATATAGCCTCCACATTAACTCTGTACCGGTAACCCCTGTATATAGTCTCCACATTGACTCTGTACTGGTACCACCTGTATATAGCCTCCACATTGACTCTGTACCGGTACCCCCTGTATATAGCCTCCACATTGACTCTGTACTGGTACCACCTGTATATAGCCTCCACATTGACTCTGTACCGGTACCCCCTGTATATAACCTCCACATTGACTCTGTACCGGTACCCCCTGTATATAGCCTCCACACTGACTCGGTACCGGTACCCCCTGTATATAGCCTCCACATTGACTCTGTACCGTAACACCTTGTATATAGCCTCCACATTAACTCTGTACCGGTACCCCCTGTATATAGCCTCCACATTGACTCTGTACCGGTACCCCCTGTATATAGCCTCCACATTGACTCTGTACCGGTACCCCCCTGTATATAGCCTCCACATTGACTCTGTACCGGTACCCCCTGTATATAGCCTCCACATTGACTCTGTACCGTAACACCCTGTATATAGCCTCCACATTGACTCTGTACCGGTACCCCCTGTATATAGCCTCCACATTGACTCTGTACCGGTACCCCCTGTATATAGCCTCATTATTGTTATTCTTATTTGAGAGTGTGCTGACCCTGGTACTAGAGGGGGTACGCAGCTGGAGGTTGAATGTTTGAAGGGATACGGGACTATAAAAAGTTTGGGAACCATAGGTGTAGAATATATTAAATGGATTTGTTATACTTTTCAAAATGTAGATGTTACTCTCCCATCTCAGAGTGATGACCAGTCCTCTCCCATCTCAGAGTGATGACCAGTCCTCTCCCATCTGAGTGATGACCAGTCCTCTCCCATCTGAGTGATGACCAGTCCTCTCCCATCTGAGTGATGACCAGTCCTCTCCCATCTGAGTGATGACCAGTCCTCTCCCATCTGAGTGATGACCAGTCCTCTCCCATCTCAGAGTGATGACCAGTCCTCTCCCATCTCAGAGTGATGACCAGTCCTCTTCTTCTCCCATCTCAGAGTGATGACCAGTCCTCTTCTTCTCCCATCTCAGAGTGACGACCAGTCCTCTCCCATCTGAGTGACGACCAGTCCTCTCCCATCTGAGTGATGACCAGTCCTCTCCCATCTGAGTGATGACCAGTCCTCTCCCATCTGAGTGATGACCAGTCCTCTCCCATCTGAGGGACGACCAGTCCTCTCCCATCTCAGAGTGATGACCAGTCCTCTTCCTCTCCCATCTGAGTGACGACCAGTCCTCTCCCATCTCAGAGTGACGACCAGTCCTCTCCCATCTCAGAGTGACGACCAGTCCTCTCCCATCTCAGAGTGACGACCAGTCCTCTTCCTCTCCCATCTCAGAGTGACGACCAGTCCTCTTCCTCTCCCATCTGAGTGATGACCAGTCCTCTCCCATCTGAGTGACCAGTCCTCTCCCATCTCAGAGGGACGACCAGTCCTCTCCCATCTCAGAGTGACGACCAGTCCTCTCCCATCTCAGAGTGATGACCAGTCCTCTCCCATCTCAGAGTGACGACCAGTCCTCTCCCGTCTCAGAGTGACGACCAGTCCTCTCCCGTCTCAGAGTGATGACCAGTCCTCTCCCATCTCAGAGTGACGACCAGTCCTCTCCCGTCTCAGAGTGATGACCAGTCCTCTCCCGTCTCAGAGTGACGACCAGTCCTCTCCCGTCTCAGAGTGATGACCAGTCCTCTCCCATCTCAGAGTGACGACCAGTCCTCTCCCATCTCAGAGTGACGACCAGTCCTCTCCCGTCTCAGAGTGATGACCAGTCCTCTCCCATTCTGTGGGTGAAGTAACTGGGAGCGTTAGTAGACTTCCCACCTGTGGCTGATAGATTTCCATTTTGGAATCAGACCCTGACTGGGGTCAAGAGTGAGAAAGAAATCTCCTGGCCCTAATCATACATTACTATACTGGCTCTATGTGTTCTATACATTACTATACTGGCTCTATGAGTTCTATGCTGAGATACATTACTATACTGGCTCTATGAGTTCTATGCTGAGATACATTACTATACTGGCTCTATGAGCTCTATGTTACTATACATTACTATACTGGCTCTATGAGTTCTATGCTGAGATACATTACTATACTGGCTCTATGAGTTCTATGCTGAGATACATTACTATACTGGCTCTATGAGTTCTATGCTGAGATACATTACTATACTGGCTCTATGAGTTCTATGCTGAGATACATTACTATACTGGCTCTATGAGTTCTATGTTACTATACATTACTATACTGGCTCTATGAGCTCTATGTTACTATACATTACTATACTGGCTCTATGAGTTCTATGCTGAGATACATTACTATACTGGCTCTATGAGTTCTATGCTGAGATACATTACTATACTGGCTCTATGAGCTCTATGTTACTATACATTACTATACTGGCTCTATGAGTTCTATGTTACTATACATTACTATACTGGCTCTATGAGTTCTATGTTACTATACATTACTATACTGGCTCTATGAGTTCTATGTTACTATACATTACTATACTGGCTCTATGAGTTCTATGTTACTATACATTACTATACTGGCTCTATGAGTTCTATGTTACTATACATTACTATACTGGCTCTATGTGTTCTATGTTACTATACATTACTATACTGGCTCTATGAGCTCTATGTTACTATACATTACTATACTGGCTCTATGAGCTCTATGTTACTATACATTACTATACTGGCTCTATGAGTTCTATGCTGAGGTACATTACTATACTGGCTCTATGAGTTCTATGTTACTATACATTACTATACTGGCTCTATGAGTTCTATGTTACTATACATTACTATACTGGCTCTATGAGCTCTATGCTGAGATACATTACTATACTGACTCTATGAGTTCTATGCTGAGATACATTACTATACTGGCTCTATGAGCTCTATGTTACTATACATTACTATACTGGCTCTATGAGCTCTATGTTACTATACATTACTATACTGGCTCTATGAGTTCTATGTGTTCTATACATTACTATACTGGCTCTATGAGTTCTATGCTGAGATACATTACTATACTGGCTCTATGAGTTCTATGTTACTATACATTACTATACTGGCTCTATGAGCTCTATGTTACTATACATTACTATACTGGCTCTATGAGTTCTATGCTGAGATACATTACTATACTGGCTCTATGAGTTCTATGCTGAGATACATTACTATACTGGCTCTATGAGCTCTATGTTACTCTACATTACTATACTGGCTCTATGAGTTCTATGTTACTATACATTACTATACTGGCTCTATGAGTTCTATGTTACTATACATTACTATACTGGCTCTATGTGTTCTATGTTACTATACATTACTATACTGGCTCTATGAGCTCTATGTTACTATACATTACTATACTGGCTCTATGAGCTCTATGTTACTATACATTACTATACTGGCTCTATGTGTTCTATGTTACTATACATTACTATACTGGCTCTATGAGCTCTATGTTACTATACATTACTATACTGGCTCTATGAGTTCTATGCTGAGATACATTACTATACTGGCTCTATGAGTTCTATGTTACTATACATTACTATACTGGCTCTATGAGTTCTATGTTACTATACATTACTATACTGGCTCTATGAGCTCTATGCTGAGATACATTACTATACTGGCTCTATGAGTTCTATGCTGAGATACATTACTATACTGGCTCTATGAGCTCTATGTTACTATACATTACTATACTGGCTCTATGTGTTCTATGTTACTATACATTACTATACTGGCTCTATGAGCTCTATGTTACTATACATTACTATACTGGCTCTATGAGTTCTATGCTGAGATACATTACTATACTGGCTCTATGAGTTCTATGTTACTATACATTACTATACTGGCTCTATGAGTTCTATGTTACTATACATTACTATACTGGCTCTATGAGTTCTATGTTACTATACATTACTATACTGGCTCTATGAGCTCTATGCTGAGATACATTACTATACTGGCTCTATGAGCTCTATGTTACTATACATTACTATACTGGCTCTATGAGTTCTATGTTACTATACATTACTATACTGGCTCTATGTGTTCTATGTTACTATACATTACTATACTGGCTCTATGAGTTCTATGTTACTATACATTACTATACTGGCTCTATGAGTTCTATGTTACTATACATTACTATACTGGCTCTATGAGTTCTATGTTGAGATACATTACTATACTGGCTCTATGAGCTCTATGTTACTATACATTACTATACTGGCTCTATGAGTTCTATGTTACTATACATTACTATACTGGCTCTATGAGCTCTATGTTGAGATACATTACTATACTGGCTCTATGAGCTCTATGTTGAGATACATTACTATACTGGCTCTATGTGTTCTATACATTACTATACATTACTATACTGGCTCTATGAGTTCTATGCTGATATACATTACTATACTGGCTCTATGAGTTCTATGTTACTATACATTACTATACTGGCTCTATGAGTTCTATGTTACTATACATTACTATACTGGCTCTATGAGTTCTATGTTACTATACTGGCTCTATGAGTTCTATGTTGAGATTCATTACTATACTGGCTCTATGAGCTCTATGCTGAGATACATTACTATACTGGCTCTATGAGTTCTATGTTGAGATTCATTACTATACTGGCTCTATGAGTTCTATGCTGAGATACATTACTATACTGGCTCTATGAGTTCTATGCTGAGATACATTACTATACTGGCTCTATGAGCTCTATGTTACTATACATTACTATACTGGCTCTATGAGTTCTATGTGTTCTATACATTACTATACTGGCTCTATGAGTTCTATGCTGAGATACATTACTATACTGGCTCTATGAGTTCTATGTTACTATACATTACTATACTGGCTCTATGAGTTCTATGTTGAGAGGTAAGGAATGTAATTCAACAGAGCTGTTTCTACTAGCCTCAGTGCCAGTCTTTGTGATATCATGCCAATTCATGTCACTCATTAACAAGTAGAGAGAACAATCAGATTAAATAATACCGCCCCATGCAGCCCCATGCAGCCCCATGCAGCCCCATGCAGCCCCATACAGCCCCATACAGCCCCATACAGCCCCATGCAGCCCCATGCAGCCCCATACAGCCCCATGCAGCCCCATACAGCCCCATGCAGCCCCATACAAGCCCATACAGCCCCATGCAGCCCCATACAGCCCCATGCAGCCCCATACAGCCCCATGCAGCCCCATACAAGCCCTTACAGCCCCATACAGCCCCATGCAGCCCCATACAGCCCCATACAGCCCCATGCAGCCCCATGCAGCCCCATACAGCCCCATACAGCCCCATGCAACCCCATGCAGCCCCATGCAGCCCCATGCAGCCCCATACAGCCCCATGCAGCCCCATACAACCCCATGCAGCCCCATGCAGCCCCATACAGTCCCATGCAGCCCCATACAACCCCATGCAGCCCCATGCAGCCCCATGCAGCCCCATGCAGCCCCATGCAGCCCCATACAGCCCCATACAGCCCCATGCAGCCCCATGCAGCCCCATGCAGCCCCATACAGCCCCATGCAACCCCATACAACCCCATGCAGCCCCATACAGCCCCATGCAGCCCCATACAGCCCCATGCAGCCCCATGCAGCCCCATACAAGCCCTTACAGCCCCATGCAGCCCCATGCAGCCCCATGCAGCCCCATGCAGCCCCATACAACCCCATGCAGCCCCTTACAGCCCCATGCAGCCCCATGCAGCCCCATGCAGCCCCATACAAGCCCTTACAGCCCCATGCAGCCCCATGCAGCCCCATGCAGCCCCTTACAGCCCCATGCAGCCCCATGCAGCCCCATGCAGCCCCATGCAGCCCCATACAAGCCCTTACAGCCCCATGCAGCCCCATGCAGCCCCATGCAGCCCCATGCAGCCCCATGCAGCCCCATGCAGCCCTTACAGCCCCATGCAGCCCCATACAGCCCCATGCAGCCCTTACAGCCCCATGCAGCCCCATGCAGCCCCATGCAGCCCCATGCAGCCCCATGCAGCCCCATACAACCCCATGCAGCCCCATACAACCCCATGCAGCCCCATGCAGCCCCATGCAGCCCCATGCAGCCCCATACAAGCCCTTACAGCCCCATGCAGCCCCATGCAGCCCCATACAACCCCATGCAGCCCCATGCAGCCCCATGCAGCCCCATACAAGCCCTTACAGCCCCATGCAGCCCCATGCAGCCCCATGCAGCCCCATACAGCCCCATGCAGCCCCATGCAGCCGCATACAAGCCCTTACAGCAACATGCAGCCCCATACAGCCCCATACAGCCCCATACAGCCCCATGCATCCCCATGCAGCCCGAGCCCCAGTAGCCCCAGCCCAGCCCCATACAGCCTCATGCATCCCCATACAGCCCTAGCCCCAGTAGCCCCAGCCCAGCCCCATACAGCCTCATGCATCCCCATACAGCCCTAGCCCCAGTAGCCCCAGCCCAGCCCCATACAGCCTCATGCATCCCCATATAGCCCAGCCCCGTATAACCCTCCCCCAGCAGCCAGCCCCATATCCCTGGCCTTAGGACAGCTAGTGATGAAAGGGTCTGTCTGAGCCCTGCGTAGCTCTGGGGAGTACTTAGTGTCATGTCAGCCATAGTGGCTCTAATGGAGTCCCAGAAAACATCCCAATCACCATTAATGGCCCTCCATTATGGGGCAGGGAGAGGCCTTTCGCTTCATTATGCCTGTTGCTGTAGAGGGGCTGGAGAGCAAAGAGACTCCTGTTGAAAGCCTGGTCACCCTATTCCCTATCCAGCGAGACAGAGATATGGGCTCTGGTCAAAACAAGAAGGTCATTATACCAGGAAAAAGGTGCCTTTTTGGGACGTAACCCTGATCTCAGTGATGCCGCTATCCCTGTGTGGGTTAAACCCTCCCCTGTAGACTCCTATCCTGTCTGTGTGGGTTAAACCCTCCCCTGTAGACTCCTATCCTGTCTGTGTGGGTTAAACCCTCCCCTGTAGACTCCTATCCTGTCTGTGTGGGTTAAACCCTCCCCTGTAGACTCCTATCCTGTCTGTGTGGGTTAAACCCTCCCCTGTAGACTCCTATCCTGTCTGTGTGGGTTAAACCCTCCCCTGTAGACTCCTATCCTGTCTGTGTGGGTTAAACCCTCCCCTGTAGACTCCTATCCTGTCTGTGTGGGTTAAACCCTCCCCTGTAGACTCCTATCCTGTCTGTGTGGGTTAAACCCTCCCCTGTAGACTCCTATCCTGTCTGTGTGGGTTAAACCCTCCCCTGTAGACTCCTATCCTGTCTGTGTGGGTTAAACCCTCCCCTGTAGACTCCTATCCTGTCTGTGTGGGTTAAACCCTCCCCTGTAGACTCCTATCCTGTGTCTGTGTGGGTTAAACCCTCCCCTGTAGACTCCTATCCTGTCTGTGTGGGTTAAACCCTCCCCTGTAGACTCCTATCCTGTCTGTGTGGGTTAAACCCTCCCCTGTAGACTCCTATCCTGTCTGTGTGGGTTAAACCCTCCCCTGTAGACTCCTATCCTGTCTGTGTGGGTTAAACCCTCCCCTGTAGACTCCTATCCTGTCTGTGTGGGTTAAACCCTCCCCTGTAGACTCCTATCCTGTCTGTGTGGGTTAAACCCTCCCCTGTAGACTCCTATCCTGTCTGTGTGGGTTAAACCCTCCCCTGTAGACTCCTATCCTGTCTGTGTGGGTTAAACCCTCCCCTGTAGACTCCTATCCTGTCTGTGTGGGTTAAACCCTCCCCTGTAGACTCCTATCCCTGTGTTTCTATGTGGGTTAAACCCTCCCCTGTATACACACTGAAGACACATTATACATCAACACTAACCCTAAAAGCACAGGATTTAACCTGTAATCCCTAGGGTTTATAGGCCTTCTGTTGCTGGGACCCTGGGTTTGGACAGAGGCTGTAATCCCGAGGGTTTATAGGCCTTCTGTTGCTGGGACCCTGGGTTTGGACAGAGGCTGTAATCCCGAGGGTTTATAGGCCTTCTGTTGCTGGGACCCTGGGTTTGGACAGAGGCTGTAATCCCGAGGGTTTATAGGCCTTCTGTTGCTGGGACCCTGGGTTTGGACAGAGGCTGTAATCCCGAGGGATTATAGGCCTTCTGTTGCTGGGACCCTGGGTTTGGACAGAGCCTCCTTAAAACTCTCTGGCCACTGACTGGCCGTGACTACTCTAGTCATACAATGACAAGGTACGCATCGGCAAGCTTTAGGACTAGGGTTATAGACTAGGGTTAGGGGCTAGGGTTATAGACTAGGGTTAGTAGAGGCTAGGGTTAGGGACTAGGGTTAGGGGCTAGGGTTATAGACTAGGGTTAGGGGCTAGGGTTAGGGGCTAGGGTTAGGGGCTAGGGTTAGGGGCTAGGGTTAGGGGCTAGGGTTATAGACTAGGGTTAGGGGCTAGGGTTAGGGGCTAGGGTTATAGACTAGGGTTATAGACTAGGGTAAGGGGCTAGGGTTATAGACTAGGGTTAGGGGCTAGGGTTAGGGGCTAGGGTTAGGGGCTAGGGTTAGGGGCTAGGGTTATAGACTAGGGTTAGGGGCTAGGGTTAGGGGCTAGGGTTAGGGGCTAGGGTTATAGACAAGGGTTAGGGACTAGGGTTATAGACTAGGGTTATAGACTAGGGTTAGGGGCTAGGGTTAGGGGCTAGGGTTAGGGGCTAGGGTTAGGGACTAGGGTTATAGACTAGGGTTATAGACTAGGGTTATAGACTAGGGTTAGGGGCTAGGGTTATAGACTAGGGTTATAGACTAGGGTAAGGGGCTAGGGTTATAGACTAGGGTTAGGGGCTAGGGTTAGGGACTAGGGTTATAGACTAGGGTTATAGACTAGGGTTAGGGGCTAGGGTTATAGACTAGGGTTAGGGGCTAGGGTTAGGGGCTAGGGTTATAGACTAGGGTTATAGACTAGGGTTAGGGGCTAGGGTTATAGACTAGGGTTAGGGGCTAGGGTTATAGACTAGGGTTAGGGGCTAGGGTTAGGGACTAGGGTTAGGGGCAAGGGTTAGGGGCTAGGGTTAGGGGCTAGGGTTATAGACTAGGGTTAGGGGCTAGGGTTATAGACTAGGGTTAGGGGCTAGGGTTATAGACTAGGGTTATAGACTAGGGTAAGGGGCTAGGGTTATAGACTAGGGTTAGGGGCTAGGGTTAGGGACTAGGGTTATAGACTAGGGTTATAGACTAGGGTTAGGGGCTAGGGTTATAGACTAGGGTTAGGGGCTAGGGTTAGGGGCTAGGGTCTATAGACTAGGGTTATAGACTAGGGTTAGGGGCTAGGGTTATAGACTAGGGTTAGGGGCTAGGGTTAGGGACTAGGGTTAGGGGCTAGGGTTAGGGGCTAGGGTTAGGGGCTAGGGTTATAGACTAGGGTTAGGGGCTAGGGTTATAGAATAGGGTTAGGGGCTAGGGTTATAGACTAGGGTTAGGGGCTAGGGTTATAGACTAGGGTTATAGACTAGGGTTATAGACTAGGGTTAGGGGCTAGGGTTAGGGGCTAGGGTTAGGTGCTAGGGTTATAGACTAGGGTTAGGGGCTAGGGTTAGGGGCAAGGGTTATAGACTAGGGTTAGGGGCTAGGGTTAGGGGCTAGGGTTATAGACTAGGGTTAGGGGCTAGGGTTATAGACTAGGGTTATAGACTAGGGTTATAGACTAGGGTTATAGACTAGGGTTATAGACTAGGGTTAGGGGCTAGGGTTAGGGACTAGGGTTATAGACTAGGTTTAGGGGCTAGGGTTAGAGGCTAGGGTTATAGACTAGGGTTATAGACTAGGATTAGGGGCTAGGGTTATAGACTAGGGTTATAGAGTAGGGCTAGGGGCTAGGGTTAGGGGCTAGGGTTATAGACTAGGGTTGTAGACTAGGGTTAGGGGCTAGGGTTAGGGGCTAGGGTTATAGACTAGGGTTAGGGACTGGGGTTAGGGGCTAGGGTTATAGACTAGGGTTAGGGGCTAGGGTTAGGGGCTAGGGTTATAGACTAGGGTTAGGGGCTAGGGTTATAGACTAGGGTTATAGACTAGGGTTAGGGACTAGGGTTATAGACTAGGGTTATAGACTAGGGTTATAGACTAGGGTTAGGGGCTAGGGTTAGGGGCTAGGGTTATAGACTAGGGTTATAGACTAGGGTTAGGGGCTAGGGTTAGGGGCTAGGGTTATAGACTAGGGTTATAGACTAGGATTAGGGGCTAGGGTTAGGGGCTAGGGTTATAGACTAGGGTTAGGGACTGGGGTTAGGGGCTAGGGTTATAGACTAGGGTTATAGAGTAGGGTTAGGGGCTAGGGTTAGGGGCTAGGGTTATAGACTAGGGTTATAGACTAGGGTTAGGGGCTAGGGTTAGGGGCTAGGGTTATAGACTAGGGTTAGGGGCTAGGGTTATAGACTAGGGTTATAGACTAGGGTTAGGGGCTAGGGTTATAGACTAGGGTTATAGACTAGGGTTATAGACTAGGGTTATTGACTAGGGTTAGGGGCTAGGGTTATAGACTAGGGTTATAGACTAGGGTTATAGACTAGGGTTATTGACTGGGGTTAGGGGCTAGGGTTATAGACTAGGGTTATGGACTAGGGTTAGGGGCTAGGGTTATAGACTAGGTTATAGAGTAGGGTTAGGGACTGGGGTTAGGGACTAGGGTTAGGGGCTAGGGTTAGGGACTAGGGTTATGGTCTAGGGTTATAGACGAGGGTTATAGACTAGGGTAAGGGGCTTGGGTTATAGACTAGGGTTATAGACTAGGGTTAGGGGCTAGGGTTATAGACTAGGGTTATAGACTAGGGTAATAGACTAGGGTTAGGGGCTAGGGTTAGGGGCTAGGGTTAGGGGCTAGGGTTATAGACTAGGGTTAGGGGCTAGGGTTAGGGACTAGGGTTATAGTCTAGGGTTAGGGGCTAGGGTTATAGACTAGGGTTATAGACTAGGGTTAGGGGCTAGGGTTATAGACTAGGGTTAGGGGCTAGGGTTAGGGGCTAGGGTTATAGACTAGGGTTAGGGGCTAGGGTTAGGGGCTAGGGTTATAGACTAGGGTTAGGGGCTAGGGTTATAGACTAGGGTTATAGACTAGGTTATAGACTAGGGTTAGGGGCTAGGGTTAGGGGCTAGGGTTATAGACTAGGGTTATAGACTAGGGTTAGGGGCTATGGTTATAGACTAGGGTTCGGGGGTAGGGTTATAGACTAGGGTTAGGGGCTAGGGTTATAGACTAGGGTTAGGGGCTAGGGTTATAGACTAGGGTTATAGACTAGGGTTAGGGACGGGTTAGGGGCTAGGGTTATAGACTAGGTTTAGGGGCTTGGGTTATAGACTAGGGTTAAGAGACTAGGGTTAGGGGCTAGGGTTAGGGGTTAGGGTTAGGGGCTAGGGTTATAGACTAGGGTTATAGACTAGGGTTAGGGGCTAGGGTTAGGGGCTAGGGTTAGGGGCTAGGGTTATAGACTAGGGTTAGGTGCTAGGGTTATAGACTAGGTTAGGGACTGGGGTTAGGGGCTAGGGTTATAGAATAGGGTTAGGGGCTAGGGTTATAGACTAGGGTTAGGGGCTAGGGTTAGGGGCTAGGGTTAGGGGCTAGGGTTATAGACTAGGGTAAGGGGCTAGGGTTATAGACTATGGTTAGGGGCTAGGGTTAGGGGCTAGGGTTATAGACTAGTGTTAGGTGTTAGGGTTAGGGGCTAGTGTTATAGACTAGGGTTATAGACTAGGGTTAGGGGCTAGGGTAATAGACTAGGGTTAGGGGCTAGGGTTAGGGGCTTGGGTTAGGGGCTAGGGTTAAGGACTATGGTTAGGGGCTAGGGTTATAGACTAGGGTTAGGGGCTAGGGTTAGGGGCTAGGGTTATAGACTAGGGTTAGGGGCTAGGGTTATAATCTAGGGTTAGGGGCTAGGGTTAGGGACTAGGGTTATAGATTAGGGTTAGGGGCTAGGGTTAGGGGCTAGGGTTATAGACTAGGTTATAAACTAGGGTTATAGACTAGGGTTAGGGGCTAGGGTTAGGGGCTAGGGTTAGGGGCTAGGGTTATAGACTAGGGTTAGGGGTTAGGGTTATAGACTAGGGTTATAGACTAGGGTTAGGGGTTAGGGTTATAGACTAGGGTTAGGGGCTAGGGTTATAGACTAGGGTTAGGGGCTAGGGTTAGGGGCTAGGGTTATAGACTAGGGTAAGGGGTTAGGAATATAGACTAGGGTTAGGGGCTAGGGTTAGGGGCTAGGGTTAGGGGCTAGGGTTATAGACTAGGGTTAGGGGCTAGGGTTAGGGGCTAGGGTTATAGACTAGGGTTATAGACTAGGGCTAGGGGCTAGGGTTATAGACTTGGGTTAGGGGCTAGGGTTAGGGACTAGGGGTAGGGGCTAGGGTTAGGGGCTAGGGTTAAGGGCTAGGGTTAGGGGCTAGGGTTATAGACTAGGGTTAGGGGCTAGGGTTAGGGGCTAGGGTTATAGACTAGGTTATAAACTAGGGTTAGGGGCTAGGGTTAGGGGCTAGGGTTATAGACTAGGGTTATAGACTAGGGTAAGGGGCTAGGGTTATAGACTAGGGTTAGGGGCTAGGGTTAGGGGCTAGGGTTAGGGGCTAGGGTTATAGACTAGGGTTAGGGGCTAGGGTTAGGGGCTAGGGTTAGGGGCTAGGGTTATAGACTAGGGTTAGGGAATAGGGTTATAGACTAGGGTTATAGCTAGGGTTAGGGGCTAGGGTTAGGGGCTAGGGTTAGGGGCTAGGGTTAGGGACTAGGGTTATAGACTAGGGTTATAGACTAGGGTTAGGGGCTAGGGTTATAGACTAGGGTTATAGACTAGGGTAAGGGGCTAGGGTTATAGACTAGGGTTAGGGGCTAGGGTTGGCGACTAGGGTTATAGACTAGGGTTATAGACTAGGGTTAGGGGCTAGGGTTATAGACTAGGAGTTAGGGGCTAGGGTTAAGGGCTAGTGTTATAGACTAGGGTTATAGACTAGGGTTAGGGGCTAGGGTTATAGACTAGGGTTAGGGGCTAGGGTTAGGGGCTAGGTATATAGACTAGGGTTAGGGGCTAGGGTTATAGACTAGGGTTATAGACTAGGTTATAGACTAGGGTTAGGGCCTAGGGTTAAGGGCTAGGGTTAGGGGCTAGGGTTATAGACTAGGGTTAGGGGCTAGGGTTAGGGGCTAGGGTTATAGACTAGGGTTATAGACTAGGGTAAGGGGCTAGGGTTATAGACTAGGGTTAGGGGCTAGGGTTAGGGACTAGGGTTAGGGGCTAGGGTTATAGACTAGGGTTAGGGGCTAGGGTTAGGGGCTAGGGTTAGGGGCTAGGGTTATAGACTAGGGTTAGGGAATAGGGTTATAGACTAGGGTTATAGACTAGGGTTAGGGGCTAGGGTTAGGGGCTAGGGTTAGGAACTAGGGTTATAGACTAGGGTTATAGACTAGGGTTAGGGGCTAGGGTTATAGACTAGGGTTATAGACTAGGGTTAGGGGCTAGGGTTATAGACTAGGGTTAGGGGCTAGGGTTAGGGACCAGGGTTATAGACTAGGGTTATAGACTAGGGTTAGGGGCTAGGGTTATAGACTAGGGTTAGGGGCTAGGGTTAGGGGCTAGGGTTATAGACTAGGGTTATAGACTAGGGTTAGGGGCTAGGGTTATAGACTAGGGTTAGGGGCTAGGGTTAGGGGCTAGGTATATAGACTAGGGTTAGGGGCTAGGGTTATAGACTAGGGTTATAGATTAGGTTATAGACTAGGGTTAGGGCCTAGGGTTAGGGGCTAGGGTTATAGACTAGGGTTATAGACTAGGGTTAGGGGCTAGGGTTATAGACTAGGGTTAGGGGCTAGGGTTAGGGGCTAGGGTTATAGACTAGGTTATAAACTAGGGTTAGGGGCTAGGGTTAGGGGCTAGGGTTATAGACTAGGGTTAGGGGCTAGGGTTGGGACTAGGGTTATAGACTAGGGTTATAGACTAGGGTTAGGGGCTAGGGTTATAGACTAGGGTTAGGGGCTAGGGTTAAGGGCTAGGGTTATAGACTAGGGTTATAGACTAGGGTTAGGGGCTAGGGTTATAGACTAGGGTTAGGGGCTAGGGTTAGGGGCTAGGTATATAGACTAGGGTTAGGGGCTAGGGTTATAGACTAGGGTTATAGACTAGGTTATAGACTAGGGTTAGGGCCTAGGGTTAAGGGCTAGGGTTAGGGGCTAGGGTTATAGACTAGGGTTAGGGGCTAGGGTTAGGGGCTAGGGTTATAGACTAGGGTTATAGACTAGGGTAAGGGGCTAGGGTTATAGACTAGGGTTAGGGGCTAGGGTTAGGGGCTAGGGTTAGGGGCTAGGGTTATAGACTAGGGTTAGGGGCTAGGGTTAGGGGCTAGGGTTAGGGGCTAGGGTTATAGACTAGGGTTAGGGAATAGGGTTATAGACTAGGGTTATAGACTAGGGTTAGGGGCTAGGGTTAGGGGCTAGGGTTAGGAACTAGGGTTATAGACTAGGGTTATAGACTAGGGTTAGGGGCTAGGGTTATAGACTAGGGTTATAGACTAGGGTAAGGGGCTAGGGTTATAGACTAGGGTTAGGGGCTAGGGTTAGGGACCAGGGTTATAGACTAGGGTTATAGACTAGGGTTAGGGGCTAGGGTTATAGACTAGGGTTAGGGGCTAGGGTTAGGGGCTAGTGTTATAGACTAGGGTTATAGACTAGGGTTAGGGGCTAGGGTTATAGACTAGGGTTAGGGGCTAGGGTTAGGGGCTAGGTATATAGACTAGGGTTAGGGGCTAGGGTTATAGACTAGGGTTATAGATTAGGTTATAGACTAGGGTTAGGGCCTAGGGTTAGGGGCTAGGGTTATAGACTAGGGTTATAGACTAGGGTTAGGGGCTAGGGTTATAGACTAGGGTTAGGGGCTAGGGTTAGGGGCTAGGGTTATAGACTAGGTTATAAACTAGGGTTAGGGGCTAGGGTTAGGGGCTAGGGTTATAGACTAGGGTTAGGGGCTAGGGTTATAGACTAGGGTTAGGGGCTAGGGTTATAGACTAGGGTTATAGACTAGGGTTATAGACTAGGGTTAGGGGCTAGGGTTAGGGGCTAGGGTTAGGGGCTAGGGTTATAGACTAGGGTTAGGGGCTAGGGTTAGGGACTAGGGTTATAGACTAGGGTTATAGACTAGGGTTAGGGCCTAGGGTTATAGACTAGGGTTATAGACTAGGGTAAGGGGCTAGGGTTATAGACTAGGGTTAGGGGCCAGGGTTAGGGACTAGGGTTATAGACTAGGGTTATAGACTAGGGTTAGGGGCTAGGGTTATAGACAAGATTTAGGGGCTAGGGTTAGGGGCTAGTGTTATAGACTAGGGTTATAGACTAGGGTTAGGGGCTAGGGTTATAGACTAGGGTTATAGACTAGGGTAAGGGGCTAGGGTTATAGACTAGGTTTAGGGGCTAGTGTTAGGGACTAGGGTTATAGACTAGGGTTAGGAGCTAGGGTTATAGACTAGGGTTAGGGGCTAGGGTTATAGACTAGGGTTAGGGGCTAGGGTTATAGACTAGGGTTATAAACTAGGGTTATAGACTAGGGTTAGGTGCTAGGGTTAGGGGCTAGGGTTAGGGGCTAGTGTTATAGACTAGGGTTAGGGGCTAGGGTTAGGGGCTAGGGTTATAGACTAGGGTTAGGGGCTAGGGTTATAGACTAGGGTTATAGACTAGGGTTAGGGGCTAGGGTTAGGTGCTAGGGTTATAGACTAGGGTTAGGGGCTAGGGTTAGGGGCTAGGGTTATATACGAGGGTTAGGGGCTACGGTTAGGGGCTAGCGTTATAGACTAGGGTTAGGGGCTAGGGTTATAGACTAGGGTTATAGACTAGGGTTAGGGGACTAGGGTTATAGACTAGGGTTATAGACTAGGGTTAGGGGCTAGGGTTAGGGAATAGGGTTATAGACTAGGGTTATAGACTAGGATTAGGGGCTAGGGTTAGGGGCTAGGGTTATAGACTAGGGTTAGGGACTGGGGTTAGGGGCTAGGGTTATAGACTAGGGTTATAGAGTAGGGTTAGGGGCTAGGGTTAGGGGCTAGGGTTATAGACTAGGGTTATAGACTAGGGTTAGAGGCTAGGGTTAGGGGCTAGGGTTATAGACTAGGGTGAGGGAATGGGGTTAGGGGCTAGGGTTATAGACTAGGGTTAGGGGCTAGGGTTATAGACTAGGGTTATAGACTAGGGTTAGGGGCTAGGGTTATAGACTAGGGTTATAGACTAGGGTAATAGACTATGGTTATTGACTGGGGTTAGGGGCTAGGGTTATAGACTAGGGTTATATACTAGGGTTATATACTAGGGTTATTGACTGGGGTTAGGGGCTAGGGTTATAGACTAGGGTTAGGGACTAGGGTTAGGGACTAGGGTTATAGACTAGGTTATAGAGTAGGGTTAGGGACTGGGGTTAGGGACTAGGGTTAGGGGCTAGGGTTAGGGACTAGGGTTAGGGACTAGGGTTATAGACTAGGGTTATAGACTAGGGTAAGGGGCTTGGGTTATAGACTAGGGTTATAGACTAGGGTTAGGGGCTAGGGTTAGGGGCTAGGGTTAGGGGCTAGGGTTATAGACTAGGGTTAGGGGCTAGGGTTACAGACTAGGGTTAGGGGCTAGGGTTAGGGACTAGGGTTATAGACTAGGGTTAGGGGCTAGGGTTATAGACTAGGGTTATAGACTAGGGTTAGGGGCTAGGGTTATAGACTAGGGTTAGGGGCTAGGGTTAGGGGCTAGGGTTATAGACTAGGGTTAGGGGCTAGGGTTAGGGGCTAGGTATATAGACTAGGGTTAGGTGCTAGGGTTATAGACTAGGGTTATAGACTAGGGTTATAGACTAGGGTTAGGGGCTAGGGTTAGGGGCTAGGGTTATAGACTAGGGTTAGGGGCTAGGGTTATAGACTAGGGTTAGGGGCTAGGGTTATAGACTAGGGTTATAGACTAGGGTTAGGGGCTAGGGTTAGGGGCTAGGGTTAGGGGCTAGGGTTATAGACTAGGGTTAGGGGCTAGGGTTAGGGACTAGGGTTAGGGGCTAGGGTTATAGACTAGGGTTATAGACTAGGGTTAGGGACTAGGGTTAGGGGCTAGGGTTATAGACTAGGGTTAGGGGCTAGGGTTATAGACTAGGGTTAGGGGCTAGGGTTAGGGGCTAGGGTTATAGACTAGGGTTAGCGGCTAGGGTTAGGGGCTAGGGTTATAGACTAGGGTTAGGGGCTAGGGTTATAGACTAGGGTTATAGACTAGGGTTAATGGCTAGGGTTAGGGGCTAGGGTTATAGACTAGGGTTATAGACTAGGGTTAGGGGCTAGGGTTATAGACTAGGGTTAGGGGCTAGGGTTAGGGGCTAGGGTTATAGACTAGGGTTAGGGGCTAGGGTTAGGGGCTAGGGTTATAGACTAGGGTTATAGACTAGGGTTAGGGGCTAGGGTTATAGACTAGGGTTAGGGGCTAGGGTTAGGGGCTAGGGTTAGGGGCTAGGGTTAAGGGCTAGGGTTAGGGGCTAGGGTTATAGACTAGGGTTAGGGGCTAGGGTTATAGACTAGGGTTATAGACTAGGGTTAGGGGCTAGGGTTAGGTGCTAGGGTTATAGACTAGGGTTAGGGGCTAGGGTTAGGGGCTAGGGTTATAGACGAGGGTTAGGGGCTAGGGTTAGGGGCTAGGGTTATAGACTAGGGTTAGGGGCTAGGGTTATAGACTAGGGTTATAGACTAGGGTTAGGGACTAGGGTTATAGACTAGGGTTATAGACTAGGGTTAGGGGCTAGGGTTAGGGACTAGGGTTATAGACTAGGGTTATAGACTAGGGTTAGGGGCTAGGGTTAGGGGCTAGGGTTATAGACTAGGGTTAGGGACTAGGGTTAGGGGCTAGGGTTATAGACTAGGGTTATAGACTAGGGTTAGGGGCTAGGGTTAGGGGCTAGGGTTATAGACTAGGGTTATAGACTAGGGTTAGAGGCTAGGGTTAGGGGCTAGGGTTATAGACTAGGGTGTAGGGACTGGGGTTAGGGGCTAGGGTTATAGACTAGGGTTAGGGGCTAGGGTTATAGACTAGGGTTATAGACTAGGGTTAGGGGCTAGGGTTATAGACTAGGGTTATAGACTAGGGTAATAGACTATGGTTATTGACTGGGGTTAGGGGCTAGGGTTATAGACTAGGGTTATATACTAGGGTTATATACTAGGGTTATTGACTGGGGTTAGGGGCTAGGGTTATAGACTAGGGTTAGGGACTAGGGTTAGGGACTAGGGTTATAGACTAGGTTATAGAGTAGGGTTAGGGACTGGGGTTAGGGACTAGGGTTAGGGGCTAGGGTTAGGGACTAGGGTTAGGGACTAGGGTTATAGACTAGGGTTATAGACTAGGGTAAGGGGCTTGGGTTATAGACTAGGGTTATAGACTAGGGTTAGGGGCTAGGGTTAGGGGCTAGGGTTAGGGGCTAGGGTTATAGACTAGGGTTAGGGGCTAGGGTTACGGACTAGGGTTAGGGGCTAGGGTTAGGGACTAGGGTTATAGACTAGGGTTAGGGGCTAGGGTTATAGACTAGGGTTATAGACTAGGGTTAGGGGCTAGGGTTATAGACTAGGGTTAGGGGCTAGGGTTAGGGGCTAGGGTTATAGACTAGGGTTAGGGGCTAGGGTTAGGGGCTAGGTATATAGACTAGGGTTAGGTGCTAGGGTTATAGACTAGGGTTATAGACTAGGTTATAGACTAGGGTTAGGGGCTAGGGTTAGGGGCTAGGGTTATAGACTAGGGTTAGGGGCTAGGGTTATAGACTAGGGTTAGGGGCTTGGGTTATAGACTAGGGTTATAGACTAGGGTTAGGGGCTAGGGTTAGGGGCTAGGTTTAGGGGCTAGGGTTATAGACTAGGAGTTAGGGGCTAGGGTTAGGGGCTAGGGTTAGGGGCTAGGGTTATAGACTAGGGTTATAGACTAGGTTAGGGACTGGGGTTAGGGGCTAGGGTTATAGACTAGGGTTAGGGGCTAGGGTTATAGACTAGGGTTAGGGGCTAGGGTTAGGGGCTAGGGTTATAGACTAGGGTTAGCGGCTAGGGTTAGGGGCTAGGGTTATAGACTAGGGTTAGGGGCTAGGGTTATAGACTAGGGTTATAGACTAGGGTTAATGGCTAGGGTTAGGGGCTAGGGTTATAGACTAGGGTTATAGACTAGGGTAAGGGGCTAGGGTTATAGACTAGGGTTAGGGGCTAGGGTTAGGGGCTAGGGTTATAGACTAGGGTTAGGGGCTATGGTTAGGGGCTAGGGTTATAGACTAGGGTTATATACTAGGGTTAGGGGCTAGGGTTATAGACTAGGGTTAGGGGCTAGGGTTAGGGGCTAGGGTTAGGGGCTAGGGTTAAGGGCTAGGGTTAGGGGCTAGAGTTATAGACTAGGGTTAGGGGCTAGGGTTAGGGGCTAGGGTTATAGACTAGGTTATAAACTAGGGTTAGGGGCTAGGGTTAGGGGCTAGGGTTATAGACTAGGGTTAGGGGCTAGGTTTATAGACTAGTATGTAGTATGTAGTAGTATGTCATTTATCCTGTTCTCTTGTCAATAGAGACTTTATGTCACGACCGTCGTTTAAATAATTTGACCAAGGCGCAGCGTGAGTAGAGTTCCACATTTGTATTACTCGTGAAACTTAAAAAAAATAAAAATAAATAAAGATATAACGATCATGAAATACGTAGCGCACATAGGCACTCATACAAAACAAAACAATATCCCACATCGCAGGTGGGAAAAAGGACACACTAAGTATGATCCCCAATCAGAGGTAACGATTATCAGCTGCCTCTAATTGGGAACCATCACACACACACCAACATAGAAATATATACCTAGAAACCCCCCTAGTCACGCCCTGACCTAAAACACCATAGAGAACCCCGACGGCTCTCTATGGTCAGGGCGTGACAACGACGTCCTCGATGCACTTATTGATAAAGCCAGTGACTGATGTGGTGTACTCCTCAATGCCATCGGAAGAATCCCGGAACATGTTCCAATCTTTGATAGCAGAACAGTCCTGTAGTTTAGCATCTGCTTCATCTGACCACTTTTTTTATTAACCGAGTCACTGGTGCTTCCTGCTTTAATTTTTGCTTGTAAGCAGGAATTAGGAGGATAGAGTTGTGGTTGGATTTACCAAATTGTAAGGGGTGCGTAACTGTTGGCAGGGAAGTCAGACGCAGGAGAGTAGAACTAGGTAATGCCGGGCAGTTTAATAGAAAAAACCAACGGCATAAAGAATAACAAACATGGGTACAAAACCCGTCGCGCACCAGTAAACATGTGCACAAGCACTTACAACAAACAATTCCACACAAAGACATGGGGGGAACAGAGGGTTAAATACACAACACTTAATGAGGGAAATGAGAACCAGGTGTATAGGAAAACAAGACAAAACAAATGGAAATGGGCGTGACACTTTATGACGACGTACTGGGAGGTGCTGCTCTGTAGAACACTGGCTGACAACTAACACTTACTGTCAAAATATCTACACCCGCTCTGTCTCTGTGATCAAATTGATGCCGCATAACAGTTCGATATTTAGGTTGTCTTGAATGCAGACACATTATTTGATATTCTCTAAGCAACACCTAGGCACATCTGGTGCCTACTCTCACAAGTATTAATATTGACTTCCAATATAAACTGACTGAGTTTAGTCTTATAAACATCAAAAACAGGAGGCTGAAAAGATTCGGAATTTTACTTTTATTTATTTAACTAGGCAAGTCAGTTAAGATCAAATTTTTATTTACAATGACGGCCTAGGAGCAGTGGGTTAACTGCCTTGTAAAGACGCAGATTTTTACTTTGTCAACTCGGGGATTCAACCCAGCCATCTTTCGGTTACTGGCCCAACGCTCTAACCACTAGGCTACCTGCTGGTTACTGGCCCAACGCTCTAACCACTAGGCTACCTGCTGGTTACTGGCCCAACGCTCTAACCACTAGGCTACCTGCTGGTTACTGGCCCAACGCTCTAACCACTGGCTACCTGCTGGTTACTGGCCCAACGCTCTAACCACTAGGCTACCTGCTGGTTACTGGTCCAACGCTCTAACCAGGACTAAGCAGTTTTTGGTTTCTATGTAAACCCCTTGCGTTCTCTGTATTATTAGGCTCTCAACAATCACCTACGGGTTAATTATTATTGCAATAATTAATCGATATTAAAGGTTGATTGTTTGAAGAAAATGAAAGTCTTTTCTCCCTTACTTGATTAAAATTCCCACGACATTCTTGGCAACGAGGATGGGATCCCGACCTTCACTTGCTGACCACTCCTGAGGATCTGGTTTAAACTGTGCACAGAGGTTACACCAAAGTGACTTAAGGAAACTCACACTCCACTGAAGAGAAGCTGATACCTGCCTACCGTTGGCGGTTGGATACGGAATCTCGAACACAGACAGATAAAGGGTGAGACTGACATTTCTTGGTAACAATTCATTTGAATGCAGACGTAAGGGGTACTGGCAAAAGAGACATGGGGTTCTGTAACAGGGACGCCTATGACTAGTGAGACTAGTAGGACTAGTTAAAAGCATATATATTTACATCTTACTTTAGTAACCCAGGGCTTCTGAAACAGGGACACCTATGACTAGTGAAATCAGTAAGAATATGTGTATAATTTTTTATAAAAGTAATGCCCTGGGTTACTAAAGTAAGATGTAAATATATGTGTTACGTTATCCCAGGAACTAACCCTGAGATAGAAGTTCGTCTATATCCCTGTAAATTAGCCATTATAGAAGGTCACAAACTGACCAATGGAAACAAGTAAATAAATCTACTTGGGACATAATTGGTTAATTGGCACCCAGCGACTACAACAGTAGGAAGAAATTCCATCTTGAAAATTCGAAGAAAGGAAGATGTTCCCGAACCACTGTTTGTTTTGTGTGTTTGTTTTTGTTTCCTGTGTGTATATGTGTGTATATGTGTGTATTGAAGACAGAACAGTGACAGATTAGGTGGAAATAGGAGGACAACTAAGTAAACAAATGCGATAATTATCTGTAAAATGAGATAGCTGGTGACTGAGTGAAGTGGTTCTTTTCATAGAAGAAAGTAGATAGGTTTTAAGTAAGACGTTAAAATACGGTAGGTTTGAACAACATTATTAAAATACAAATAATTAAATAAATGTAATGATTTGTAAAGGAACGTGAGTAAAAAACGGGAGAACGTTGTAGTAAGATAGACAAGACGCCGACTTTTTCGGTTGAAGAAAAATACTAAAATAATGTCTGTAAGGAAAGGGGAAGGATAACTGAACCCTTAGAACACAAAGCCTGAAGACAGATGAAAAAATAATGACGTGGATGGCACGCGGAAATTGGATGTAAAATTTGTCAATTTGTCAGTCCTTCTAAAATATGAAGGACTGACAAATTGCGCCTAAAAGATATCTAAACGTCTCTGGAAGTGGAACGTGCGGAACAAGAAAATAAGTATGGATTCGCCTAAGATAGAATTGTTTTGGGCAATACTGTTGCATGATGAGCAAGGAAGAGGGCTGGTTAGCCTAATACAAAATAAGAAACCGCATGAGGGAAGTTTGAGAGAGATTGACTTTGAATTATTAACGAGATAAGGACATGAGGCTAAAAGCTGAAGACGGATATCTCATTAACTTGGCGTGTGGACTTCCATTTACAATTACAAGATGACAGACTGAATTGGCTTGATTAAGTAAAGTTTTAAGAAATGCATAAAGCGTGTGGGCGTTGTGACCATCTTTCCTCAACTTCCTGACAGAAATAAATGGCAAAGGTATGTAGAAAATGTGCATTAACAAGTTGATGCAGTAATGACTGCGATGGGGAAATGTATTTATATAGCCCTTCTTACATCAGCTGATATCTCAAAGTGCTGTACAGAAACCCAGCCTAAAACCCCAAACAGCAAGCAGCCGGTATAGAAGCACGGTGGCTAGGAAAAACTCCCTAGAAAGGCCAAAACCTAGGAAGAAACCTAGAGAGGAACGAGGCTATGGGGTGGCCAGTCCTCTTCTGGCTGTGCCGGGTGGAGATTATAACAGAACATGGCCAAGATGTTCAAATGTTCATAAATGACCAGCATGGTCAAATAATAATAATCACAGTAGTTGTCGAGGGTGCAACAGGTCAGCACCTCAGGAGTAAATGTCAGATGGCTTTTCGTAGCCGATCATTGAGAGTATCTCTACCGCTCCTGCTGTCTCTACAGAGTTGAAAACAGCAGGTCTGGGACAGGTAGCACGTTAGGTGAACAGGTCAGGGTTCCATAGCCGCAGGCAGAACAGTTGAAACTGGAGCAGCAGCACGGCCAGGTGGACTGGGGACAGCAAGGAGTCATCATGTCAGGTAGTCCTGAGGCATGGTCCTAGGGCTCAGGTCCTCCGAGAGAGAGAGAAAGAAAGAAGAGAGAAAGAAAGAGAGAGAATTAGAGAGAGCATACTTAAATTCACACAGGACACCAGACAAGACAGGAGAAATACTCCAGATATAACAGATTGACCCTAGCCCCCCGACACATAAACTACTGCAGCATAAATACTGGAGGCTGAGACAGGAGGGGTCAGGAGACACTGTGGCCCCATCCGATGATACCCCCGGACAGGGCCAAACAGGAAGGATCTAATCCCACCCACTTTGCCAAAGCACAGGCCCCACACCACTGGAGGGATACCTTCAACCACCAACTTACCATCCTGAGACAAGGCCGAGTATAGCCCACAAAGATCTCCGCCACGGCACAACCCAAGGGGGGGCGCCAACCCGGACAGGAAGACCACGTCAGTGACTCAACCCACTCAAGTGACGCACCCCTCCTAGGGACGGCATGGAAGAGCACCAGTAAGCCAGTGACTCAGCCCCTGTAATAGGGTTAGAGGCAGAGAATCCCAGTGGAGAGAGGGGAACCGGCCAGGCAGAGACAGCAAGGGCGGTTCGTTGCTCCAGAGCCTTTCCGTTCACCTTCACACTCCTGGGCCAGACTACACTCAATCATAGGACCCACTGAAGAGATGAGTCTTCAGTAAGGACTTAAAGGTTGAGACCGAATCTGCATCTCTCACATGGATAGGCAGACCATTCCATTAAAATGTAGCTCTATAGGAGAAAGCCCTGCCTCCAGCTGTTTGCTTAGAAATTCTAGGGACAGTAAGGAGGCCTGCGTCTTGTGACCGTAGCGTACGTGTAGGTATGTACGGCAGGACCAAATCGGAAAGATAGGCAGGAGCAAGCCCATGTAATGCATTGTAGGTTAGGAGTAAAACCTTGAAATCAGCCCTTGCCTTAAAGGGAACATTATCTAAACTTGTGGGAATGTTCTTTGTTTGCTTGGTTAATGGTTTGTTATTCTATTTTGTAGTAGAGCAGAGTTTGTGCTATATGCCATATGCAGTATGCAGCTCCATACCAGAACCAAGGACTCCATTAGGTTCCATTACCTGGGCTACAACATGACTAAGTGGAGCTCTGTCATTGGTTTACTGTACTAAGAGGAGTGCCATAATTGGTTAACAGGGCTGAAAACATTCTCCGTTAAAGTAAACAAGATTGTAGTTTTTATTTTCCCTCATGTCTTCTCCCCTCCTAACCAAATTTAGATACTAATTTACATAACCGAGATTGATGAGATAGGAGGAAAATAGTTAGCAGTGTGAAAATGATGGTCTGTGTCCCAAATGGGGTGATAGAGATGTTTAACTCTCTCTGTAGTCACAATGAGTTGTTCCTGTGTGGAAGAGATGTGTAACAGATGTATTCCTCTGTACATTCACATACATGTATGGGACATTCTCTTTACACTATAGGTCAAATCAAAATCAAATCAAATGTATTTGTCACATACAGATGGTTAGCAGATGTTAATGTGAGTGTAGCGAAATGCTTGTGCTTCTAGTTCCAACCATGCAGTAATATCTAACAAGTAATCTAACCTAACAATTTCACAACAACTACCTTATACACACAAGTGTAAAGGAATGAATAAGAATATGCACAAAAATATATGAATGAGTGATGGTATAGAACGGCATAGGCAAGATGCAGTAGATGGTATAGAGTACAGTATATACATATGAGATGAGTAATGTAGGGTATATAAACATTGTATAAAGTGACATTGTTTAAAGTGGCTAGTGATACATTTAGTTACATAAAGATGGCAAGATGCAGTAGATGGTATAGCGTACAGTATATACATATGAGATGAGTAATATAGGGTATGTAAACATTATATAAAGTGGCATTGTTTAACTTCTTATGGCTTGGGGACGCTATTTTCACGTCCGGATGAAAAGTGTGCCCAAAGTATACTGCCTGCTACTCAGGCCCAGAAGCTAGCATAGAAAACACTCTAACGTGTCTAAAACTGTTAAAATTATTGTCTGTGAGTATAACAGAACTTATTTGGCAGGCAAAACCCCGAGGATAACCATCCAGGATTTTCTTTTTTTTACGTCACTCTCTTTTCAATGTGTTTTCTTTGAGAATCCATAATTCTAAGGCAGTTGCTTGCAGTTCCTATCGCTTCCACTGGATGTCAACAGTCTTTAGAAATTGGTTGATGTTTTTCCTTTGTGTAATGAAGAAGTAGCCCTGTTCAGAACGAGATTCGAGGGAAGTGTACTGTTTGATAGAGGCACATGACCTGAAAAACACGCTCCACTTTGTTTTCCTCCGGTATTGAACGCTGTTTATCCCGTCTTAAATTGTATCGATTATTTACGTTAAAAAATACCTAAAGTTGTATTAGGAAAGTTGTTTGAAATGTTTGGACAAAGTTTACAGGTAACTTGAGATATTTTGTAG
The DNA here is from genome assembly GCF_965601325.2 of Salmo salar. Classification (NCBI taxonomy): domain Eukaryota; kingdom Metazoa; phylum Chordata; class Actinopteri; order Salmoniformes; family Salmonidae; genus Salmo; species Salmo salar. The sequence continues at coordinate 45,503,633 of NC_138317.1, forward strand.
TCATATTACGCGAGATGGAACCGATGTTTTTCTGGATCAAACACGCCAAATAAATGGACATTTTGGATATATAACGACGGAATTAATCGAACAAAAGGACCATTTGTGATGTTTATGGGACATATTGGAGTCCCAACAGAAGAAGCTCGTCAGAGGTAAGGCATGAATTATATCGTTATTTCTGAGTTTTGTGTCACGCCTGGCGGGATGAAATATGATTGTTTGTGTTGTTTGATGGGGTGCTGTCCTCACATAATAGCATTGTTTACTTTCGCCTTTTTGAAATCTGACACTGTGGCTAGATTAACCTCTATGGGCTAGGCGGGATGAATTCGTCCCACCTACGTAACAGCCAGTTGAAGCCTGTGGCGCGATTTTCAAATACCTTAAAATCCTATTACTTCAATTTCTCAAACATATGACTATTTTACAGCTATTTAAAGACAAGACTCTCGTTAATCTAACCACACTGTCCGATTTCAAAAAGGCTTTACAACGAAAGCAAAACATTAGATTATGTCAGCAGAGTACCAAGCCAGAAATAATCAGACACCCATTTTTCAAGCTAGCATATAATGTCACAAAAACCCAGAAGACAGCTAAATGCAGCACTAACCTTTGATGATCTTCATCAGATGACACACCTAGGACATTATGTTATACAATACATGCATGTTTTGTTCAATCAAGTTCATATTTATATCAAAAAACAGCTTTTTACATTAGCATGTGACGTTCAGAACTAGCAAACTTCCGGCGAATTTACTAACAATTTACTAGATTACTGACGATAAACGTTCACAAAAAGCATAACAATTATTGTAAGAATTATAGATACATTACTCCTCTATGCACTCGATATTTCCGATTTTAAAATAGCTTTTCGGTGAAAGCACATTTTGCAATATTCTAAGTACATAGCCCGGCATCACAGGGCTAGCTATTTAGACACCCAGCAGGTTTAGCACTCACCAATATCAGATTTACTATAAGAAAAATGGTCTTACCTTTCCTGTTCTTCGTCAGAATGCACTCCCAGGACTTCTACTTCAATAACAAATGTAGGTTTGGTCCAAAATAATCCATAGTTATGTTCCAACAGCGACGTTTTGTTCGTGCGTCCCAGACACTATCCCAATGGTAAATAACGGTCGCACGCACGGCGCATTTCGTGTCAAAAGATTTCTAAATATTTCATTACCGTACTTCGAAGCATGTCAACCGCTGTTTAAAATCAATTTTTATGCCATTTTTCTCGTAAAAAAGCGATAATATTCCGACCGGGAATCTGCAATTAGATAAACAGCCGAAGGAAAATATATCACTGGGTCGAATCGGGCACGCGCGTAATTCCATTGTCCTCTGATGGGCCACTTGGCAAAGGCGATTATGTGTTTCAGCCTGAGGCTGCCTCGTCATCGTTCAGGTTTTTCCCGGGCTCTGAGAGCCTATTGGAGCCCTAGGAAATGTCACGTTACAGCTAAGATCCTGACTCTTCAATAAACAGAAGCAAGAACAACAACACCTTGTCAGACAGGCCACTTCCTGCATGAAACCTTCTCAGATTGTTGCCTGCCAAATGAGTTCTGTTATACTCACAGACACCATTCAAACAGTTTTAGAAACTTTAGGGTGTTTTTTATCCATATGTAATAAGTATATGCATATTCTAGTTACTGGGTAGGAGTGGTAACCAGATTAAATCGGGTACGTTTTTTATCCGGACGTGAAAAAAAAATGTACCCGATTTAATCTGGTTACTAATCCTACCCAGTAACTAGAATATGCATATACTTATTATATATGGATAGAAAACACTCTAAAGTTTCTAAAACTGTTTGAATGGTGTCTGTGAGTATAACAGAACTCATTTGGCAGGCAAAACCCTGAGACATTTTCTGACAGGAAGTGGATACCTGATGTGTTGTATTGACTTTAAACCTATCCCATTGAAAAACACAGGGGCTGAGGAATATTTTGGCACTTCCTATTGCTTCCACTAGATGTCACCAGCCTTTACAAAGTGTTTTGAGTCTTCTGGAGGGAGATCTGACCGAACAAGAGCCATGGAACGATGATGTCCCATTAGACACCTGGCGCGCGAGTTCATGTTGGGTACCCTCGTTCCAATACGTTATAAAAGAGTATGCATTCGTCCACCTTGAATATTATTCATGTTCTGGTTAAAAAAGGCCCTAATGATTTATGCTATACAACGTTTGACATGTTTGAACGAACGGAAATATATTTTTTCCCCTCGTTCATGACGAGAAGTCCGGCTGGCTTAGATCATGTGCTAACAAGACGGAGATTTTTGGACATAAATGATGAGCTTTTTTGAACAAAACTACATTCGTTATGGACCTGTGATACCTGGAAGTGACATCTGATGAAGAGAATCAAAGGTAATGGATTATTTACATAGTATTTTCGATTTTAGATCTCCCCAACATGACGTCTAGTCTGTATCGCAACGCGTATTTTTCTGGGCGCAGTGCTCAGATTATTGCAAAGTGTGATTTCCCAGTAAGGTTATTTTTAAATCTGGCAAGTTGATTGCGTTCAAGAGATGTACATCTATAATTCTTTAAATGACAATATAATATTTTACCAATGTTTTCTAATTTTAATTATTTAATTTGTGACGCTGACTTGACTGCCGGTTATTGGAGGGAAACGATTTCCTCAACATCAATGCCATAGTAAAACGCTGTTTTTGGATATAAATATGAACTTGATAGAACTAAAAATGCATGCATTGTCTAACATAATGTCCTAGGAGTGTCATCTGATGGAGATTGTAAAAGGTTAGTGCATCATTTTAGCTGGTTTTATGGTTTTGGTGACCCTGTCTTTGACTTGACAAAACATTACACACAACTCTTGTAAATGTACTGTCCTAACATACTCTAAATTTATGCTTTCGCCGTAAAACCTTTTTGAAATCGTAAAACGTGGTTAGATTAAGGAGATGTTTATCTTTCAAAGGGTGTAAAATAGTTGTATGTTTGAAAAATTTGAATTTTTACATTTATTTGGATTCAAATTTGCCGCTCTTGAAATGCACCTGCTGTTGATGGAGTGCACCACGGGTGGCACACTAGCGTCCCACCTAGCCCATAGAGGTTAACTCAGTCATCGGCACGCCCCCAGGGACACAGATAGGGCAAGGCGTCATGTGACAGCCTTCTCTATGTTCAGTATAAAACCCCCACCCAGAATTTCTTTCTTTAGACCAGCTTACCTCAGAAGAGAGAGCCAAGGTTTGACCATGCATTCCTCGACTGAACTTTAACCATACCACGTGGTTAATGGAGAAGCTCAGGGTCACGGTTAGCCTCACTTCCGGGTATAGGCCTCAGTCCAACGGGCAGGTGGAGAGGATGAACCAGGAGCTGGGGAGGTTCCTGGGGAGTCACTTACAGTACCGGCAGGGAGAGTGGGCCCGATTCCTTCCATGGGCGGAGTACACCCAGAATTAGTTACGTCTGGCTGACTCCCTTGTGTTCTGGGTTTTCAGCCGGCTCTGACTCAGTGGACCAGACCGAAGCTCCTGCGGTTGATGAGTGGTTCAGGCGTGCAGAAGAGGTGTGGAGCGAGGCTCACGTGAGAATCCAGCGTGCTGTCCACCGTCAGAAGGAGCAGGCAGACCGCCACCACAGTGTTCCATCCTGGGGATTGTATTCTGACTCTCTACCAGGAACCTCCCGCTCTGCCTGCCGTGAAAGAAGCTAAGCCTCCAGTTTGTGGGGCCGTTCAAGGTTCTCATTAGGCACACCTGGACTCCACTACCTCACTCATTACCTCCCCTTTATCTGGCACTCCCTTAGTTTCTTTTCCCAGGCAGTATTGTTTCTGTGTTTCATGTCAAGACGCTACTCCTGTGTTGTATTGTTCCATGTGATTTGTTATATTAAACTTACCACCTGCACCTGCTTCTCGACTCCCAGCATCTGTTACACATACAGCCGGGTCCAAGTTTTATAGTTGCCATGGCGCCCTAGCAGCAGCCTAATCAGAGAGCTCCTGTAAATGTTGTAAATATTTTTGTAATTATTTCATTTTTATGGTATTTGTTACCTACAATGTTTTTGTTTTAAGAATGAATAATTAATATAATCAGAATCCACCACAGCATTAAGACTGAAGCTTGCTAATTTGTTTGTTTGGCTAGATTTCTAACGTTAGTGAATAGATTTTTTTGATTCAAATGCAAGCCAGTGTCCAGAGGAGAGAAGCTGAAAAGCAAAATGGCAGATGTATGCAGTGATGAGGATCGTAGGGAGGACAAAGTTACAAGGCTGCTCTTGAATTATGTTGTTTGCTAAGATAGAGACGGCGAGACACCTTGATGAGACTGCGCTTCCTGCCTGCCACCAGACTTTCTACCCCTCCATGAACATCTCCCTCAGATGATCTCTCAAGCTAACTTTCATGATATTGTGATGTTGTTTTTTCATGTATTTTTTTGTGTGCTTTGAATTTCTTTGAGATATTTTTGAAAAGGGCAATAAAGGTTGAATAAATTATTATTAGTAGTAGTAGTCTCTCATGATGTCATTCATATCAACTCTTTGTTTAGTAGGATCCCCATGAGCTTTTTTCAGAAGCACCAGCTACTCTTCCTACAGTCAACCCCCCCCCCCCCCCCACAAAACATGACAAGTAACAAAATACACTGTGTCATGACGTGGCCCTCTTTGGATATAGCAAGCACCAACTCTCTCTCTCTCTCTCTCACCACCTCTCTCTTCCCCCTACACCTAGGCTCTGTTATCTCAGGTCGTAAATTCCTGGAGGAGACTATCTTCCCCCCCACAGCCATGCGGTATAGAGAGAGGGTTCACAGTAGAACAAAGGAACTTCTACCTCACAGAACTTGAGAACTGAACAATATCCATGTTTTGGAGAATGTGTAAACGGTCGATGGATAATCCAGCTACGACCGGTCCGTTTTGAGAGACAATACAGCCACATTACCATAACTCTGTTTATACAAGAGTCTCCATTATGAGATTTGCATCTAATTATTGTATAAAATGAATGAGTAAAAAATACATCTATTTGTGAAATGATGTAATGTGATTTTAAACTGTTTAATGAAAGAGAATTCAATTCCCTTTAAAGTTTAACTAAATCATTGGCCCAACTCATGAACACAGACATTGATCTGGCGTCATGGGACATCCCCTTTCTACTGTTACAAATATAAACCCTGGAGGAATTCCCTTCAGACCAGCGTACCTCGATTACCAAAAGGGCTAGGGTTTGAGTAGAGACCATAAGAACCCTCAGTATAAGCTAAGGTTGTAATGGTTGTTGAAACTCTGAGATTATCGATACCAACAGAATAAGAGCAAATCTTCAGTACTAATTACTAGTCTGCAGCTAGGAATGATCTACCATTGAATGCGAAGACCGACAACCGCCGAAACCTCTATTCTATAGGAACATTTCTGATCGGGAATGTAAAGTATCCATCTAACCACGAAAGACTTCATGGGAGAGAGAGAGAGACTTTGAAATTTCCAACAGAAAGACGGACGATTCCAACAGAGATCACGACAACACACTAAGCATAAATATATTTAAATATATATATATATATATTATATATATATATATATATATATATATATATATATATATATATATATATATATATATATTGATTGCAATTATTCCCTAATGAGTGAGCGTTCATGTGGAAAGGATTAGCATTTCAATCATTATAATTATCAACTGTGTAGTGTCTTGTCTTTCGCGCCCTTCTCAGTCCACACCCACTTCCTTTAGCCCACTAGAGCACATCCCCTATCATTTCCTTGTAGCCATATCTACTGACTGCTTGTTTGTTATGCATTTCTGTGATTATTTAGTTAGTTAGTAAATAAATGATTAAGCCAATTGATGTATGGATGATTCATAGTGAAGACTGGGTTCGTGCAGCTAACCAACAATTTACGACGTTTGGAATGAGATTAACGTGAGGTAAAGAATAATTAATTCATTAGTAGACTAATTGATCAGATATTAAAATATCTGAAGAGTTATATTAGGAAAATTATAACTTTGTAATCTGAAAATGTTCCTTGGTGCCCCGACTTCCTAGTTAAAGACATTTACATGGCTCCACCCCTCCTCTATAACTCCACCCCTCCTCTATCCTCTATAACTCCACCCCTCCTCTACCCTCTATAACTCCACCCCTCCTCTATAACTCCACCCCTCCTCTATAACTCCACCCTTCCTCTATAACTCCACTCCTCCTCTATCCTCTGACTCCACCCCTCCTCTATAACTCCACCCCTCCTCTATCCTCTATAACTCTACCCCTCCTCTATCCTCTGACTCCACCCCTCCTCTATAACTCCACCCCTCCTCTATAACTCCACCCCTCCTCTATACCTCCACCCCCCTCTATAACTCCACCCCTCCCCTACCCTCTATAACTCCACCCCTCCTCTATAACTCCACCACTCCTCTACCCTCAACTCCAACCCTCCTCTATAACTCCACCCCTCCTCTACCCTCAACTCCACCCCTCCTCTATAACTCCACCACTCCTCTACCCTCCATAACTCCACCCCTCCTCTATAACTCCACCCCTCCTCTATAACACCACCCCTCCTCTATAACTCCACCCCTCCTCTTTAACTCCACCCCTCCTCTATAACACCACCCCTCTATAACTCCACCCCTCCTCTATAACACCACCCCTCCTCCATAACTCCACCCCTCCTCTATAACTCCACCCCTCCTCTATACCTCCACCCCTCCTCTATAACTCCACCCCTCCCCTACCCTCTATAACTCCACCCCTCCTCTATAACTCCACCACTCCTCTATAACTCCACCCCCCCTCTATAACTCCACCCCTCCTCTATAACTCCACCCCTCCTCTATCCTCTATAACGCCACCCCTCCTCTATAACTCCACCCCTCCTCTATCCTCTATAACTCCACCCCCCTCTATAACTCCACCCCTCCTCTATCACACCACCCCTCCTCTATAACTCTACCCCTCCTCTATCCTCTGACTCCACCCCTCCTCTATAACTCCACCCCTCCTCTATAACTCCACCCTTCCTCTATAACTCCACCCCTCCTCTTTAACTCCACCCCTCCTCTACCCTCAACTCCACCCCTCCTCTATAACTCCACCCCTCCTCTACCCTCCATAACTCCACCCTTCCTCCACCCCTCCTCTATAACTCCACCCCTCCTCTATAACTCCACCCCTCCTCTATAACTCCACCCCTCCTCTATAACACCACCCTCCTCTATAACTCCACCCCTCCTCTATAACTCCACCCCTCCTCTATAACTCCACCCCTTCTCTATCCTCTATAACTCCACCTGTCCTTTAACTCCACCCCTCCTCTATAACTCGACCCCTCCTTTATATCTCCACCCCTCCTCTATAACTCCACCCCTCTATAACTCCACCCCTCTATAACTCCACCCCCCTCTTTAACTCCACCCCTGCTCTTTAACTCCACCCCCCCTCTATAACTCCACCCCTCCTCTATAACTCCACCCCTCCTCTACCCTCTATAACTCCACCCCTCCTCTATAACTCCACCCCTCCTCTATAACTCCACCCCTCCTCTACCCTCTATTACATTTACATTACATTACATTTAAGTCATTTAGCAGACGCTCTTATCCAGAGCGACTTAGAAATTGGTGCATTCACCTTATGATATCCAGTGGAACAACCACTTTACAATAGTGCATCTAAATCTTTTAAGGGGGGGGGGGGGGGGTTAGAAGGATTACTTTATCCTATCCCAGGTATTCCTTAAAGAGGTGGGGTTTCAGGTGTCTCCGGAAGGTGGTGATTGACTCCGCTGTCCTGGCATCGTGAGGGAGCTTGTTCCACCATTGGGGTGCCAGAGCAGCGAACAGTTTTGACTGGGCTGAGCGGGAACTGTGCTTCCTCAGAGGTAGGGGGGCCAGCAGGCCAGAGGTGGATGAACGCAGTGCCCTTGTTTGGGTGTAGGGCCTGATCAGAGCCTGAAGGTATGGAGGTGCCGTTCCCTTCACAGCTCCGTAGGCAATCACCATGGTCTTGTAGCGGATGTGAGCTTCAACTGGAAGCCAGTGGAGAGAGCGGAGGAGCGGGGTGACGTGAGAGAACTTGGGAAGGTTGAACACCAGACGGGCTGCAGCGTTCTGGATGAGTTGTAGGGGTTTAATGGCACAGGCAGGGAGCCCAGCCAACAGCGAGTTGCAGTAATCCAGACGGGAGATGACAAGTGCCTGGATTAGGACCTGCGCCGCTTCCTGTGTGAGGCAGGGTCGTACTCTGCGAATGTTGTAGAGCATGAACCTACAGGATCGGGTCACCGCCTTGATGTTAGTGGAGAACGACAGGGTGTTGTCCAGGATCACGCCAAGGTTTCTCTATAACTCCACCCCTCCTCTATAACTCCACCCCTCCTCTATAACTCCACCCCTCCTCTTTAACTCCACCCCCCCCTCTATAACTCCACCCCTCCTCTATAACTCCACCCCTCTACCCTCTATAACTCCACCCCTCCTCTATAACTCCACCCCTCCTCTATAACTCCACCCCTCCTCTTTAACTCCACCCCACTCTATAACTCCACCCCCCCTCTATAACTCCACCCATCCTCTATAACTCCACCACTCCTCTATAACTCCACCCCTCCTCTATAACTCCACCCCTCCTCTATAACTCCACCACTCCTCTATAACTCCACCCCCCCTCTATAACTCCACCCCCCCTCTATAACTCCACCCCTCCTCTATAACTCCACCCCCCCTCTATAACTCCACCCCTCCTCTATAACTCCACCCCTCCTCTATAACTCCACCCCTCCTCTACCCTCTAGTCTAAAGAAAACGTTTTAGGAAAAGAGATATATCTTTAACTGTTTTTGCTCTCCACAATTTCTGGAATGACGATTGTCTAATATTTTGATGCTTGTTTTTTTCGTACCAATTTCTCTCTTCAATTATTTCAATCTTAATACCTATTTTGGTCATGTTAGAATACATTCTTCTGTCAAAAACAAAGTAAGACATTACCATGTATATTCATTCATCATATATTACTAAATGAAATCAAACAAAAAAATAGCTTTGTCTACTATTTGCATGACATTTCTGGTTACATAGAAAGTGAATTGGACTTCCGGGTTTGGAGCGAGACGTCGTGCTGCACTTCGCTCCGCAGGTAATATTACATTTCATTACATTACAACGGTTTGATTTGTTTGATCTGAGCAATTTTTAGCTAGCTACATAGCTGTCTTTGTATCAAAGATAATTGTGTAGTTTAGAGTAATTATCGAGGTTAGCTAGCCAGCTATTTTCGTCCTCCGCGACGCGACGCCGTTCTCCAGACTTAGTCAACACACCTAGTCAACATCAAACCCACTGCTAGCTAGCCAACCTTTACCGACTAGCAGCACTGTAGAAACTAATACATCACAACGGAACGATTTGATTAGTGTAGTGTTAGCTAGCTACATAGTTGTCTTTGTCATAGTTTGATAATTGTGTAGTTTAGAGTAATTATCGAGGTTAGCTAGCCGGCTATTTTCGTCCCCCGCGACGCCATTTTTCCAACCCAGCCAACTATTACCGACGAGCAGCATTGTAGAAACTAAATACATTACAAAGGAACGTCTTGATTAGTGTTATGTTAGCTAGCTAGCTACATAGTTGCCTTTGTATCATGATAAAGGTGTAGCACTGAAACTATCGAGGTTACCTAGCCAGCTACACTTTCAAACAAAGTCAACAATGCAGCCACTGCTAGCTAGCCTACTCCACCAGCCAGCAGTACTGTATCATTTTAGAGATCTTAGTCAATAAGATTTTTGCAACGTAAGCTTAACTTTCTGAACATTCGAGACGTGTAGTCCACTTGTCATTCCAATCTCCTTTGCATTAGCGTAGCCTCTTCTGTAGCCTGTCAACTATGTGTCTGTCTATCCCTGTTCTCTCCCCTCTGCACAGGCCATACAAATGCTTCACACCGCGTGGCCGCTGCCACTCTAACCTGGTGGTCCCAGCGCGCACGACCCACGTGGAGTTCCAGGTCTCCGGCAGCCTCTGGAACTGCCGGTCTGCGACCAACAAGGCAGAGTTCATCTCAGCCTATGCTACTCTCCAGTCCCTCGACTTCTTGGCGCTGACGGAAACATGGATTACCACAGATAACACTGCTACTCCTACTGCTCTCTCCTCGTCTGCCCACGTGTTCTCGCATACCCCGAGAGCATCTGGCCAGCGGGGTGGTGGCACTGGAATCCTCATCTCTCCCAAGTGGACATTCTCTCTTTCTCCCCTGACCCATCTGTCTATCGCCTCCTTTGAATTCCATGCTGTCACAGTTACCAGCCCTTTCAAGCTTAACATCCTTATCATTTATCGCCCTCCAGGTTCCCTTGGAGAGTTCATCAATGAGCTTGATGCCTTGATAAGTTCCTTTCCTGAGGATGGCTCACCTCTCACAGTTCTGGGTGACTTTAACCTCCCCACGTCTACCTTTGACTCATTCCTCTCTGCCTCCTTCTTTCCACTCCTCTCCTCTTTTGACCTCACCCTCTCACCTCCCCCCCTACTCACAAGGCAGGCAATACGCTTGACCTCATCTTTACTAGATGCTGTTCTTCCACTAATCTCATTGCAACTCCCCTCCAAGTCTCCGACCACTACCTTGTATCCTTTTCCCTCTCGCTCTCCTCCAACACTTCTCACTCTGCCCCTACTCGGATGGTATTGCGCCGTCGCAACCTTCGCTCTCTCTCTCCCACTACTCTCTCCTCTTCCATCCTATCATCTCTTCCCTCTGCTCAAACCTTCTCCAACCTATCTCCTGATTCTGCCTCCTCAACCCTCCTCTCCTCCCTTTCTGCATCCTTTGACTCTCTATGTCCCCTATGTCCCCTATCCTCCAGGCCGGCTCGGTCCTCCCCTCCTGCTCCGTGGCTCGACGACTCATTGCGAGCTCACAGAACAGGGCTCCGGGCAGCCGAGCGGAAATGGAGGAAAACTCGCCTCCCTGCGGACCTGGCATCATTTCACTCCCTCCTCTCTACATTTTCCTCTTCTGTTTCTGCTGCTAAAGCCACTTTCTACCACTCTAAATTCCAAGCATCTGCCTCTAACCCTAGGAAGCTCTTTGCCACCTTCTCCTCCCTCCTGAATCCCCCCCCCTCCCTCTCTGCGGATGACTTCGTCAACCATTTTGAAAAGAAGGTCGACGACATCCGATCCTCGTTTGTTAAGTCAAACGACACCGCTGGTCCTGCTTACACTGCCCTACCCTGTGCTTTGACCTCTTTCTCCCCTCTCTCTCCAGATGAAATCTCGCGTCTTGTGACGGCCGGCCGCCCAACAACCTGCCTGCTTGACCCTATCCCCTCCTCTCTTCTCCAGACCATTTCCGGAGACCTTTTCCCTTACCTCACCTCGCTCAAAAACTCATCCTTGACCGCTGGCTACGTCCCTTCCATCTTCAAGAGAGCGAGAGTTGCACCCCTTCTGAAAAAACCTACACTCGATCCCTCTGATGTCAACAACTACAGACCAGTATCCCTTCTTTCTTTTCTCTCCAAAACTCTTGAACGTGCCGTCCTTGGCCAGCTCTCTTGCTATCTCTCTCAAAATGACCTTCTTGATCCAAATCAGTCAGGTTTCAAGACTGGTCATTCAACTGAGACTGCTCTTCTCTGTGTCACGGAGGCTCTCCGCACTGCTAAAGCTAACTCTCTCTCCTCTGCTCTCATCCTTCTAGATCTGCTGCCTTTGATACTGTGAACCACCAGATCCTCCTCTCCACCCTCTCCGAGTTGGGCATCTCCGGCGCGGCCCACGGTTGGATTGCGTCCTACCTGACAGGTCGCTCCTACCAGGTGGCGTGGCGAGAATCTGTCTCCGCACCACGTGCTCTCACCAATGGTGTCCCCCAGGGCTCTGTTCTAGGCCCTCTCCAATTCTCGCTATACACCAAGTCACTTGGCTCTGTCATATCCTCACATGGTCTCTCCTATCATTGCTATGCAGACGACACACAATTAATCTTCTCCTTTCCCCTTCTGATAACCAGGTGGCGAATCGCATCTCTGCATGTCTGGCAGACATATCAGTGTGGATGACGGATCACCACCTCAAGCTGAACCTCGGCAAGACGGAGCTGCTTTTCCTCCTGGGGAAGGACTGCCCGTTCCATGATCTCGCCATCACGGTTGACAACTCCATTGTGTCCTCCTCCCAGAGTTCTAAGAACCTTGGCGTGACCCTGGACAACACCCTGTCGTTCTCCACTAACATCAAGGCGGTGACCCGATCCTGTAGGTTCATGCTCTACAACATTCGCAGAGTACGACCCTGCCTCACACAGGAAGCGGCGCAGGTCCTAATCCAGGCACTTGTCATCTCCCGTCTGGATTACTGCAACTCGCTGTTGGCGGGGCTCCCTGCCTGTGCCATTAAACCCCTACAACTCATCCAGAACGCCGCAGCCCGTCTGGTGTTCAACCTTCCCAAGTTCTCTCACGTCACCCCGCTCCTCCGCTCTCTCCACTGGCTTCCAGTTGAAGCTCGCATCCGCTACAAGACCATGGTGCTTGCCTATGGAGCCGTGAGGGGAACGGCACCTCCGTACCTTCAGGCTCTGATCAGTCCCTATACCCAAACGAGGGCACTGCGCTCATCCACCTCTGGCCTGCTGGCCCCCCTACTTCTGAGGAAGCACAGTTCCCGCTCAGCCCAGTCAAAACTGTTCACTGCTCTGGCACCCCTATGGTGGAACAAGCTCCCTCACGACGCCAGGACAGCGGAGTCAATCATCACCTTCCGGAGACACCTGAAACCCCACCTCTTTAAGGAATACCTGGGATAGGATAAAGTTATCCTTCTAACCCCCCCCCCCCCCCTTAAAAGATTTAAATGCACTATTGTAAAGTGGTTGTTCCACTGGATATCATAAGGGGAATGCACCAATTTGTAAGTCACTCTGGATAAGAGCGTCTGCTAAATGACTTAAATGTAAATGTAAAATGACTTTCTGATTATATAAAGGGTAATAGATTTAAAAAAATGTCCAAACAACAAGATACCAGACAGGAAAAGCAATGTACCTGCGGTATATACGAGAACAGTCTACAACCCAAACCATCCATAACGAATCTACCATTTCGACACACCCCTGTTATTTTACGAGATAATTACATCAAAAGACATTTTGTTTCATACATCTAACATTTCAATTGTCACCATCTTTGATGGACATCTTTATTCCTCTTCTCCTTCTGTGGCAGTGCATAAAAACCAATGGATGTGTCCCAAATGACACCCTATTTTCTATGTAGTGCACCCCTTTTTGGGTTCCGGTCAAAATAAGTTCCCTAGATAGGGATGGTATTGCATTTTGGGAAACGACGCATAATTCACAACACTGGGAAGGAAAACCTGTGATCTGAAATAAATGTTTATTTTCTCACGCTGCTAAGGAGGCAGACTCAAGATGCTTCAGAAAATTGGCTCTCATCATCCAGTCCTAGTGTAATGTCTGGAAGAGTGCCGTATGCGAGAAGCTCCAATAGCTGCCTTTGATAAATGTACCCCCCCCGGGCTGAATTGGCCACAGCTAAATCCCTAAGTTACTTTAATTGTTTGTGTTGAGTTAAATATTTTATAAAGCTGTTTTTGTGTTTATTTACCTATTTTTAGCAGATTCCTCTCTCTCATGCATTTTAATGTTCTGAGTGATCAAATCCCTGCTGTGTTTGTTTTTCTCCTTTCCCTGCTCCCTCCTTTCACTCTCTCTCTTTTGCTACCCCTCCTCTCTCTCTCCTTCTCTCTCTCCTTCTCTCTATTTTGCTACCCCTCCTCTCTCTCTCCTTCTCTCTCTCCTTCTCTCTATTTTGCTACCCCTCTCTCCTCTCTCTCTCTCTCTCTCTCTCTCTCTCTCTCTCTCTCTCCCTCTCTCTCTCTCTCTCTCTCTCTCTCCCTCTCTCTCTCTTTTGCTACCCCTCCTCTCTCTCTCTCTCTCCTCTCTCCCCCTCTTTTGCTACCTCCTCCTCTCTCTCTCTCTCTCCTCTCTCTCCTCTCTCTTTTGCTACCGCTCCTCTCTCTCTCTCTCCTCTCTCTCTCCCTCTCTCTCTTTTGCTACTCCTCCTCCTCTCTCTCTCTCTCTCTCTCTCTCTCTCTCTCTCTCTCTCTCTCTCTCCTCTCTCTCCCTCGCTACCCCTTCTCTCCCTCTCCCTCTCTCACTTTTGCTATCCCTCCTCCCTCTCTCTCTTGTTATCCCCCCCTCTCTCTCACACACTCTCTCTCTAGCACGCTGTCTCTATCTCTCTCTGTCTCTCTCTCTGTCTGTCTATTTCGCTCTCTCTTTCTTTCTCTCTGTCTCTCTCTCTGTGTCTCTGTTTCGCTCTCTCTCTCTCTCTCTCTCTCTCTCACTTCAATTCAAAGGGCTTTATTGGCATGGGAAAACTAAATATGGGGTTGTATTTATAATGGTGTTTGTTCTTCACCTTTTTCTTGCTGCTGTGATGGCACACTGGTATGTCACCCAATATATACTGCTCAAAAAAATAAAGGGAACACTAAAACAACACATCCTAGATCTGAATGAAATAAATAATCTTATTAAGTACTTTTTTCTTTACATAGTTGAATGTGCTGACAACAAAATCACACAAAAAAAAAATGGAAATCCAATTTATCAACCCATGGAGGTCTGGATTTGGAGTCACACTCAAAATTAAAGTGGAAAACCACACTACAGGCTGATCCAACTTTGATGTAATGTCCTTAAAACAAGTCAAAATGAGGCTCAGTAGTGTGTGTGGCCTCCACGTGCCTGTATGACCTCCCTACAATGCCTGGGCATGCTCCTGATGAGGTGGCGGATGGTCTCCTGAGGGATCTCCTCCCAGACCTGGACTAAAGCATCCGCCAACTCCGGGACAGTCTGTGGTGCAACGTGGCGTTGGTGGATGGAGCGAGACATCATGTCCCAGATGTGCTCAGTTGGATTCAGGTCTGGGGAACGGGCGGGCCACTCCATAGCATCAATGCCTTCCTCTTGCAGTAACTGCTGACACACTCCAGCCACATGAGGTCTAGCATTGTCTTGCATTAGGAGGAACCCAGGGCCAACTGCACCAGCATATGGTCTCACAAGGGGTCTGAGGATCTCATCTCGGTACCTAATGGAGGTCATTTTGCAGGGCTCTGGCAGTGCTTCTCCTGCTCCTCCTTGCACAAAGGCGGAGGTAGCGGTCCTGCTGCTGGGTTGTTGCCCTCCTACGGCCTCCTCCACGTCTCCTGATGTACTGGCCTGTCTCCTGGTAGCGCCTCCATGCTCTGGACACTACGCTGACAGACACAGCAAACCTTCTTGCCGCAGCTCGCATTGATGTGCCATCCTGGATGAGCTGCACTACCTGAGCCACTTGTGTGGGTTGTAGACTCCGTCTCATGCTACCCCTAGAGTGAAAGCACTGCCAGCATTCAAAAGTGACCAAAACATCAGCCAGGAAGCATAGGAACTGAGAAGTGGTCTGTGGTCCCCACCTGCAGAACCACTCCTTTATTGGGGGTGTCTTGCTAATTGCCTATAATTTCCACCTGTTGTCTATTCCATTTGCACAACAGCATGTGAAATGTATTGTCAATCAGTGTTGCTTCCTAAGTGGACAGTTTGATTTCACAGAAGTGTGATTGACTTGGAGTTACATTGTGTTGTTTAAGTGTTCCCTTTATTTTTTTGAGCAGTGTATATGGGAGTTTATAAAAATAGGATTTGTTTTCAGATTCTTTGTGGAGCTGTGTAATCTGAGGGAAATATGTGTCTTTAATATGGTCATACATTTGACAGGAGGTTAGGAAGTCACAAGTTTGGGTCAGTCACGGTGGTCGGGTATTCTGCCACTGTGAACTCCCTGTTTAGGGCCAAATAGCATTCTAGTTTGTTCTGTTTTTTGGTAAATTATTTCCAATGTGTCAAATAATTATCTTTTGATTTTCTCATGATTTGGTTGGGTCTAATTGTGTTGTGGAGTCTGTTTGTGAAGCGAGAGCTCTCTCTCTCTCTCTCTCTCTCTCTCTCTCTCTCTCTCTCTCTGATGGAAACCACTGGCCTATCTTTGACGTCACCATCTATTGTTATCTCCAAAGTTTTAGCATCTTCCATAAATAGGTGAATCGACCATAAATAATAGTTCAAAAGAATAAGATGAAGCTCGGATAATATGGATACCATATTCACGACTCAGGAAAAGACCCACAGTTAGAATAAAGGACATTTATTATATAAACAGGGGGGGCAGGGTAGGCCTAGCTCAGCGGCAGAGTCGGGCGAGTCCGTAGGTACAGAACGGCAGGCGGGTCAGGGCAGAGTCCGTAAGGTACAGAACGGCAGGCAGGGTCAGGGCAGAGTCCGTTAGGTACAGAACGGCAGGGTCAGGGCAGAGTCCGTTAGGTACAGAACGGCAGGCAGGGTCAGGGCAGAGTCCGTAAGGTACAGAACGGCAGGCAGGGTCAGGGCAGAGTCCGTTAGGTACAGAACGGCAAGCAGGGTCAGGGCAGAGTCCGTTAGGTACAGAACGGCAGGGTCAGGGCAGAGTCCGTTAGGTACAGAACGGCAGGGTCAGGGCAGAGTCCGTTAGGTACAGAACGGCAGGGTCAGGGCAGAGTCCGTTAGGTACAGAACGGCAGGCAGGGTCAGGGTCAGGGCAGAGTCCGTTAGGTACAGAACGGCAGGGTCAGGGTCAGGGCAGAGTCCGTTAGGTACAGAACGGCAGGCAGGGTCAGGGCAGAGTCCGTTAGGTACAGAACGGCAGGCAGGGTCAGGGTCAGGGCAGAGTCCGTTAGGTACAGAACGGCAGGCAGGGTCGGGTCAGGGCAGAGTCCGTTAGGTACAGAACGGCAGGCAGGTCGGGTCAGGGCAGAGTCCGTTAGGTACAGAACGGCAGGCAGGGTCGGGGTCAGGGCAGAGTCCGTTAGGTACAGAACGGCAGGCAGGGTCAGGGTACAGGCAGAGTCCGTTAGGTACAGAACGGCAGGCAGGGTCAGGGTCAGGGCAGAGTCCGTTAGGTACAGAACGGCAGGGTCAGGGCAGAGTCCGTTAGGTACAGACGGCGGCAGGGTCAGGGCAGAGTCCGTTAGGTACAGAACGGCAGGCAGGGTCGGGGTCAGGGCAGAGTCCGTTAGGTACAGAACGGCAGGCTCAGGGTCAGGGTCAGGGCAGAGTCCGTTAGGTACAGAACGGCAGGCAGGGTCAGGGCAGAGTCCGTTAGGTACAGAACGGCAGGCAGGGTCAGGGTCAGGGCAGAGTCCGTTAGGTACAGAACGGCAGGCAGGGTCAGGGTCAGGGCAGAGTCCGTTAGGTACAGAACGCGGCAGGGTCAGGGTCAGGGCAGAGTCCGTTAGGTACAGAACGGCAGGGTCAGGGCAGAGTCCGTTAGGTACAGAACGGCAGGCAGGGTCAGGGTCAGGGCAGAGTCCGTTAGGTACAGAACGGCAGGCAGGGTCAGGGCAGAGTCCGTTAGGTACAGAACGGCAGGCAGGGTCAGGGTCAGGGCAGAGTCCGTTAGGTACAGAACGGCAGGGTCAGGGCAGAGTCCGTTAGGTACAGAACGGCAGGCAGGATCAGGGTCAGGGCAAAGTCCGTAAGGTACAGAACGGCAGGCAGGGTCGGGGTCAGGGCAGAGTCCGTTAGGTACAGAACGGCAGGCAGGATCAGGGTCAGGGCAGAGTCCGTTAGGTACAGAACGTCAGGCAGGGTCAGGGTCAGGGCAGAGTCCGTTAGGTACAGAACGGCAGGGTCAGGGCAGAGTCCGTTAGGTACAGAACGGCAGGCAGGGTCAGGGTCAGGGCAGGTCCGTTAGGTACAGAACGGCAGGCAGGGTCGGGGTCAGGGCAGAGTCCGTTAGGTACAGAACGGCAGGTCAGGTCGGCAGAGTCCGTTAGGTACAGAACGGCAGGCGGGTCAGGGCAGAGTCCGTTAGGTACAGAACGGCAGGCAGGGTCAGGGCAGAGTCCGTTAGGTACAGAACGGCAGGCAGGGTCAGGGTCAGGGCAGAGTCCGTTAGGTACAGAACGGCAGGCAGGATCAGGGTCAGGGCAGAGTCCGTTAGGTACAGAACGGCAGGCAGGGTCGGGGTCAGGGCAGAGTCCGTTAGGTACAGAACGGCAGGCAGGGTCAGGGCAGAGTCCGTTAGGTACAGAACGGCAGGCAGGGTCAGGGCAGAGTCCGTTAGGTACAGAACGGCAGGCAGGGTCAGGGCAGAGTCCGTTAGGTACAGAACGGCAGGCAGGGTCAGGGCAGAGTCCGTTAGGTACAGAACGGCAGGCAGGGTCAGGGTCAGGGCAGAGTCCGTTAGGTACAGAACGGCAGGGTCAGGGCAGAGTCCGTTAGGTACAGAACGGCAGGCAGGATCAGGGTCAGGGCAAAGTCCGTAAGGTACAGAACGGCAGGCAGGGTCGGGGTCAGGGCAGAGTCCGTAAGGTACAGAACGGCAGGCAGGGTCAGGGTCAGGGCAGAGTCCGTTAGGTACAGAACGGCAGGCAGGGTCAGGGTCAGGGCAGAGTCCGTTAGGTACAGAACGGCAGGGTCAGGGCAGAGTCCGTTAGGTACAGAACGGCAGGCAGGGTCAGGGTCAGGGCAGAGTCCGTTAGGTACAGAACGGCAGGGTCAGGGCAGAGTCCATTAGGTACAGAACGGCAGGCAGGGTCAGGGTCAGGGCAGAGTCCGTTAGGTACAGAACGACAGGCAGGGTCAGGGTCAGGGCAGAGTCCGTTAGGTACAGAACAGCAGGCAGCGTCAGGGTCAGGGCAGAGTCCGTTAGGTACAGAACGGCAGGGTCAGGGCAGAGTCCGTTAGGTACAGAACGGCAGGCAGGGTCAGGGTCAGGGCAGAGTCCGTTAGGTACAGAACGGCAGGGTCAGGGCAGAGTCCGTTAGGTACAGAACGGCAGGCAGGGTCAGGGTCAGGGCAGAGTCCGTTAGGTACAGAACGGCAGGGTCAGGGCAGAGTCCATTAGGTACAGAACGGCAGGCAGGGTCAGGGTCAGGGCAGAGTCCGTTAGGTACAGAACGGCAGGGTCAGGGCAGAGTCCGTTAGGTACAGAACGGCAGGGTCAGGGCAGAGTCCGTTAGGTACAGAACGGCAGGCAGGGTCAGGGTCAGGGCAGAGTCCGTTAGGTACAGAACGGCAGGGTCAGGGCAGAGTCCGTAAGGTACAGAACGGCAGACAGGGTCAGGGCAGAGTCCGTAAGGTACAGAACGGCAGGCAGGGTCAGGGCAGAGTCCGTTAGGTACAGAACGGCAAGCAGGGTCAGGGCAGAGTCCGTTAGGTACAGAACGGCAGGCAGGGTCAGGGCAGAGTCCGTTAGGTACAGAACGGCAGGCAGGGTCAGGGTCAGGGCAGAGTCCGTTAGGTACAGAACGGCAGGGTCAGGGCAGAGTCCGTTAGGTACAGAACGGCAGGGTCAGGGCAGAGTCCGTAGGTACAGAACGGCAGGCAGGGTCAGGGCAGAGTCCGTTAGGTACAGAACGGCAGGCAGGGTCGGGGTCAGGGCAGAGTCCGTTAGGTACAGAACGGCAGGGTCAGGGCAGAGTCCGTTAGGTACAGAACGGCAGGCAGGGTCAGGGTCAGGGCAGAGTCCGTTAGGTACAGAACGGCAGGCAGGGTCGGGTCAGGGCAGAGTCCGTTAGGTACAGAACGGCAGGCAGGATCAGGGTCAGGGCAGAGTCCGTTAGGTACAGAACGGCAGGCAGGGTCGGGTCAGGGCAGAGTCCGTTAGGTACAGAACGGCAGGGTCAGGGCAGAGTCCGTTAGGTACAGAACGGCAGGGTCAGGGTCAGGGCAGAGTCCGTTAGGTACAGAACTGCAGGGTCAGGGCAGGGTCAGGGCAGAGTCCGTTAGGTACAGAACGGCAGGCAGCGTCAGGGCAGAGTCCGTTAGGTACAGAACGGCAGGCAGGGTCAGGGTCAGGGCAGAGTCCGTTAGGTACAGAACGGCAGGGTCAGGGCAGAGTCCGTTAGGTACAGAACGGCAGGCAGGATCAGGGTCAGGGCAAAGTCCGTAAGGTACAGAACGGCAGGCAGGGTCGGGGTCAGGGCAGAGTCCGTTATGTACAGAACGGCAGGCAGGATCAGGGTCAGGGCAGAGTCCGTTAGGTACAGAACGGCAGGCAGGGTCAGGGTCAGGGCAGAGTCCGTTAGGTACAGAACGGCAGGGTCAGGGCAGAGTCCGTTAGGTACAGAACGGCAGGCAGGGTCAGGGTCAGGGCAGAGTCCGTTAGGTACAGAACGGCAGGCAGGGTCAGGGCAGAGTCCGTTAGGTACAAACAGCAGGCAAGATCTGAGTCAGGGCAGAGTCCGTTAGGATAACTAGAAAGGCAGGGTCAGGGCAGAGTCCGTTAGGTACAGAACGGCAGGCACGGTCAGGGTCAGGCTAGAGCCATAGAGTACAGAACGGCAGGGTCAGGGCAGAGTGCATTAGGTACAGAACGGCAGGCAGGGTCAGGGTCAGGGCAGAGTCCGTTAGGTACAGAACGACAGGGTCAGGGCAGAGTCCATTAGGTACAGAACGGCAGGCAGGGTCAGGGTCAGGGCAGAGTCCGTTAGGTACAGAACGGCAGGGTCAGGGCAGAGTCCGTTAGGTACAGAACGGCAGGGTCAGGGCAGAGTCCGTTAGGTACAGAACGGCAGGCAGGGTCAGGGTCAGGGCAGGCAAGATTGATCAAACCGGGATAACTAGAAAGCAGGGGCTCAATAAAAAAGGAGTACGAAAAACACACTGGTAGGCTTGACAAGAGAAGACCTCTTATTTCAATCTGTCCACGTCTCAGGCCAAGTGGACACAAGGCTGTCCACGTCTCAGGCCATGTGGACACAAGGCTGTCCACGTCTCAGGCCATGTGGACACAAGGCTGTCCACGTCTCAGGCCAAGTGGACACAAGGCTGTCCACGTCTCAGACCAAGTGGACACAAGGCTCTTTGGCTCAGCTCAGTTGCTTGGAGGAAAAAGTTTGCAGCTGTTTCTGATGAATAAACAATGCCATGCTGGTGGGTGGCAACATTCAAATAAAACTCATACCTGAAACAAATTCATTTGTATGTCATATTATAGGAAAAGACACTGCATTCAAACAGATTGGCACGAAGTGGGCTGCTCGGATTTGTCACTTCAAGCCCTAATATATCATACTTTGACTAAAAATGATGACTTCTTGACTTAAATCTTTGCAACATCATGGGTAAGCTCTGCCCATCGTCCTTCAGCACAAAAAAAAGGGTATTTCTACTGGCCGTTTAAATTCCTGGCAGCTGTCCTGTGTCTGGAATGGATCCCTATTCTTTACAAAGCGCACTATGGTCTCTGTTCAAATGTAGTGCACTACATAGGGAATAGGGTGCCATTTGTTTTCTAGTTATCCCGGTTTTGATCAATCTTGCCTGCCCTGACCATGACCCTGCCTGCCGTTCTGTACCTAACGGACTCTGCCCTGACCATGACCTTGACCCTGCCTGCCGTTCCGCACTATGGTCACTGTTCAAATGTATTGCACTACATAGGGAATAGGGTGCCATTTGGGACGTAGCCAAGGTCTAATTATGACAAACAGAGGCTGAGAAGTTTTTTTTCAGTTCTGAGTATTTCACATCTCTCTCCACGCTTGGCTTGTGTTCGCTTAAAGTTTAATGCTCAAAAGTCGATGCCGTAGAGAAATGTTTCAGAGAGGGAAAATAAAACACAACCTCAAGTCATCAGATTAATGATTTAACATCCTAGTTGAAGATAATTCCCCCAAAAATGAATCTTGAATTCTTGAAAGTCCATGAGGAATGTACTTTTAGTATAAAATCAATCATGAAGCACCTACAAGCTGTTTTCTTTGTCCTTGAAAGCAGGTTAAGTGTAACTTATAATAAGGGGGGAAAAAAATATTCTGTATGTACTCTAACATGTAATTTGCTATGAATAAATGGTTGTCAGTTTCATTTTAAAATGTCCTTTGTGGTTGCTGCATATTAACTCTTTAAAAATAATAATGACCGTCATAAAGGTAAAAAACCTTTATCTCGAGGTACCTGTAGTGCACTTTACAATGGTTATTACAACGGGTGTGTCCCCAAAAGTGACCCTGTTCCATAAATAGTGGACGACTTTTAACCAGGCCCACCCGTCTCTGGTCCAACGTAGAGCCCACCCGTCTCTGGTCCAACGTAGGGCCCACCCGTCCCTGGTCCAACGTAGAGCCCACCCGTCTCTGGTCCAACGTAGAGCCGACCCGTCCCTGGTCCAACGTAGGGCCCACCCGTCCCTGGTCCAACGTAGAGCCCACCCGTCTCTGGTCCAACGTAGAGCCCACCCGTCTCTGGTCCAACGTAGGGCCCACCCGTCTCTGGTCCAACGTAGAGCCCACCCGTCCCTGGTCCAACGTAGAGCCCACCAGTCTCTGGTCCAACGTAGAGCCCACCCGTCTCTGGTCCAACGTAGAGCCCACCCGTCCCTGGTCCAACGTAGGGCCCACCCGTCTCTGGTCCAACGTAGAGCCCACCCGTCTCTGGTCCAACGTAGAGCCCACCCGTCTCTGGTCCAACGTAGAGCCCACCCGTCCCTGGTCCAACGTAGGGCCCACCCGTCTCTGGTCCAACGTAGAGCCCACCCGTCTCTGGTCCAACGTAGGGCCCACCCGTCTCTGGTCCAACGTAGGGCCCACCCGTCCCTGGTCCAACGTAGGGCCCACCCGTCCCTGGTCCAACGTAGAGCCCACCCGTCTCTGGTCCAACGTAGGGCCCACCCGTCCCTGGTCCAACGTAGGGCCCACCCGTCCCTGGTCCAATGTAGGGCCCACCCGTCCCTGGTCCAACGTAGGGCCCACCCGTCTCTGGTCCAACGTAGGGCCCACCCGTCTCTGGTCCAACGTAGGGCCCACCCGTCCCTGGTCCAACGTAGAGCCCCCCCGTCTCTGGTCCAACGTAGGGCCCACCCGTCCCTGGTCCAACGTAGGGCCCACCCGTCCCTGGTCCAACGTAGGGCCCACCCGTCTCTGGTCCAACGTAGAGCCCACCCGTCTCTGGTCCAACGTAGGGCCCACCCGTCTCTGGTCCAACGTAGAGCCCACCCGTCTCTGGTCCAAAGTAGAGCCCACCCGTCTCTGGTCCAACGTAGGGCCCACCCGTCTCTGGTCCAACGTAGAGCCCTCCCGTCTCTGGTCCAAAGTAGGGCCCACCCGTCTCTGGTCCAACGTAGGGCCCACCCGTCTCTGGTCCAACGTAGAGCCCACCCGTCTCTGGTCCAAAGTGGTGTACTATGTAGGCCGGGAAATAGGTTTCCATTTGTGATGCAACCCATGCCAGTGCTTGACAGGAATGTATTATGCTTTTGAAGTGCTAAAAGCAAGTCTGATAGGGTAAGATCTCCTGCTGGTTTTATCAAAGGGCTTTAGTTTCTAAGCACACACACACACACACACACACACGCATACACACACGCATACACACACGCACACACACACACACACGCATACACACACATATACACACATATACACACATACGCACACAAACACATGCACACCACACACACACACACACACACGCACACGCACACACGCATACGCACACGCGCACACACACACACACACACACACACACACACACACACACACACACACACACCACCAACTGCCGTTCAATACCCTCCAGTTAATATCTGTATATTCTGACCTTTCCAAATAAAAGGTTTTGACGTAGAAATACGTCTTAGAAATTCAAAGTGAGATCCAAAGTATCCGAGTTCAAACAGCTCTATCGGTCGCACCAAACAATAAAAAATAAGTAACTTTCTCTTCAGAAGAGGAGGGATAGAGTGCCGATTGAGACCATGAAGCCTTCACTGTAAATAACAATTAGTTCCTAGTTACATTTTGAAAAACTTTGAAATAAAAGGTAAAAAAATAAATAAAAGTGTGTCTTGTCTGACTCTGTTCAGCACGGCGCTGGTGAAGCAGGACTCTGTTTCAACAGTTCAGCCTCTGCCGCTCCTTCAGCACGGCGCTGGTGAAGCAGGACTCTGTTTCAACAGTTCAGCCTCTGCCGCTCCTTCAGCACGGCGCTGGTGAAGCAGGACTCTGTTTCAGCAGTTCAGCCTCTGCCGCTCCTTCAGCACGGGGCTGGTGAAGCAGGACTCTGTTTCAGCAGTTCAGCCTCTGCCGCTCCTTCAGCACGGGGCTGGTGAAGCAGGACTCTGTTTCAGCAGTTCAGCCTCTGCCGCTCCTTCAGCACGGCGCTGGTGAAGCAGGACTCTGTTTCAGCAGTTCAGCCTCTGCCGCTCCTTCAGCACGGGGCTGGTGAAGCAGGACTCTGTTTCAGCAGTTCAGCCTCTGCCGCTCCTTCAGCACGGCGCTGGTGAAGCAGGACTCTGTTTCAGCAGTTCAGCCTCTGCCGCTCCTTCAGCACGGCGCTGGTGAAGCAGGACTCTGTTTCATGCAGCGCTCCAGAGCAGGTCTTCCCGTCGGGAGAAATGGTGATGCATATTAATTGCATGCAAACAAAGATTTCTTCTCTATCACACCCACAACAGAAGCACAATGATGGTCTCAGATTCGTAGGTGGTGGACTTCTGAGAGGTTGCTGTTATACCTGAATTTGACCCTAAAAACAATAAAGTCTGCTGCAGTGTTGAGAGTGGTTGTATGAAACCAAAGGTGATCTATTATATTGACAAGATACCCGAGTGACAGTCAGAGGGTAGATACACCTGTGACCAACAGCACAACTAGTTATTTTAGCATCTGTAGAAAAGAGGTAGTCAGAGGTAGAGAAGGGACCAATGGAGCTGAAGGTCAGAGGTAGAGTAGGGATCAATGGAGCTGAAGATCAGAGGTAGAGTAGGGACCAATGGAGCTGAAGATCAGAGGTAGTTTAGGGACCAATGGAGCTGAAGATCAGAGGTAGAGAAGGGACCAATGGAGCTGAAGATCAGAGGTAGTTTAGGGACCAATGGAGCTGAAGATCAGAGGTAGAGTAGGGACCAATGGAGCTGAAGATCAGAGGTAGAGTAGGGACCAATGGAGCTGAAGATCAGAGGTAGAGTAGGGACCAATGGAGCTGAAGACCAGAGGTAGAGTAGGGACCAATGGAGCTGAAGACCAGAGGTAGAGTAGGGACCAATGGAGCTGAAGATCAGAGGTTGAGTAGGGACCAATGGAGCTGAAGATCAGAGATAGAGTAGGGACCAATGGAGCTGAAGATCAGAGGTAGAGTAGGGACCAATGGAGCTGAAGATCAGAGGTAGAGTAGGGACCAATGGAGCTGAAGATCAGGCAGCATCTCTTTCTATGTATAGATTCAATGATTCAATGAATCTCCTTTATCAATTTCTCTCTGTCGAACTGCGTCTCGCTCTCTCTCTCTCAGTTTCTCTCTCTCTCTCTCTTTCTCTCGGTTTCTCTCTCTCTCTCTCTCTCGGTTCTCTCTCTCTTTCTTTCGGTCTCTCTCGGTCTCTCTCTTTCTCTCTATTAATCAGGTGTGTTTTTTTTGGTCCGAGCTATTTGTTATGTATTGAACCTCAGTCTATTGTGGCACTGGAACATTCACATTGAGCCAGTGCCATTTAGAGCAGCAGAGTGGAGATCTAATGATATGGAAGAAGACAGACAGACATTACTTTGTGCATCACTTTTGACCAGGGCCCATCGGACGCCAATAGGGGGGCTCATAGGATTCTGGTCAAAAGAATTGCACTATGTAGGGATTAGGTTGCCATTTGTGGACACAGCCGTAATATAGTTCTCAAAGGAAAAGCTAATACTGTCCATCCCCCTACTATTCCCTGTGAGTTTATAATGAGCAGTAGTTCAAACGGAGCTGATCACTGGGAGCTCAGGCTGGAGACTGAAACATTCATATATACATTTTTTTACCCCATTAATTTAATGACATTCCAGATGCTGATTTGAATTGGCCACGCTCTTCTTCTCTGAGGAAGTCGACTTTAATCCCAATCTAATTAGTAGCTATGCTCAGAGGTTGATTGCACCAACCCTCTCAGGCAGGCAGAGAAGACCAATTACTCTCTTATGTGGAGTACCTTTTATCTTCCTTTATCTTCCTCAGGTTGGGAACCAATCAGGACGAACAGGGGACGTTTGGGAACCAATCAGAACATACAGGGGAGTTCTTGGGAAACAATCAAGGGAGTCAGAAGCACCCAAGGTGGACCTTTCACTTCCAATAACAAATGAAGATATGTGACCAACAGGAACACATGGAGAGGAGGACATCATGTGACCAACAGGAACACATGGAGAGGAGGACATCATGTGACCAACAGGAACACATGGAGAGGAGGACATCATGTGACCAACAGGAACACATGGAGAGGAGGACATCATGTGACCAACAGGAACACATGGAGAGGAGGACATCATGTGACCAACAGGAACACATGGAGAGGAGGACATCATGTGACCAACAGGAACACATGGAGAGGAGGACATCATGTGACCAACAGGAACACATGGAGAGGAGGACATCATGTGACCAACAGGAACACATGGAGAGGAGGAGATCAGGTGACCAACAGGAACACATGGAGCGGAGGACATCATGTGACCAACAGGAACACATGAAGAGGAGGACATCATGTGACCAACAGGAACACATGAAGAGGAGGACATCATGTGACCAACAGGAACACATGGAGAGGAGGACATCATGTGACCAACAGGAACACATGAAGAGGAGGACATCATGTGACCAACAGGAACACATGAAGAGGAGGACATCATGTGACCAACAGGAACACATGAAGAGGAGGACATCACGTGACCAACAGGAACACACAGAGCGGAGGACATCACGTGATCAACAGGAACACATGGAGCGGAGGACATCACGTGATCAACAGGAACACATGGAGCGGAGGACATCACGTGTTGTGCTCTTATGATGTACTGATGTATATTACAGAGTTTTGAGACAACACTAAATAAATGAATAAATGCCAAATTGTGCAGTGTTGAAAAACAGCAGCGTCTGTACAGAAAGGTGAGGAAAACAATGTTTTCTTCCTTGTACGACCTTGGTGTCATACATAAATAGCCAGAAAGATACGGCCATGTACTGTATATAAACCACACAGAAACCATATTAACCATAAAACAGATTTATCTCACTCCACTATGATCTGCTTGCAAACATATTACTTTGTTTGAAGGAACAAGCCTCAGTTCTCAATGCTTGGATCTAGTTGTCAGCTCTGCACTCTGCACCATTGTTCATACACGTGCCTTGGCTCCTTCCCTCCATATAGGCTCCATTATGAGGGTTCCACTTGTCCCCCTTATCTGAAGAAGAGCGATCGCTCCATTTCCTACTCAGTGATGCCATGGAATTAAGTGTTTGGTAATGGAGGCCTGCTTGCAGACAATTTAAACCTGTATAATTACCCTAATATGGATGTACACAACAGGCATTGTCTGTGTCCCAAAAGGGCACCCTAATCCCTATATAGTACACTACTTTTGGCCCTAAGGGCCCTAATCTGACCTAATATCTGGTCTCTGATCTGTTTTGATGTCTGATCTGTCCTAAAATCTGATATCTGATCTGTTCTGATGTCTGATCTGATCTGATATCTGATCTGTTCTGATATCTGATCTGTTCTGATATCTGATCTGTTCTTATATCTGATCTGTTCTGATATCTGATCTGTTCTTATATCTGATCTGTTCTTATATCTGATCTGTTCTGATGTCTGATCTGTTCTTATATCTGATCTGTCCTAAAATCTGATCTGATCTGATCTGATGTCTGATCTGTCCTAAAATCTGATATCTGATCTGTTCTTATGTCTGATCTGTTCTGATATCTGATCTGTCCTAAAATCTGATCTGATCTGTTCTGATGTCTGATCTGTTCTGATATCTGATCTGTTCTGATATCTGATCTGTTCTGATATCTGATCTGTTCTGATATCTGATCTGTTTTTATATCTGATTTGTTCTGATATCTGATCTGTCCTAAAATCTGATCTGATCTGATCTGTTCTGATGTCTGATCTGTTCTGATGTCTGATCTGTTCTATAAAATATCAATGCAGTGGTTTCAATATAATACTTTTATTAGCTATACAATAGCAATAGGAGTTCAATAAAAAAACAATTTCAAAGCATTCTGTCAGAGAAGAGCATTTCATTGCATGCAATTCAAGCATAACGGTTCAGAGTTAGTTCAGTTGCATCCACTGAACGGTGTTGAGAATATATATTCCTATACATGAAGTACTTTTCTCCTCTATGAAAGACTATCTCACTCATCTCAACAGACTTACTCAGCGTATGCCTGGATGGAGAAGCTGTTTCTAGACCCAGTGTTGTTAGAGAAGCTGTTTCTAGACCCTGTGTTGTTAGAGAAGCTGTTTCTAGACCCAGTGTTGTTAGAGAAGCTGTTTCTAGACCCTGTGTTGTTAGAGAAGCTGTTTCTAGACCCTGTGTTGTTAGAGAAGCTGTTTCTAGACCCAGTGTTGTTAGAGAAGCTGTTTCTAGACCCAGTGTTGTTAGAGAAGCTGTTTCTAGACCCAGTGTTGTTAGAGAAGCTGTTTCTAGAGCCAGTGTCGTTAGAGAGACTGTTTCTAGACCCAGTGTTGTTAGAGAAGCTGTTTGTGTGTGGCGTTCTGCATTAGCATAGAATAGCCCTCATGATATGCAACTTTTCAGGGAAGTTAGGAACAAATATACACAGGCAGTTAGAAAGCTAAGGCTAGCTTTTTCAAGCAGAAATTTGCATCCTGTAGTACTAACTCAAAAAAGTTCTGGGACACTGTAAAGTCCATGGAGAATAAGAGCACCTCCTCCCAGCTGCCCACTGCACTGAGGCTAGGAAACACTGTCACCACCGATATATCCACTCTAATTGAGAATTTCAATAAGCATTTCTCTACGGCTGGCCATGCTTTCCACCTGGCCACCCCTACCCCGGTCAACTGCCCGGCACCGTCCACAGCAACCCGCCAAAGCCCCCACCATTTCTCCTTCACCCAAAT
Source organism: Salmo salar (assembly GCF_965601325.2). NCBI lineage: Eukaryota > Metazoa > Chordata > Actinopteri > Salmoniformes > Salmonidae > Salmo > Salmo salar. Next base: position 45,532,684 of record NC_138317.1, read on the forward strand.
CCAGATAGCTGACGTTCTGAAAGAGCTGCAAAATCTGGACCCATACAAATCAGCCGGGCTTGACAATCTGAACCCTCTCTTTCTAAAATGATCTGCTGAAATTGTTGCAACCCCTATTACTAGCCTGTTCAACCTGTCTTTCGTATCGTCTGAGATTCCCAAAGATTGGAAAGCTGCCGCGGTCATCCCCCTCTTCAAAGGGGGTGACACTCTAGACCCAAACTGCTACAGACCTATATCTATCCTGCCCTGCCTTTCTAAGGTCTTCGAAAGCCAAGTTAACAAAAAGATTACCGACCATTTCGAATCCCGCCATACCTTCTCCGCTACGCAATCTGGTTTCAGAGCTGGTCATGGGTGCACCTCAGCCACGTTCAAGGTCCTAAACGACATCATAACCGCCATCGATAAGAAACAATACTGTGCAGCCATATTCATCTACCTGGCCAAGGCTTTCGACTCTGTCAATCACCACATTCTTATTGGCAGACTCGACAGCCTTGGTTTCTCAAATGATTGCCTCGCCTGGTTTACCAACTACTTCTCTGATAGAGTTCAATGTGTCAAATCAGAGGGCCTGTTGTCCGGACCTCTGGCAGTCTCTATGGGTGTGCCACAGGGTTCAATTCTCGGGCCAACTCTCTTCTCTGTATACAGACTCTCTTCTCTGTATACATCAATGATGTTGCTCTTGCTGCTGGTGACTCTCTGATCCACCTCTACACAGACGAAACCATTCTGTATACATCTGGACCCTCTTTGGACACTGTGTTAACAACCCTCCAGATGAGCTTCAATGCCATACAACTCTCCTTCCGTGGCCTCCAACTGCTCTTAAACGCAAGTAAAACTAAATGCATGCCATTCAGTCGATCACTGCCCGCACCTGCTCGCCGGCCAGCATCACTATTCTGGACGGCTCTGACTTAGAATACGTGGACAACTACAAATTCCTGGGTGTCTGGTTAGACTATAAACTCTCCTTCCAGACTCACATTAAGCATCACCAATCCAAAATTAAATCTAAAATCGTCTTCCTATATCGCAACAAAGCATCCTTCACTCATGCTGCCAAACATCCTAGAACAACAGCGGCTCTGCATGGAACTTTCGATGCACGTTTGGAGCGAGCAGAGCGAGCAGTCGCACCACGCTTCGCTCCACAGGTAATATTCCACTTCGCTACATTACAACGGCTTGATTTGTTTGATCTGAGCAATTCTTCTTAGCTAGCTACATAGCCGTCTTTGTATCAAAGATAATTGTGTAGTTTAGAGTAACTGAGTAATTATCGAGGCTAGCTATCTTCGTCCTCCTAACGTAGTCAACACTGCTAGCTGCTAGCTAGCTAGTCATCACCGTTAGCTAGCCAACTTCTACCGACTAGCAGAAACTATTACATTACAACGCAACGACTTGATTAGTGTGGTGTTAGTGTTAGTTAGCCAGCTACATAGTTGTCCGTGCTGTCTCTGTATCTAAGATAATTGTGTAGTTTGAGTTTGAGTATTATCGAGGTGTTCTAGCCAGCCGCGACGCGGCGCCAGACTTACTCAACACACCTAGTCATCATTAACCCACTGCCAGCTAGCCATCCGTTACCGACTAGCAGCGCTGTAGTTACTAATACTAAACAACGGAACGATTAGACTAGTGCAGTGTTACCTAGCTAGCTACCTAGTTGTCTTTGTCATAACTTGATAATTGTTAATTGATAATTGTTAGCTAGCCAGCCATCGAGGTTAGCTAGCCAGCTATTTCCGTCCCCCGCGACGCCATTTTTCCTAACCTAGCCAACTATTACCGACGAGCAGCATTGTTGAAACTAAATACACTACAAGGAACGTCTTGATTAGTGTTATGTTAGCTAGCTAGCTACAAAGTTGCTTTGTATCATGACAAGGTGTAGTACTGAAACTACCGAGGTTACCTAGCCAGCTACACGTTCAAAGTCAACAACGCAGCCACTGCTAGCTAGCCTACTCCACCAGCCAGCAGTACTGTATCATCTTAGTCAATAACATTTTTGCAACGTAAGCTTAACTTCCTGAACATTCGAGACGTGTAGTCCACTTGTCACTCCAATCTCATTTGCATTAGCGTAGCCTCTTCTGTAGCTTGTCTACTATGTGTCTGCCTATCCCTGTTCTCTCTCCTCTGCACAGGCCATACAAACGCTCCACACCGCGTGGCCGCTGCCACTCTAACCTGGTGGTCCCAGCGCGCACGACCCACGTGGAGTTCCAGGTCTCCGGCAGCCTCTGGAACTGCCGGTCTGCGGCCAACAAGGCAGAGTTCATCTCAGCCTATGCTACCCTCCAGTCCCTAGACTTCCTGGCGCTGACGGAAACATGGATCACCACAGATAACACTGCTACTCCTACTGCTCTCTCCTCGTCTGACTACGTGTTCTCGCATACCCCTAGAGCATCGAGCCAGCGGGGTGGTGGCACTGGAATCCTCATCTCTCCCAAGTGGACATTCTCTCTTTCTCCCCTGACCCATCTGTCTATCTCCTCATTTGAATTCCATGCTGTCACAGTTACCAGCCCTTTCAAGCTTAACATCCTTATCATTTATCGCCCTCCAGGTTCCCTTGGAGAGTTCATCAATGAGCTTGACGCCTTGATAAGTTCCTTTCCTGAGGATGGCTCACCTCTCACAGTTCTGGGTGACTTTAACCTCCCCACGTCTACCTTTGACTCATTCCTCTCTGCCTCCTTCTTTCCACTCCTCTCCTCTTTTGACCTCACCCTCTCACCTTCCCCCCCTACTCACAAGGCAGGCAATACGCTTGACCTCATCTTTACTAGATGCTGTTCTTCCACTAATCTCATTGCAACTCCCCTCCAAGTCTCCGACCACTACCTTGTATCCTTTTCCCTCTCGCTCTCATCCAACACTTCTCACTCTCCCCCTACTCGGATGGTATTGCGCCGTCCCAACCTTCGCTCTCTCTCTCCCGCTACTCTCTCCTCTTCCATCCTATCATCTCTTCCCTCTGCTCAAACCTTCTCCAACCTATCTCCTGATTCTGCCTCCTCAACCCTCCTCTCCTCCCTCTCTGCATCCTTTGATCTCCTCTGTCCCCTATCCTCCAGGCCGGCTCGGTCCTCCCCTCCTGCTCCGTGGCTCGACGACTCACTGCGAGCTCACAGAACAGGGCTCCGGGCAGCCGAGCGGAAATGGAGGAAAACTCGCCTCCCTGCGGACCTGGCATCCTTTCACTCCCTCCTCTCTACATTTTCCTCTTCTGTCTCTGCTGCTAAAGCCACTTTCTACCACTCTAAACTCCAAGCATCTGCCTCTAACCCTAGGAAGCTCTTTGCTACCTTCTCCTCCCTCCTGAATCCTCCTCCCCCTCCCCCCCCCCTCCTCCCTCTCTGCGGATGACTTCGTCAACCATTTTGAAAAGAAGGTTGACGACATCCGATCCTCGTTTGCTAAGTCAAACGACACTGCTGGTCCTGCTCAGACTGCCCTACCCTGTGCTTTGACCTCTTTCTCCCCTCTCTCTCCAGATGAAATCTCGCGTCTTGTGACGGCCGGCCGCCCAACAACCTGCCCACTTGACCCTATCCCCTCCTCTCTTCTCCAGACCATTTCCGGAGACCTTCTCCCCTACCTCACCTCGCTCATCAACGCATCCTTGACCGCTGGCTACGTCCCTTCCGTCTTCAAGAGAGCGAGAGTTGCACCCCTTCTGAAAAAACCTACACTCGACCCCTCCGATGTCAACAACTACAGGCCAGTATCCCTTCTTTCCTTTCTCTCCAAAACTCTTGAACGCGCCGTGCTTGGCCAGCTCTCTTGCTATCTCTCTCAGAATGACCTTCTTGATCCTAATCAGTCAGGTTTCAAGACTGGGCATTCAACTGAGACTGCTCTTCTCTGTGTCACGGAGGCTCTCCGCACTGCTAAAGCTAACTCTCTCTCCTCTGCTCTCATCCTTCTAGACCTATCTGCTGCCTTTGATACCGTGAACCATCAGATCCTCCTCTCCACCCTCTCCGAGCTGGGCATCTCTGGCACCGCGCACGCTTGGATTGTGTCCTACCTGACAGGTCGCTCCTACCAGGTGGCGTGGCGAGAATCTGTCTCCGCACCACGTGCTCTCACCACTGGTGTCCCCCAGGGCTCTGTTCTTGGCCCACTCCTATTCTCGCTATACACCAAGTCACTTGGCTCTGTCATATCCTCACATGGTCTCTCATATCATTGCTATGCAGATGACACACAATTAATCTTCTCCTTTCCCCCTTCTGACAACCAGGTGGCGAATCGCATCTCTGCATGTCTGGCAGACATATCAGTGTGGATGACGGATCACCACCTCAAGCTGAACCTCGGCAAGACGGAGCTGCTCTTCCTCCCGGGGAAGGACTGCCCGTTCCATGATCTCGCCATCACGGTTGACAACTCCCTTGTGTCCTCCTCCCAGAGTGCTAAGAGCCTTGGCGTGACCCTGGACAACACCCTGTCGTTCTCCACCAACATCAAGGCGGTGACCCGATCCTGTAGGTTCATGCTCTACAACATTCGCAGAGTACGACCCTGCCTCACACAGGAAGCGGCGCAGGTCCTAATCCAGGCACTTGTCATCTCCCGTCTGGATTACTGCAACTCGCTGTTGGCTGGGCTCCCTGCCTGTGCCATTAAACCCCTACAACTCATCCAGAACGCCGCAGCCCGTCTGGTGTTCAACCTTCCCAAGTTCTCTCACGTCACCCCGCTCCTCCGCTCTCTCCACTGGCTTCCAGTCGAAGCTCGCATCCGCTACAAGACCATGGTGCTTGCCTACGGAGCTGTGAGGGGAACGGCACCTCCGTACCTTCAGGCTCTGATCAGGCCCTACACCCAAACAAGGGCACTCCGTTCATCCACCTCTGGCCTGCTCGCCTCCCTACCTCTGAGGAAGCACAGTTCCCGCTCAGCCCAGTCAAAACTGTTCGCTGCTCTGGCACCCCAATGGTGGAACAAGCTCCCTCACGACGCCAGGACAGCGGAGTCAATCACCACCTTCCGGAGACACCTGAAACCCCACCTCTTCAAGGAATACCTGGGATAGGATAAGGTAATCCTTCTAACCCCCCCCCCTTAAAAGATTTAGATGCACTATTGTAAAGTGGTTGTTCCACTGGATATTATAGGTGAATGCACCAATTTGTAAGTCGCTCTGGATAAGAGCGTCTGCTAAATGACTAAAATGTAAATGTAAATGTAAACATACCCTCGTAAAACTGACCATCCTACCGATCCTCGACTTCGGTGATGTCATCTATAAAATTGCCTCCAACACTCTACTCAACGAACTGGATGCAGTCTATCACAGTGCCATCCGTTTTGTCACCAAAGCCCCATACACTACCCACCATTGCGACCTGTACGCTCTCGTTGGTTGGCCCTCGCTTCATACTCGTCGCCAAACCCACTGGCTCCAGGTTATCTACAAGTCTCTGCTAGGTAAATCCCCGCCTTATCTCAGCTCACTGGTCACCATAGCAGCACCCACTCGTAGCACGCGCTCCAGCAGGTATATCTCTCTGGTCACCCCCAAAGCCAATTCCTCCTTTGGTCGTCTTTCCTTCCAGTTCTCTGCTGCCAATGACTGGAACGAACTGCAAAAGTCTCTGAAGCTGGAGACTCATATCTCCCTCACTAGCTTTTAGCACCAGCTGTCAGAGCAGCTCACAGATCACTGCACCTGTACATAGCCCATCTGTAAACAGCCCATCTATCTACCTACCTCATCCCCATACTGTATTTATTTATTTATTTATTTATTTATCTTGCTCCTTTGCACCCCAGTATCTCTACTTGCACTTTCATCTTCTGCACATCTATCACTCCAGTGTTTAATTGCTATATTGTAATTATTTCGCCACCATGGCCTATTTTTTGCCTTAACTCATTTGCACTCACTGTATATAGTCTTTTTGTTTTCTTTTGCTCTACTGTATTATTGACTGTATGTTTTGTTTATTCCATGTGTAACTCTGTGTTGTTGTATGTGTCGAATTGCTATGCTTTATCTTGGCCAGGTCGCAGTTGCAAATGGGAACTTGTTCTCAACTAGCCTACCTGGTTAAATGAAGGTGAAATAAATAAATACAATTTTTTCTAGACCCAGTGTTGTTAGAGAGGCTGTTTCTAGACCCAGTGTTGTTAGAGAAGCTGTTTCTAGACCCAGTGTTGTTAGAGAAGCTGTTTCTAGACCCTGTGTTGTTAGAGAAGCTGTTTCTAGACCCAGTGTTGTTAGAGAAGCTGTTTCTAGACCCAGTGTTGTTAGAGAAGCTGTTTCTAGACCCAGTGTTGTTAGAGAAGCTGTTTCTAGACCCAGTGTTGTTAGAGAGGCTGTTTCTAGACCCAGTGTTGTTAGAGAAGCTGTTTCTAGACCCAGTGTTGTTAGAGAAGCTGTTTCTAGACCCAGTGTTGTTAGAGAAGCTGTTTCTAGACCCTGTGTTGTTAGAGAAGCTGTTTCTAGACCCAGTGTTGTTAGAGAAGCTGTTTCTAGACCCAGTGTTGTTAGAGAAGCTGTTTCTAGACCCTGTGTTGTTAGAGAAGCTGTTTCTAGAGCCAGTAATGGGCTGGACAGTTTTCATGGACCATGTCTTATTAGAGAAAATAAATCTGTCTGGGCCTGAAAACGACACAACAGGATGAAACACAACATGATCAAAACACTAGAGCATTCTATAACCCCCTGAAAAACAAGTGTTGTCTGCATGATTTGTTTGCCTACCAATGCAACTTGAAACAATGCAGTAGTAAAACTAATGTCACAAAGAGACAGACTGTGTTACAAGGAGTATTGTATTGGAGACAGACTGTGTTACAAGGAGTATTGTATTGGAGACAGACTGTGTTACAAGGAGTATTGTATTGGAGACAGACTGTGTTACAAGGAGTATTGTATTGGAGACAGACTGTGTTACAAGGAGTATTGTATTGGAGACAGACTGTGTTACAAGGAGTATTGTATTGGAGACAGACTGTGTTACAAGGAGTATTGTAAAGGAGACAGACTGTGTTACAAGGAGTATTGTATTGGAGACAGACTGTGTTACAAGGAGTATTGTATTGGAGACAGACTGTGTTACAAGGAGTATTGTATTGGAGACAGACTGTGTTACAAGGAGTATTGTATTGGAGACAGACTGTGTTACAAGGAGTATTGTAAAGGAGACAGACTGTGTTACAAGGAGTATTGTATTGGAGACAGACTGTGTTACAAGGAGTATTGTATTGGAGACAGACTGTGTTACAAGGAGTATTGTATTGGAGACAGACTGTGTTACAAGGAGTATTGTATTGGAGACAGACTGTGTTACAAGGAGTATTGTATTGGAGACAGACTGTGTTACAAGGAGTATTGTATTGGAGACAGACTGTGTTACAAGGAGTATTGTAAAGGAGACAGACTGTGTTACAAGGAGTATTGTATTGGAGACAGACTGTGGTTACAAGGAGTATTGTAAAGGAGACAGACTGTGTTACAAGGAGTATTGTATTGGAGACAGACTGTGTTACAAGGAGTATTGTATTGGAGACAGACTGTGTTACAAGGAGTATTCTATTGGAGACAGACTGTGTTACAAGGAGTATTGTAAAGGAGACAGACTGTGTTACAAGGAGTATTGTATTGGAGACAGACTGTGTTACAAGGAGTATTGTATTGGAGACAGACTGTGTTACAAGGAGTATTCTATTGGAGACAGACTGTGTTACAAGGAGTATTGTAAAGGAGACAGGACTGTGTTACAAGGAGTATTGTAAAGGAGACAGACTGTGTTACAAGAGTATTGTATTGGAGACAGTGTTACAAGGAGTATTGTAAAGGAGACAGACTGTGTTACAAGGAGTATTGTAATTGTAACGGGCGGCGTATAGAGGGGACCAAGGCTCAGCGTGTTGAGTGCTCATATTTAAGTTTAATGAAATGAAACACTTTGACAAAGAAACAAAACGACAGCCAACAGTTCTGTCAGGTTACCTACAAACGAAACAGAAAACAACTACCCACGAAAACCAGGTGGGAAAAAGCTGCCTAAGTATGGCCTCCAATCAGAGACAACGATAGACAGCTACCTCTGATTGGAAACCACACCCGGCCAAAACATAGAAAACGCAAACATAGAATGCCCACCCACCTATCACACCCTGACCTAACTAAACAGAGAAAAAACAGCTCTCTTAGGTCAGAGCGTGACAGTAATGGAGACAGACTGTGTTACAAGGACTATTGTAATGGAGATATCCTGCAGACTCAATAAGTGCTGGTTAATGAAGGGACAGCACAATAGACCTGATTTAAAATAACCAATCAATGGTATCTAAATGTCAACCTTAAATAAAAACACTCTGATTAAAACACTAACACTCTGATTAAAACACTCTAACACTCTGATTAAAACACTAACACTCTGATTAAAACACTCTAACACTCTGATTAAAACACTCTATAACGCTCTGATTAAAAACACTTTGTAACACTGATTAAAAACACTCTGTAACACTCTGATTAAAAACACTCTGTAACACTCTGTTTAAAAACACGCTGTAACAGTCTGATTAAAACACTCTGTAACACTGATTAAAAACACTCTGTAACACTGATTTAAAACACTCTGATTAAAAACACTTTAACACTCTGATTAAAAACGCTCTGTAACACTCTGATTAAAAACACTCTGTAACACTCTGATTAAAAACACTCTGTAACACTGATTAAAACACTAACACTCTGATTAAAAACGCTCTGTAACACTGTTTCAAAATGTTCTGTAAAACTCTGATTAAAAACATAATAAAACACTGATTAAAACACTCTTAATTTATTATTCTGATTAAAACACAATGTTAAGTCAATTTATTCTGATTAAAAACTATTCATTTATTATTTTGAATAAAACACTATGTTAAGTCAATTATTCTGATAATTATCCCTTCCAGTAACCTTTGCTAGAGGGGACAATGCATGAATACATGTTTAGAAGTATATGATTGGGATGAAGAGGAGAAAAATAATAAATGACATTTTTTTCACTTAATTGTTGTTTGTTTGATTATAAGTCAAGGTATAAAGATTTCTAATGTACTGATTACATAGGGATAGGCATCCCGTCAACGGGACAGTTGTAAATCATGCAGCTCAGTCTGTCACGATCGCAGATTTTAGAGAAACAACAAACGTCGGTACATATAAGTGTCTTAAATCGGCTGAAAGCTTAAATTCTTGTTAATATAACTGCACTGTCCAATTTACAGTAGCTATTACTGCGAAAAAATACCATGCTATTGTTTGAGGAGAGCTCCTAACAACAAAACACAGTAACTACATCATCCACTACATCATCCACTACATCCTCCACTACATAAGTAACTACATCATCCACTACATAAGTAACTACATCATCCACTACATCAGTAACTACATCATCCACTACATAAGTAACTACATCATCCACTACATCAGTAACTACATCATCCACTACATCATCCACTACAACAGTAACTACATCATCCACTACATCATCCACTACAACAGTAACTACATCATCCACTACATCATCCACTACATCAGTAACTACATCATCCACTACATCATCCACTACAACAGTAACTACATCATCCACTACATCATCCACTACAACAGTAACTACATCATCCACTACATCATCCACTACATCAGTAACTACATCATCCACTACATCAGTAACTACATCATCCACTACATCATCCACTACAACAGTAACTACATCATCCACTACATAAGTAACTAAATCATCCACTACATCAGTAACTACATCATCCACTACAACAGTAACTACATCATCCACTACATCAGTAACTACATCATCCACTACATCATCCACTACTACAGTAACTACATCATCCACTACATCAGTAACTACATCATCCACTACATCAGTAACTACATCATCCACTACATCAGTAACTACATCATCCACTACATCATCCACTACAACAGTAACTACATCATCCACTAAAACAGTAACTACATCATCCACTACATCATCCACTACATCAGTAACTACATCATCCACTACATCAGTAACTACATCATCCACTACATAATCCACTACAACAGTAACTACATCATCCACTACATCATTAACCACATCATCCACTACATCATCCACTACATCATCCACTACAACAGTAACTACATCATCCACTACAACAGTAACTACATCATCCACTACAACAGTAACTACATCATCCACTACGACAGTAACCACATCATCCACTACATCAGTAACCACATCATCCACTACATCATCCACTACATCAGTAACTACATCATCCACTACATCATCCACTACAACAGTAACTACATCATCCAACGTCCTTGATCTTGTCTCATCGCTGCAACTCCCCAACGGACTCGGGAGAGGCAGTAAACCAATGTAAGAGGACTTGTTTACGCTGCTGTGCGTTTTTGTTGCCGATCTTACTTTGATACCTGACGGTTTTTTACTTTTTCATTACCGTATATTTTTACTTTTTCCCCTCACTCAACTTTTTTTCATTCAACTTTTTCACCCCGGAGGTTTTATCTGGACATGGTTCGTCAGGACTTCAAACAGCCGAAGCTAAGTAACATTAACATGATGCCTTCTAATTGCAGTCGTTGTACTTATAATATACAGGAGAACGATCGCCTTACGGCAAGGATAGCTGTGCTGCAAGCCCAGCTTCAGACGCGATCGTTAGGCAAGGGTAATTTCAGTGTAGGAAAGGATGAAACAGCGTCTGTGCCACCAGTAAGTACAGATAGTAACGTTAGTATAAACCCCCTCGCACGGTCCCCGCAGCCGGACATCTTTCTCATGGCTTCTGGAGGGAAACGCTGTAGGAATGCTCAACCGGTGTCGCTTATTCAGCCGACAGAAACTTTCAACCGGTTCTCCCCATTAAGCGAGTCGGAGTCGGAGGCCGAGACTTCTCTGGTCTCTACTCCTCCCGTTGTAGGGTCTGAGACGCCGACGGCTCCCACCATTAGCTCTGACAAATTGAAAACCCTAGTCATTGGCGACTCCATTACCCGCAGTATTAGACTTAAAACTAATCATCCAGCGATCATACACTGTTTACCAGGGGGCAGGGCTACCGACGTTAAGGCTAATCTAAAGACGGTGCTGGCTAAAGCTAAAACTGGCGAGTGTAGAGAGTATAGAGATATTGTTATCCACGTCGGCACCAACGATGTTAGGATGAAACAGTCAGAGGTCACCAAGCGCAACATAGCTTCAGCGTGTAAATCAGCTAGAAAGATGTGTCGGCATCGATTAATTGTCTCTGGCCCCCTCCCAGTTAGGGGGAGTGATGAGCTCTACAGCAGAGTCTCACAACTCAATCGCTGGTTGAAAACTGTTTTCTGCCCCTCCCAAAAGATAGAATTTGTAGATAATTGGCCCTCTTTCTGGGACTCACCCACAAACAGGACCAAGCCTGGCCTGTTGAGGAGTGACGGACTCCATCCTAGCTGGAGGGGTGCTCTCATCTTATCTACGAACATAGACAGGGCTCTAACTCCTCTAGCTCCACAATGAAATAGGGTGCAGGCCAGGCAGCAGGCTGTTAGCCAGCCTGCCAGCTTAGTGGAGTCTGCCACTAGCACAGTCAGTGTAGTCAGCTCAGCTTTCCCCATTGAGACCGTGTCTGTGCCTCGATCTAGGTTGGGCAAAATTAAAAATGGCGGTGTTCGCTTTAGCAATCTCACTAGTATAAAGACCTCCTCCATTCCTGCCATTATTGAAAGAGATTGTGATACCTCACATCTCAAAATTGGGTTACTTAATGTTAGATCCCTCACTTCCAAGGCAGTTATAGTCAATGAACTAATCACTGATAATAATCTTGATGTGATTGGCCTGACTGAAACATGGCTTAAGCCTGATGAATTTACTGTGTTAAATGAGGCCTCACCCCCAGGTTACATTAGTGACCATACCCCCCGTGCATCCGGCAAAGGCGGAGGTGTTGCTAACATTTACGATAGCAAATTTCAATTTACAAAAAAACAAACAACAATGACGTTTTCGTCTTTTGAGCTTCTAGTCATGAAATCTATGCAGCCTACTCACTCACTTTTTATAGCTACTGTTTATAGGCCTCCTGGGCCATATGCAGTGTTCCTCACTGAGTTCCCTGAATTCCTATCGGATCTTGTAGTCATAGCAGATAATATTCTAATTTTTGGTGACTTTAACATTCACATGGAAAAGTCCACAGACCCACTCCAAAAGGCTTTCGGAGCCATCATCGACTCAGTGGGTTTTGTCCAACATGTCTCTGGACCTACTCACTGCCACAGTCATACTCTGGACCTAGTTTTGTCCCATGGAATAAATGTTGTGGATCTAAATGTTTTTCCTCATAATCCTGGACTATCGGACCACCATTTTATTACGTTTGCAATTGCAACAAATAATCTGCTCAGACCCCAACCAAGGAGCATTAAAAGTCGTGCTATAAATTCTCAGACAACCCAAAGATTCCTTGATGCCCTTCCAGACTGCCTCTGCCTACCCAAGGACGTCAGAGGACAAAAATCAGTTAACCACCTAACCGAGGAACTCAATTTAACCTTGCGCAATACCCTAGATGCAGTTGCACCCCTAAAAACTAAAAACATCTGTCATAAGAAACTAGCTCCCTGGTATACAGAAAATACACGAGCTCTGAAGCAAGCTTCCAGAAAATTGGAACGGAAATGGCGCCACACCAAACTGGAAGTCTTCCGACTAGCTTGGAAAGACAGTACCGTGCAGTATCGAAGAGCCCTTACTGCTGCTCGATCATCCTATTTTTCCAACTTAATTGAGGAAAATAAGAACAATCCGAAATTTCTTTTTGATACTGTCGCAAAGCTAACTAAAAAGCAGCCTTCGCAAATGGAGGATGGCTTTCACTTCAGCAGTAATAAATTTATGAACTTCTTTGAGGAAAAGATCATGATCATTAGAAAGCAAATTACAGACTCCTCTTTAAATCTGGGTATTCCTCCAAAGCTCCATTGTCCTGAGTCTGCACAACTCTGCCAGGACCTAGGATCAAGGGAGATACTAAAGTGTTTTAGTACTATATCTCTTGACGCAATGATGAAAATAATCATGGCCTCCAAACCCTCAAGCTGCATACTGGACCCTATTCCAACTAAACTACTGAAAGAGCTGCTTCCTGTGCTTGGCCCTCCTATGTTGAACATAATAAACGGCTCTCTATCCACCGGATGTGTACCAAGCTCACTAAAAGTGGCAGTAATAAAGCCTCTCTTGAAAAAGCCGAATCTTGATCCAGAAATTATAAAAAACTATCGGCCTATATCGAATCTTCCATTCCTCTCCAAAATTTTAGAAAAAGCTGTTGCACAGCAACTGACTGCCTTCCTGAAGACAAACAATGTATACGAAAAGCTTCAGTCTGGTTTTAGACCCCATCATAGCACTGAGACTGCACTTGTGAAGGTGGTAAATGACCTTTTAATGACGTCAGACCGAGGCTCTGCATCTGTCCTCGTGCTCCTAGATCTTAGTGCCGCTTTTGATACCATCGATCACCACATTCTTTTGGAGAGATTGGAAACCCAAATTGGTCTACATGGACAAGTTCTGGCCTGGTTTAGATCTTATCTGTCGGAAAGATATCAGTTTGTCTCTGTGAATGGTTTGTCCTCTGACAAATCAATTGTAAATTTCGGTGTTCCTCAAGGTTCCGTTTTAGGACCACTATTGTTTTCACTATATATTTTACCTCTTGGGGATGTCATTCGAAAACATAATGTTAAATTTCACTGCTATGCAGACGACACACAGCTGTACATTTCAATGAAACATGGTGAAGCCCCAAAATTGCCCTCGCTAGAAGCCTGTGTTTCAGACATAAAGAAGTGGATGGCTGCAAACTTTCTACTTTTAAACTCGGACAAAACAGAGATGCTTGTTCTAGGTCCCAAGAAACAAAGAGATCTTCTGTTGAATCTGACAATTAATCTGGATGGTTGTACAGTCGTCTCAAATAAAACTGTGAAGGACCTCGGCGTTACTCTGGACCCTGATCTCTCTTTTGAAGAACATATCAAGACTGTTTCAAGGACAGCTTTTTTCCATCTACGTAACATTGCAAAAATCAGAAATTTTCTGTCCAAAAATGACGCAGAAAAATTAATCCATGCTTTTGTTACTTCTAGGCTGGACTACTGCAATGCTCTACTTTCCGGCTACCCGGATAAAGCACTAAATAAACTTCAGTTAGTGCTAAATACGGCTGCTAGAATCCTGACTAGAACCAAAAAATTTGATCATATTACTCCAGTGTTAGCCTCCCTACACTGGCTTCCTGTTAAGGCAAGGGCTGATTTCAAGGTTTTACTGCTAACCTACAAAGCATTACATGGGCTTGCTCCTACCTATCTTTCCGATTTGGTCCTGCCGTACATACCTACACGTACGCTACGGTCACAAGACGCAGGCCTCCTAATTGTCCCTAGAATTTCTAAGCAAACGGCTGGAGGTAGGGCTTTCTCCTATAGAGCTCCATTTTTATGGAATGGTCTGCCTACCAATGTGAGAGACGCAGACTCAGTCTCAACCTTTAAGTCTTTACTGAAGACTTATCTCTTCAGTAGGTCCTATGATTAAGTATAGTCTGGCCCAGGAGTGTGAAGGTGAACGGAAAGGCTGGAGCAACGAACCGCCCTTGCTGTCTCTGCCTTGCCGGTTCCCCTCTTTCCACTGGGATTCTCTGCCTCTAACCCTTTTACAGAGGCTGAGTCACTGGCCTACTGGTGTT